>NC_088802.1:10066764-10366764 GCF_011386835.1 Chrysemys picta bellii | reverse complement strand
CCGACGCTATTTTTAGAACAAAAAGGAGGACATGTCCGGGTAAATCCGGACGAATGGTAACCCTAAAGCTCAGTGTCACTGAGACATGGGGGGGGGGGGGGGGAACAATCCAATGAGAATGGAAAAAGGGGCTTCTCTAGCCACAGTCATCCTAGCCCCTATGACCAGGAGGAGTCCCATCTATCTACTGTTCTGGCTCAACTCTATGCTCCTGGAAGACCTCTGTCTATCCAACCGCTGATATCTCATCTCTATGATCTCTGGAAACTCCACGTCCTCCAGTCCCTGTAGAACCAGGGATGGGAGGGGTGGGGGGAAGAACCCCTGGGGCTGCAAGAGGAGCTGAGGGGCAGATGGAGGGGGCTGCAGGGTCAGAAAATGAGGGAGGGGCTGGGGGCAGAAGTGATGTGGGAGTTGTGAGGCAGAATTAACAGCCGGGCTGGGGACAGGCAGATGTGGGTGTGGCAGGGGCCCCTAATTAATTAATTAGGATTTGGGGAAAAGCTGGAAGCATCACACCAGCTGGGAGCCTGGGAGAGGAAGACCCAGGGAAGGGATGCTGCAGTAGGAAGGAGTTGGGGGTGGGGAGATGTCAGCTGCAGGCCAGTGCAACCACTAGGCGAACTAGGTGGCTGCCTAGGGCACCAAGTGGTTGGGGGCACCAAAAAGCATGCTGAGGGGAGGAGGTGGAGTGGAGGTGAACTGGGGCAGGGGGGCGTGGGGAGGGCAGCCCACAGCAAGTAATGGGTCTGTGTGTGTGTAGGGGAACCACTCCCCCCCCAGCTCACCTCTGCTCTGCCTTCTCCCTTGAGCATGCCGCCCCCCGCTCTAATTCTCCTCCCTTCCCAGGCTTGCCGTGCTAAACAGTTTATTGGCGCCGCAAGCCTGGGAGGTGGGAGAAGTGGAGCGGCACCAGCATGCTCAGGGGAGAAGGTGGAGTGGAGGTGAGCTGGGGTGGGGAGCTGCCATGGGGGGGCAGGGAGCTGCTGCAGTGGGGGCTCCCCAGCTCTTCCCTATGGCCCCACCCCTGCTCTGCCCCAGCGCTGCCCCCACTCCCCTGAAGACTGCAGCCAGATCTGACCCTGCACTCACTGCATGGTAAGTGGAGAGACCCAGCTTCAGCCTGCTCCGCTCCCCTGGCTCCCAGCCGTGCTGCCGGTGAGTGCTGGGGGGCGGTTCTCCCCTTCCTCCTCCCACCAAGCCTGGGAGCCAGGGGAGCAGAGCAGCCTGGGGCCCCAGGCCTCTACAGTGGGCAGTGTGGGGCCCTGCCCCAGGCCTCCGTGGGTGCGGGGGTTGGCTATTTCCTGTGGGAAGTAGAGTGACCTGGCCCCAGCCTTCTCTGCTTCCCTGGCTCCCAGGCTTGGGGGAGGCGGGAACCGCACCCCTGCACTCGCGGGTGGTGCGGCTGGGTGCCAGGGGACTGGAGGAGGCTGGTGCCGGGTCACTCCACTTCCCACAGGAAGTGGCCTGTCCCCCTCCCCCACATCCCCCACAGAGGTCTTGGGTCACCTCCTCCCCCTACAGAGACCTGGGGCAGGGCCCCCCACAGTCCCCCCCATGGAGTCCTGGGGCCAGCCCCCCTCCCCCCTGTGGAGGCCTGGGGGCTGTGTAGGGCACCAAAATAGCTAGGGATGGCCCTGGATCCCTGGGCCGGAGGGGGCGGGGGCACAAGATGGAAATTTCACCTAGGGTGCAAAATATCCTTGCACTGGCCCTGGTCAGCTGGATGAAGAGGAGGTGACTATGGGGAGGGGAGAGTCAGAGACAGGGCAGGTTTAACCAGAAGGGAGAGAAGAAATGAAATGGGAAAAGGTGAAGATAAAGAAAAACAGGAGTAAGGAGAGAAGCCCAGGGAAAGTGGGGGAGAAGCTGAAATGAGAAGGGTGAAGGCAAAACAAACCTGAGAAGGGAAAAGCTCAGGGGGCGTTGAGAGGGGAGGGGATACATTCAGCAGAGAGAACTGGGTGCCTGAGTTGGAATGATCTGTGACACGGATCAGAGAAGAGATAGGGAGACTCAGAGAACTAAACTGATGGAGAGCAAGTGCTAGAGAAAACAATGTATAAAACTGGATGAAATCAAAGGAGTGTGAGAAGGAAAGAGACCGAGAGAGGGAGATCTACAAAATGTTTCCGAAAAAGAGACTGTAGCATTAACACACACACCATAGTTCATGGACAGTATTTCCACTTTGGTACCTTTCAGAATGACACTTCTCCCAATTTGTGGATGCTTTTACCATGTGGTCTGGTTATGAAAGTTCCCTCTCAGCTCCTTTTAAGCCTGACATTTACTTAAGGTAAATGAAACATATCAAACTTTCTTCTTGTCTGTTTCCCTTTCATTCCGCAGCTGGGATTTTTGCAAGCAGATATGGGACTTCCCTTCCCCAAGTTGGTTGTGTCAACCCAGCCCCAGTGAGGATATCTTTGTATGTCACTGTGATGGTAGTCTGAACCTCACTGTGATATGTTACTCTCCAGCCTGCACTCTGGGCCATGTGCTTTATATAAACATGTACATCAGGGATTGTTCAGCTGTGCTCTCTAGAGAGAGCTGGTTGGGTCACTTTACTTCTCAGCTTCCAAATCTGTCCGGATACATTGGCCAGCCTGTGACATGTTACTTTCCAGCCTCCCTGGGTGTTGACTGCATATAGCCATGTAACTGGGGAACTGTTCAGGGAGCTGGCTAGTCACAGTGCCCAACAACATTCAAACATGCCAGGATGCGACACTAGCAAGAAACTTTATGTGCTGAATGGCTGAAATGTGGAATAGCTATGTCTGGTTGCACATCACTCCATAACCTACAGAGATAAATAGTGTCACGGCAGCAAACCTTGAAAAACAACAACATAGATAATTAATTTCATTTAATTAAACCCAAATACAAAGCACACTGAACTACCAAGTTCCCCTGCCTGGCTCTGCTGCAGGATTTGAGTCACGTCTCTTCAGTTCCCCACCACATCAGCTGTGGGAAGAATTGGGGGGAGGGCTATCTCAGTGGTTTGAGCATTGGGCTGTTAAACCCAGGATTGTGAGTTCAATCCTTAAAGGGACTACTTAGGGATCTGAGCCAAAATCAGTACTTGGTTCTGCTAATGAAGGCAGGGGGCTGGACTCAATGAACTTTCAGGGTCCCTTCCAGTTCTGAGATTCTCTCCAATTGCTGACACTTTCCACTGGGGCTTGCATATTAGAGACCCTGGTTCTAGTCCTCATTTTGACTTCAGTGACCTTGTGCACTTTCTCTGTTAACTTACTAGCAAAATGGGCTGCAATGGTGTCCAATACTCGACTTTTCTTCTAGGGCTGGGAATAGGTCATGGTCAGACCACAGGGCTGGGAGGTGCCTGCAAACACAAACAGCACTCAGTAGGCAATTTGTACTCAATGTTTCTGGCTTGTTTCACTTTACCCCAGGCCATGTTATTTGTCCTGGTTGTTGGAGATCTCTCCAGCCTCCTCCTCACAGCTCCTGGAGACAACTTCTGTTGGTCAAAAATAACTGCATGTCATGTGGGTTTGACTGATTACTACAATTCTCAGGCGTATTTCGTATTCTCAGGCATATCGTTCACCAGCAAAAAAAAAACAAAAAACACAACAGCAGTGAGTTCCTCTGCTTGAACCCATCCATCACAGCTGACAGCATCTGGCTGCCAAGGAGCAGCAAGACTGTGAGAAGCAGGTTTTCAACCATGTAACCAGTTTTCCTTACACATGGGTAGCATTACGAGCTGCTTCCACAGCAGCATCTCTGCCCAGCATGTCTTTCCCATTACAGTTGCAGGTCCTTTTCTGGCTCCAGAAGGCCACTCCCCACATTCCCTATTGAATCGGATCTCAAATCCACTCTGCTGCAATAGAGTCCTGGCTGCAGTGCCCAGCCACATGAAACAGCAGCAGAATGAAGGCATGTCACTGATGGCTACAGATCTCCAGACATGCATTCTCCAGCAAAATTGGAGCAGTGACAGCCTTCACCTTAAGGAAAATAATTTCATCTCACACCATCCAGCTGCAAGAATGTAGGAATTCCCCAGTGTAAGGCATTAAATAACTGCAACATTATATTCAGCTCTCCGGCTGCCCCTATAACCAGCCACATCCCTGGCAAACACTCCTTTCTCACCACAGCTGGATTTCCATTTCCAGTCTCAGGTGGCTGCTCCCCAGACTCTCCCAGGCCCCCTCTGTCCCCAGATCCCCTCCTGCAGCCAGACTGGACAAGTGGCCTGAGAATAGAGCTTGTTATCACAGACATCAGGAATATTCAGCAAAGTCCATCTTGGGGGCATCCAGAGCCCTGGGTTCTTTTCACTGAACCCCAAACCAGGAGACTGACCCACTTCCAGCCCCCCAGCTACCCCTCTTATGTGCTTTGTCCCTTTCCTGGCCAAACAGGTCCCCGATATCCACCTCATTGTTCTCTAACACCTTCGGCTGTCTCCTTGCAGAGGATGGGCACCAGCCACCACTTGCCAAGATCCAGAGTGCTGGCACTTCTCTTTGCCCAGATAGTCAGTTGGCAGTCACACCTGCCCACTAAGGGGTCTCTGCAAGGATCACACACCCATATCCCACCACCTTGATACTTGAGTAACACACTGAGGAACACACACCATATTCAGGGAGACCATAAAGAACATTCCCACTTCATCATATTCTGGGGCTGGTATGAAAAGACTCTGCCCTGATCCATCTGCTGGTGGGGAGAGGAAGGGGAGGACGGGATGGGGACAAGGAGCTCTCAATTTCTCCCCCACCCCCAAAGCCTCCTGGCTGCTCTGACCGGAAGGGGGGATTCTGTTTTTCTAGGCGTCTTCCCATGTGAAAAGTGAGATTGTGGCTGGGGCAGCAGGTGCTGAGTGAGGGACTCTTGGTGTTTCAGATGCTGGTGACCTTCGAGGAGGTTGCTGTGTATTTCACCCAGGGGCAGGGGGCTTTGCTGGACCCCGGTCAGAGAGCCCTCTACAGAGATGTCATGAAGGAAAACTACAAGATGGTGACCTCAATGGGTAAGGGATTCCTGTCCCCTCGGTTATTGGAAGCCATGGGGTCTGCGTGTCTGACTCTGGTCAGGTACTTCTCTGGTCAGTTAGATCAGAGGGGAATGTTTTGAGTAATGCACAGCTCCATGCCCTCTCCAGTGGGACATGGGTGTCAAAAGCTAATGGACATGCTAGTTCATCCCCATCCCTCCAGCTTTTCAAGGGGAAGAAGCCATGTATTGTCCCATATGTATTGTTTCCCATTCACACAAAAAATCCCTCTTCACTTCCCTCCTTGGGAATAGCTCCAGCCATGGGGAGGGCTCTGAACTCTGCAGGTTTAGGAAGAGGCAGGAGTTTAACACCAGAGCTGGGTGTGCAGCAGCAAGGCCCCCAGAGCACATATCCTGGGAATGCCTAGTGAGGGTATAATAATAATATAATAATAATAATTTTCCCCACCTCCTCTAATATCTGCCTGTCCCAAGGGGGCTCAGTGACCATGTTCCCATCCCATCATGTTCCACGATCCCCCAGCACAGAAGAGGACAGGTTCAATGCACAGAATGTCCTTTGTGACAGACACTCTCCCACTACTTCAAGCACTCTGATCTGGTCTAATTTCACCACCTGTGCAGGATTTCCCATTCCCAAACCTGAGCTGATCGCCTAGCTGGAGTGAGGAGAGGAGCCGTGGGTGCACGATCTCCAGGCCTGCAAGGAAAGAGAGATCCCGAGAGGCACGCGGACAGGTGAAGACTGTCATAGAAACCATCTGGGGAATGAAGGAAAAAGTTGAGAATTCCAAAAATGTGGTGTGAGTAAGCACCCTCAGTTCTTCCTCATCTCACCCACAGCAGGGCTTTAGTCTGCAGATATCGCTCACAGCTTTCCACTCACCCTGTTAGCTGTTGGAGCTTCCTTCCCATCTTTCCTTCTCTCTGAGTCTTTGGGTGGAAAGTGGAAACAGAATCCAATTGCTCAGTCTGTGCAAATTTAGTGTGTGGGATTTTCCCTTTATGCTATTCCTCTTTCTCCCCAGCACAATGACTCCTGTCTGGATTGTCTCTCTCCCCCACCAGGTGATGAGATAGTGAATGAGAACAAGGAGAAAAATGATCATGAGGAAGTTCCTGGGGAAGCGGAACCACTGAGGACCTTTTTGGGAAGAGCTGCAGGGAATTTTTCCAGGGCTTGGAACAGGGAGAAGCCTGGGGAAATTGGCACAGGTCAGAGAGGCTGCTGGGGAACCACCCAAGGAAGAAAGTGGTTGGATCTATTCTATATGAGGGAGGAGAAAAGAGTCCTAATGAAACCACAGTCCAGCAGACAAACCCTACCAAAGAGAAACCCTATCAATGCCTCAAATATGGGAAAGGATTCATTCTGATATCACACCTTGTTACACATCAGACAATTCATACTGGAGAGAAACCCCTTCAATGCTTGAACCGTGGGGAAAGCTTCAGTAACTGCTCAGACCTTAATAACCATGGGAGAAGCCACACGGCAGGGAAACCCTATCAGTGTCTCAAGTGCGGGAAATGTTTCAGTTGGAATTCAGCCATTATTGCACAACTGATAATCTACACTGGAGAGAGACCCAATAAGTGCTTGGACTGTGGGAAAAGTTTCATACAGAGATCAAACCTTGTTACACATCAGATAAGCCACAGAGGAGTGAGACCCTATAAGTGCTTGGACTATGGAAAAAGTTAAACAGCAAGATCAGGCCTTGTTACACATCAGGCAAGCCAAACAGGAGAGAGACTTTATAAATGCTTGGCATGTGGAAAAAGCTTCAGTAATAGCAGAAACCTTAATAACCATTGGAGAATCCACACAGAAGAGAGAGCCTATAAATGCCTGCACTGTGGGAATGGTTTCCATTAGAGGTCAGCCCTTAAAAACAATGAGAAGTCCGGTGGCACCTTAAAGACTAACAGATTTATTTGGGCATAAGTTTTCATGGGTAAAAAAACCCCACTTCCGATGCATGGAGTGAAAATTACAGATACAGGCATAAATATACTGGCCCATGAAGAAAAGGGAGTTACCTTACAAGTGGAGAACCAGTGTTGACAGGGCTAATTCAATCAGGGTGGATGTGGTCCAATCCCAATATTTGATGAAAAGGGGTCAATACCAAGAGAAGGAAAATTGCTTTTGTAGTGAGCCAGCCACTCCCAGTCCCTACTGAGGCCCAAATTGATGGTGTTAAGTTTGCAAATGAATTGTAGCTCTGCAGTTTCTCTTTGAAGTCTGTTTTTGAAGCTTTTTGGTTCAAGGATGGCTACATTTAAATCTGTTATTGAATGTCCAGGAAGATTGAAGTGTTCTCCTACTGGCTTTTGTATGTTACCATTCCTGATGTTGATTTGTGTCCATTTATTCTTTTACATAGAGACTGTCCAGTTTGGCCAATGTACATGGCAGAGGGGCATTGCTGGCACATGATGGCATATATCACATTAGTAGATTCATAGATTCATAGATTCTAGGACTGGAGGGGACCTCGAGAGGTCATCAAGTCCAGTCTCCTGCCCTCATGGCAGGACTAAATACTGTCTAGACCATCCCTGATAGACATTTATCTAACCTACTCTTAAATATCTCCAGAGATGGAGATTCTACAACCTCCCTAGGCAATTTATTCCAGTGTTTAACCACCCTGACAGTTAGGAACTTTTTCCTAATGTCCAACCCTAAACCTCCCTTGCTGCAGTTTAAGCCCATTGCTTCTTGTTCTATCCTTAGAGGCTAAGGTAAACAAGTTTTCTCCCTCCTCCTTATGACACCCTTTTAGATACCTGAAAACTGCTATCGTGTCCCCTCTCAGTCTTCTCTTTTCCAAACTAAAGAAACCCAATTCTTTCAGCCTTCCTTCATAGGTCATGTTCTCAAGACCTTTTATCATTCTTGTTGCTCTTCTCTGGACCCTCTCCAATTTCTCCACATCTTTCTTGAAATGCGGTGCCCAGAACTGGACACAATACTCCAGTTGACGCCTAACCATTGCAGAGTAGAGTGGAAGAATGACTTCTCGTGTCTGGCTCACAACACACCTGTTAATACATACCAGAATCATGTTTGCTTTTTTTGCAACAGCATCACACTGTTGACTCCTATTTAGCTTGTGGTCCACTATAACCCCTAGATCCCTTTCTGCCGTACTCCTTCCTAGACGATCTCTTCCCATTCTGTATGTGTGAAACTGATTTTTCCTACCTAAGTGCAGCACTTTGCATTTGTCTGTGTTAAACTTCATCCTGTTTACCTCAGACCATTTCTCCAATTTGTCCAGATCATTTTGAATGATGACCCTGTCCTCCAAAGCAGTTGCAATCCCTCCCAGTTTGGTGAGAAGGAGTCTTTTGCTAAAAGCCCTGGGGGGGGGGCAGGGTGAAGTCACATGGACTGCTTGGGGAATAGGAGGGTGTCTCTTATTAGATTCCTCTGCAGGAGTAAAGGATGCAGCTTCGGGGGCAGGGATGGTTCTAGCCAGTTCCTGTAGCCCAGGGGCTCAAGGGAAGTTTCAGATGGAGGTGCTGGACAAAGCCAGCTCCTGTCCCGTAATCATCTCCCCCGGGGAGAGGGCTGTACCACCTTGTTACAGGGGGGCCACCCTGGCTGTTGACTACCAGGATGTTGCAGGTCAGCAGGGGGCCGGGCCTGCCCTGGGGTGCACAGAGGTGTGTGTCCCAAAGGTGGAAGTTGGGGTCCTGGTGACCACTGCGGTGGAAGCAGACCCCAAGATCTCTATAGCTGGAAGCAAACCCAACCTGAGTGAAAAGGGGGGAATTTTGCTGGCCAGTGAAGAGTCTGCCATAGTTGATAGCTGTGAGCCCACAGGTCACCTTCCCTTTTGGGGGACACGAGAGTGTCTGACCCAGAGGGGAGCCCAGAGAGGGAAGCCCAGAGGGAAGTTGGGGGGGGGGGCAAAGAGTCCGCCCACCTTTTGTAGGAAGGGACTTTCCCAGGAAGAGGGTGAAAAGTCTGCATTTAAAATGCCAGTCCCCTCTCCTGTGGATCAAGTTTTAAGGGAAACCTGGGGGTCAGATATCCTGGAGGGGGGGATCTATCCAGATGACCTGTTGGGAACAGAATGTGGGGTGTCCAAAGGGGGTCCAGAACACCCCATTGAAAGATGTTGTTCTTGTTAAACTTCTAAGAGATAAAACTATGGGGGGGGAGGAGGAGGGGGGAATCTCTGCATGGGTGGGTCCAGCCCAGAGAAATTCCAGAGGGAGGGGCCGAGGGCAGGCATGCTTGCAGTACACCCTTTCCTGGCCAAAGACCCAAACACCTGCCTGAATTAAAAGCCTTCCCCAAAGAGGCAAAAGTGTCTATCAGAGGGCACAGACAACTGGGAAAATGCAATAGAGGCTAAACAAGTCAAATTGAGTGAACGAAGCCTGTCCACCGTAGATTGGCTGTTAACCTTGTGTCTTTTGCTAATTCACCTATGGGATAAAACAAAAGAATTCATACTAGTGGTAAACCCTTTAAAGATGTGGGACATACCTGATTTGTGGAAGAAACTGTTGTACATGCTAGGGACAGTGACAAGACAGCCCCCCAAGCATGTTACTTTTCAGCCTATCCCTATAAACAGACTGGAAGCTTGGCAACAGCAGCAAAAGCATAACAGGCCCATGCTGCTGTGTAGAAGGGGAAACTGAGGCACACCACTTCATGGCATTGGTGGCTAAATGTCAAGACACCTCTACTTTAACGGATATTCCTATCTGCATTCTGTTAGCACTACTACACCCCAACCTGTTTTCAGGCATCTGGGGACCAGGAACCCCAAAACTGGCTAGAACACCTAGGAATGACATCATATGGTTTCAAGGTACTGAAAAGGAGTGTGACCAAAGACAAACAGGAATTTTACAGGTACTGCCTCCACCATGGACAGTGTCCAAGTCTCTGGCAGTAAGCTCAGGGGGAGGATGTGACGGTACCTCCCATAAGGCTTTATGGGAATATGACATAACTGGAATATGTTTTGTGCTGCCTGTGCCCTGTAACATATCTCTGTAAAGGTTATGGTCTACTATATCTATTCATCCTATTTGTACACATATATCATTTTGTACTTGAGGTTAAGAATATGGGCTGTATGCTTGCTTGATTTCTAAGTAAGCTTTGTGAGGCATTTGGTCAGCTTCTTTAGGAAGGAATTTGCCAGGTTAAGTACAGGATCAGGAAGCACTTGGGGAACAATGCATCTTGGAATGCTCCAATCCACATAAGAAGTCTTCCTGGAGACATACAAGAGACCATGTGAACAATGGCTTCTGCCGCTAAAGACTGTGAGTCATGCATGGACATGTGACTTGCCCAGGTGACTCCAGAACTCCATCTTGGAGCTGGACTTTGCATAGGAGTGAGGAGGGGGGTCTCAACCCACAAAAGAAAGTCTATTTAAACCGGTGGGAGACCCCTCCATTTGGTCTTCAGCTGGCTAAAGAGGAAGCTCCTTACTGAAGCTTAAGGGGGGGGGGCGTAGATTGGCCATCTCCTAGTTCCAAAAGAAAGGGGAAGGGCCAATGAGAAATCAAGATCCTGAGACTGACAATGGGGAGGGGCCAATGCTTTAGGTCAGCCTGATTGACAGGACAAGCAGGCCAATGAGGGAGTCAGCAGGCCGGGGTCCCATCCTCTCTGTGAGCTGGAGCTGGCCTGGCCAGAGCAGAGCAGGAGGCGCTAAGGAGAGAGCAGCAGCAGTGCTGAGGTGGAGGGAAATTGGAGCAGTCCGGAGCCGGGAGCAGTGAACGAAGGGGACCCTGGTCAAGGAGACACCCTCAGCCAAGAGGCCTTGCAGGCCAGACTGGGCGGGGGATCAAGACCCTGACAGGAAGAAGCTGACACTAGGAAGAAGGGTCCTGACACCTAGAACCTGAGGGTGTGTGGCCACCACCAGGGTAAGTGTTTGACCTGCAGCATCCCCGCAGCACAGTCAGGGACATATGAGGAACAGACTGTGAACTGCCCTGACGTTCCAGAGATGCTGGTTGTGGTTCCTCCCACAGAGCGGGGTGATGTGTTTTCCTTTAATCTTTCCCACTTTTCTCCTTATTTTTTTTTAAGTTGCTGTTTAATTAATTGTATTTGTTCTGAACTCTGTGCAATGGTCAAGGAAGCATTAGGGGAGGCACCCCACAATGGGGAACCTGTCCTGAATGATCACAAGAAGATTGGGGGTTGAGCCCCTCAGGAGGCCTGGGCCCAGCCTTGGGGTTATGGGGACCAAAGTAAAAGGGGAGTCCACGAGGTCAGGCAGGCCTCTGGGTGAAGGAAGTGGGAGCGAGGACTCAGATCCTTTCGCTAGCCAATTCCACCGGGGCTGTGTATAAGCCAGGAATGTTCCCCACAATAGCAGGACTGTTCCCCCGTGTACCCAAGTGCATATTTATTGATTTGTCCTAAAGGTAATTAAGTATTTTAAGAAAAAGTGCCAGAGCAGCCACGAGCGAGAGCTGCTGGCCACACTCTGAGACCAAGAAAAATTTGGTCATGAGAATCCCTGGGTTAGATGCTCATGATGGGCCCTTCTCATCTTAAAGTCTTTGAATGTAACAGAAGCCGGACACAGAGAGGAGAAGTGCAAGGAGGTCAGTTGATCGCTAGGACCCAGGAGCAGCTGGGAGGCGGCTCTGGGGGGAGCGATCGCTGGGCTCAGGCCCGGCAGCAGGAAGTGACTCGCAGCCGCTGCGGTGACTCTGGCTCCCAGGCTCCTGGCGAGATCCCCGAGCCCCGGCGGCTGGTGCTGGGAGCCCGGAGCCCTGGCTGCAGCCGGGAGAGGGGAATCTCCAGCAGGGCCCTTCCCGCTGCTCCCCAGGAGCCTCTCCCAGGTCCAGGGGCCCCGCTCGGAGGGAAGGTGAGATACCCGACCCCCCCCCCCCGTCACCCCCAGGCTGCAGGGGGAGGTTTGGCCTCAGGCTGCTCCCAGCGGATTCCCTGCCCTGCCGCCAGCTCCCGGTGTGTGCGGGGCGGGGGGAGCCACTCCTGGGGGACTGAAGGGGTGGGAGCGGGAGGAGATAAGGGGGGAACAGGGATGTGTGAGGGGCAGGATGGCCTGGGGACGGAGGTGACTGAAGGGGGGATGGGGCGATGTAGGGGAATCGTGGAGATTTATGGGGCGGATGGGAATAGGGCTCCAATTGAGGGAAACTCAAGTGGGGGGGTCACTGTGAGGGAAAGGGGGGATGTAGGGAGGGAAGGCTGGGGGGAGAGTGAGAGTCAGACTGCCTGGAGAACGGAGACAAAGAGGGTAGGGGTCGGGGAGAAGGGGTGGGGAGAGACACAAGCCAGATTCCCTGCCCCATGGGGCAGGAAAGGGGGAGGGGCTGCCCCCACCCAGCAGCCAGACGGGGTCAAAAGTTACAAGGCAAATATCCAGATATACCCCCCACCCCCACACACGCCCTGCTCCCAGTGTATTATTTTCAGACACGCCTTGGGGGCTGCCCAGGGCCCTGGTCTGATTTCCGGGCATTATCCAGATCTCAGCCACACCGGAGTCAGACCAGAATCCCTGCTGGCTCTGGCAGGGGAAGTGAATACGGATGGGCCAATGGGATCAGCCTCTGCCTGCCTGGCCCTGGGGGCTTCAGGGCCAGGAGAGGGAGGCTCAGGCATTAGCTGTGGCCACCAGAGGGCTCCGGTTCTGGCCAAGGGAGAGGAGGAGGCTGGTGCTCCCTGGCTCAGATGCTGCTGTCTCCTCTACCTGAGAGCCCAGAGTGTGAAACTGCTGCTCCCCAGCTGGGGCTGTGCCAGGGACAGACCTTCATTAACCCCCCCCCCCCCGGCCCAGCCCAATTGGGGACTTTAACCATGCCTGGAACCAGCCCTCGCTGCAGCCCCAGGATCTGCCCACACCAGCCCCTGAGCCGGAGCCTGCAGGTGATGGGGAGACCTGGGGGGAAGCGCTGGGTCTGGGCAGGAAAGTGACTCTGCACAAAGGGCCCCTTTCAGGGACCTGCTGGTGAGTTTGTACCGGAGGGGGAGGGGTTCCCCGTGAGTCTGCGGGTCCCAGAGCTGCTGCCCTCAGTGACACAGCCAGGCTCACCCTGGAGAGCAAACGCCCATGGGAACCGGACAGTCCCCAGTTCTCCCAGGCAGAGGGAGAGGGAAGGAGACAGGAAGGGGAGGGGAGAGACCGAAAGGGGCAACAAGAGCAGGAAGTGGGGAGGGAGACTCCCAGCTCCTAGCCCTGCCCGGATCCATTCCCTGCATGGCCCGTGGGCAGACTGACTCTCCTGGAAACAAAGAGAGGAGCTGAGAGAGAAGCCAGGTCCTACCCTGGATGAGTCCCTGCACTGCTGGGGGGACACGCTGCCCTCGGGGCCAATGTCAGGGGAGAACCCCCAAAGTGGATCCTTTGATTCGGCTCTTTTCTATTATTTGTCTTAGAGATTTTGTCCTTGTGGGGGGGTGCGTTAAAAGTGTCTCAGGGGTTCAGTGCTGGGGGGAGAGGCCGGGTCTGTGTTGTGATAAAGTGACTGAGGGTTTTCCCAGCGCAGCAGAGCCCAGAGCATCTGTCTGTAAGGAGAGAGCATGGGAGGAATTGGGGTGTGTCATGGACTCAAGCCCCTTCTGGAACCTCCCCCATTGCCCCTCTCGCCCCGACAGGCTGAGGAATCACGTCCACGAGTCGCTCCAGTTCGTCCCATCTTCCAGGGGACAGGGAAGGGAAATGGCTGTGATGGAGCCAGCTCAGGTAGGGGATTTTCAAGGCGGGGCTGGAAAAACTGACCAGACTCCCACTGCCAGTGCCTGACCCCACTGGGCAGAGGCTGCTGTGAAATACAAAGGGAAGCTGTCGGGATCCCTGTCCCTGGGTCAGCGCTCTACTTCCCGTATCAGCCTGTGTCTGATAGGCATGTGGGAAATGAGAAGACCCTGCCCTGCTCCGTGTGTTGGGGGAGACAAGAAGGTCTCACCTTCTCCCATCCGCTGAAGCCTCTTGGCTGTTTTGAACAGGGTGGGGGAGGGGGGATTCAGCTTTTTATGGGCCTCCTCCCCTGTGAAAAGTGGGATTGTGTCTGGGGCAGTACGTGCTGATTAGGGGACTCTTTTTCTTTCAGATGCCGGTGACCTTCGAGGAGGTGGCTGTGTATTTCACCCAGGAGCAGGGGGCTCTGCTGGACCCCGCTCAGAGAGCCCTCTACAGGGACGTCATGCAGGAGAACTACGAGATGGTGATCTCTCTGGGTAAGGGATTCCCGTCCCCTCAGTTATTAGAAGCCGTGGGTTCTGCTTATCTGAATTTGGTCAGGTTCTTCCCTGATCAGTTAGATCAGAGGTGAGTGGTTCCATAATGCACTTCTGCCATGTGAGAGAGACTTGCATCTTTGTGCCCTCTCCAGTGGGACATCGGTATCAAAACCTAATGGACAAGTTAAACCCGGCCTGCACAACATATGACCCGTGTGGGCTCACTGTGTGGCCCACAGCGGGTGAGTAGGCAAGCAGCAGGGTGGGGCCAGCCAACGGCTGGCTGCCCGGCAGGTGGGCGGGGTGGTGAAGATGCCAGTGGCAGGCTGGGGAGTGAGGGTGAGCCAGCAGTAGGGGGCGGGGGCAGCAGCAGAAGGTAAGAGGCGAGCGGCGGGCAGACAGGTGAGCTGGCGGCATGGGAGGGGGGCTGAGGAGGCGGGGGTAGGTTTACTGGCAACGGGGGAAGGAGGCTGAGGAGGCGAGTGGGTGGTGAGGAGGCGAGACGGGGGCAGTAGGGTGCTGAGGAGGTGAGTGGACGTGCAGCGGCAGGTGGGGTGGAGGAGGGGGGTTGAGGAAGTGAGCAGGAGGGTAGTGGAGGGGGCTGAGGAGACAAGCGGGCAGCAGCGGGTGAGTAGGCGAGCTGGGATGGTGTGGGGGGGGATGAGGAGCCAGGCGGACAGTGGCGGGGGGGCTTCATACTTGGGGGGGGGGTGAGGAGGTGAGAGGTGAGTTGGTGGCTGACCTGTTCTACTGATCTTGTCTCTCATAATAATTGGTCCTTTTTGCTGCTTTTCTCTGGGCTGGAGGTTGTCCCAGTGCTGCAAAGAGGGTGTTCCCAATGGAAGGTGCCTGCTTCTAACCCCTGAGGCCGTCAGTATGTCTGCTCTTCTCTAGTCTACCCACTTGACAAGTTTAATTGTCCTTGGTATGGCTCCCAGCCCCTCTCCAAGGGTTGCAGCTGTCTGGAGGTGCTGCCTTCCATGCCTTCCTCATTCACAGCTCATTCATTCAACAGGGCAATTGATTACAAAGTGAGGGGGAAGATCTTATTCTACCTCTAGCAAAAAGACATTTTCGTTTACCTTAATTATGCTACCTTAGGGGCCCGCTATAACTTATTACCATGGTTCAATACCACTGTTTCAGTGGGGCGGCGCTGGGGAAGGAGGGTTTTTTCCATGGGGTGGGCATTGCTGGGGGGGTTGTTTCTGAGGGGCTGGGTTGGGTGTTTTGGGGGGGCTGAGTGGCGATGGGGAGCTGTTTACGGGCCCACCTGCTGGGTTTTGGCCCTCAGCTGTTTTATTTGGAGTAATATGGCCCTTGCTGCTTTACGAGTTTTGCAGGCCTGAGTTAAACCATCCCCACCCCTCCAGCTTTCAAAGAGGCATAAATCCAGCATTGTCCTGTCTGTGGTGTCTCTCAGCTGAACACACAATCCCTGCTCACCTCTCTCCTTGGGAATAGCTCCAGCCATGGGGAGGGCTCTGGGCTCTGCAGGTTTAGAAAGAGGCAGGGGTTTAAGTGCAGAGCTGTGTGTGAGGCCTTGTCTTCACTTACCGGAGAGTCCGGTGGCACGCCATCGATGTTCTGGGATCGATTTATCGCGTCTGGTTAAGACGCGATAAATCGATCCCGGAAGTGCTCACAGTCGGCGCCGGTACTCCAGCTCGCCGAGAGGAGTACGCGGCATCGACGGGGGGAGACTTCCTGCCGCGTCTGGACCGCAGTAAGTTCGGACTAAGGTACTTCGAATTCAGCTACGTTATTAACGTAGCTGAATTTGCGTACCTTAGTCCGAAGTGGGGACTTAGTGGGGACCAGGCCTGAGTCAGCAAGGCCCCCAGGGCTCAGAGATCCTGGGAACACCTAGTGAGGGTGTAGTAATAATTCAACTCACCTCCCCAGACAACTTCCTTAGCATAAGGGGGCTCAGTGACCATGTTCCCATCCTCTTGGATTCCACGTTCCTCCAGCAGAGCACAGGGAAACGTTCCACTCATGGAATGTCCTTGGTGACAAATACTCCACCAATGCTCCATGCACCGTGATCTGGTCTGATTTCACCCTCTGCACAGGATTTCCCATTCCCAGACCTGAGCTGATCACCCGGCTGGAACGAGGGGAAGAGCCCTGGGTGCTGGATCTCTGGGCCTGTGAGGAAAGAAAGGTTCCAAAATGTACCAGCACAGGTGAGGACTGACATACAAACCATCTGGGGAACGAAGGAAAAAGTTGAGAATCCCAAAATATGGTGTGAGTAATGCCCTCAGTTCTTCCTCATCTCACCCAGAGCAGGGCAGTGGTCAGCAGATATCGCTCACGCCATTCCACCCAGCCTCTTAGCTGCAGGAGGTTCCTTCCCGTCTCTCCTTCCCTGTGAGTGTTTGGGTGGGATGTGGAGGCAGAATCCAATTGCTCAGTCTTTGTGTTGGGTTTGCCCTTGGTGCTATTCCTCTTTCTCCCCAGCACAATGACTCCTGTCTGGATTGTCTGTCTCCCAGCAGGAGCTGAGCGAGGGAGTGAAAATCAGGAGGAGAATCATCATGAGGAAGTTTCTGGGGCAGTGCAACCACAGGGGACCTATGTGGGAAGAGCTGAAGGGAATCTTTCCCAGTGCTTGGAGCAGGGAGAAGCGTTGGGAAATTGGCACAGGTCAAAGAGGCTTGTGGGAAACTACCCAAGGAAGAGAGTGGCTGAATCTATTAACGGTGGGGGAGGAGATGAGGATCCCAGAGCACAACAGACAAATCCGAATGAAGAGACACCATGGCACTGCCTGCAGTGTGGGAAAGGATTCATTGTGAGATCACAGCTTGTTACACATCAGACAATCCATACAGGAGAGAAACCCCTTCAATGCTTGGTACGTGGGGAAAGCTTCAATAAGCATTCTGATCTTAATAACCATGGGAGAAGCCACACTGGAGGTAAGCCCATTCAATGCCTTGAGTGCGGGAAATGTTTCAGTTCCAAGTCAGCATTAAATTCACATAAGAAAAGCCACAGAGGACAGAGATCCCATAAGTGCTTAGACTGTGGGAAAAGTTTCACATGGAGGTCAGTGCTTGTTAATCATCAGGCAATCCACACAGGAGAGAGACCCCATAAATGTTTGGACTGTGGGAAAAGTTTCAGATGGAGGTCAAGTCTTGTTCAACATCAGGCAATCCACACAGGAGAGAGACCCCATAAATGTTTGGACTGTGGGAAAAGTTTCATACAAAGGTCAAGCCTTGTTCAACATCAGGCAACCCACACAGGAGAGAGACCCCACAAGTGCTTGGATTGTGGGAAAAGTTTCATACAAAGGTCAAGCCTTGTTCAACATCAGGCAATCCACACAGGAGAGAGACCCCATAAATGTTTGGACTGTGGGAAAAGTTTCAGATGGAGGTCAAGCCTTGTTCAACATCAGGCAACCCACACAGGAGAGAGACCCCATAAGTGCTTGGATTGTGGGAAAAGTTTCATACAAAGGTCAAGCCTTGTTCAACATCAGGCAACCCACACAGGAGAGAGACCTCACAAGTGCTTGGATTGTGGGAAAAGTTTCATACAAAGGTCAAGCCTTGTTCAACATCAGGCAACCCACACAGGAGAGAGACCCCACAAGTGCTTGGATTGTGGGAAAAGTTTCACACAGAAGTCAACTCTTGTGAAACATAAGACAACCCACACAGGAGAGAGACACAAGTGCTTGAACTGTGGGAAAAGTTTCATAGAGAGGTCAACCCTTGTTAAACATCAGGCAATCCACATAGACGAGAGACCCCACAAGTGCTTTGACTGTGAGAAACGTTTCAAGCGGAAGATAGACCTTGTTAATCATCAGACAATCCACATAGGAGAGAGACCCCATAAGTGCTTCGACTGAGGGAAAAGTTTCATACAGAGGTCAGACCTCATTAAACATGGGAGAATCCACGCAAGTTCTAAACTTGTGCAACACATGGCAAGAAAGGTTTAAGCAACTTGCGTATAACTGACTCAGATCAACCTTTAGAGAGAAATTTCGAAAGTGTTTCCATCTTAGATAAGCTAGAGTTTGAAATGTAAACATGTATTGTTAAAGATTTGGAAGAAGAGGGGTAACTGTAGTGGTCTATGTTTAACTATATCTTGTCGGAGGTTAACAATTTATCCCAAGGGTTCCTGTATTCTGTTAATTCAGGGATCAATAATTCAGAGATTATACCCGTCGCCTTTGCCACCTGCCCAATTCTAGCTCAGTCTCATTGAATTTGCTGGGGCTGAAGGATGGAGGGAATGTTTATAGCTGAAATCACCAAAATGTGTTTTACAAGGTTAATGTCAATGGGATCTGTTCCGCTCTCCTGCTCGGACATTTTCTCTGGGGATCCCGGAGACGGAAAGGAGCAGGTGTTACCATCTTGGCTACCAATCCCCACGGTGACTCTCTACACTAGCAATTCTCAAACTGTGGGCAGAGCCTCCCAGTGGAGGCACAGGAATGTATCAAGGGAGGCGTGATCAGTGTGGGTTGTTTGGTTTTTTTTTTAAAGAGCACTGGCTGTCGGCCCCACATGCCTGGGGCTCATGAAGAAGGAACAGGCCTAGCTGGGAGGTGGGGATAAATGCTCAGGCTCTCAAACCCAGGTGCAGTAGCAGCACAGAAGTAAGGGTGTCAATGGGGTGAAAAGTCTGCTGTGAACAGCAATATTAAGGAATATCACTTTTCACGTGGCCACCCTAACTTCTGTGCTGCTATTGGAGGGCTTCAGAGCTGGGCGCCTCACCAGCAACTACTCTGCCTTTAGAGCTGTGTGGTGATATATGTGCTTGTGAGGATGGGAGTATAAATGACCACAGACACAAAGGGGGGGGCGATGAAACATCTGTGAGGGCCACTGGTCTACACTATTATGGTCACCACGTTTACAAAATGAGAAATCTACAAAGTATGTCTTGTGAGGTATCATAGGAAAAGTCATCATCTGCTGAATATTATTGTCTGGTTAAAATGTATCTGTCAGCTTTCCCGGGTCTCCCCGCCCTGTCTGGGAGCATTGCAGAGCTGAAGCCGGCAGGCCCCCCCACATCCCCAAAGCTGGGAGCAGTGGGGAGGCAGAAACCAGCGTGGCCCCCCGCATCTCCAAATCCCGGAGTAGGGGGGAGGCTGAAGCTGGGATCCCCAATGCCCCCTGAAGCTGTGAGTTGTACTGGGAGCACCCCTGCCACTACACAGCCACTAGCTAACCCCCTGCCTGCACACCTGCACCCTGAGCTACCCCCCTGTCTGCACACAGCCCCTAGCTACTCCCTGTCTGCACCCTGAGCTACCCCTTGCCTGCACACAGCCCCTAGCTACACCCCTGCCCATACCTTGAGCAATTTTCAAACTTTTTGAGCTGAGTCACCCCTACTGAGTTATGTTTTTTGGTTGCATCGCCCCACTACCCAGGCTGGGTGGCCTTCTGAGTGAGTAAGGGGGATGGAGGTGCCGTGCCCTCCCTGGACCCTGCTGTGCAGAGCTGGCTTGAGCCCCGCCAGCCCTCCCCCCCCAAATAGAAGTAAAACTATGCCTATGCCCAAGGGTGTCCCCCAACCCAGTGTCCCACACTCCTCCACCCCTCTCCCCCACTTGGGCCCTGGTGTTTTTATAGGCTGCAGAAGGGTGCGTCAGCAAGAAATAGGTTGAGAACCCCTGACCTCAAGGATGGCTGGATGCTCAGGCCACAGGCTGATTATCACCTGCCCCCTGGCTGGGGGGTGAACCTCAAAGAGGAGAGTGGTATAAAAACAAGGGAGAATTGCCTCCATTTTCACCTCTCCCCCATCTTTACAGAAGGCAACAAGATGGCTTGAAAGGCAACAGGGGCTTTGTTCTGAGGAGGGCGGACCAAGGCTGGAAGGAAATCCAGCCTGGGTACTCAGAACTGTGAACTGCCTGCAACAGCGGGTGGGGTGGGAAATCCTGTTTGCTTTGCATCTTCCTTAGTTTAGTAATATTTAGGATTTAAAATTCATGTTTAAATTGTTTTTTTTTAACCAGTTCTGACCTTTTACATCTTTCTCCCTTGTAATCCCTGAAAACCCCCTTGCTCCATTTAATAAACTGGTTTTAGTGTTTTGTCTGGACCTATGTGTTTTCATTGAAGTGTTTGGGGGATTGATTTGAGAGAACAAGGCTGTGGCCTTATTCAGCCCCTTTGTGGAGATGTCCAACTAATGATTGCGTTTGTCCAGCACCGTGAACAGACTGAGCAGTCCAAGATGCACATTCCCGGGGTTCAAGGCTGGGAGTAGAAAACTGGCTGATGTTGCTGTGTCGTTTGGTACGTTCCTGAGTGTCTGGCTAATCGCACTCAGTACAGTGCAGCCAGGAGTGACTTTGAAGGCTGGTGGCTGTGTGGGAGCAGAGCGTGGAGGGGTTTGTTGTTCACACAGGGCAGCAGTGTAAAACATGCCTTGGGATGGAGAATTAAGCAACTCAACAGTCCAGATTGTACCCTGGGATATGTCTCACACCCGCTGTCTCCTGGGACCCACATGGCACTGTTGGGCTTTCATCATCCTGATCCTGAAAGGGAAGATGAGCAGGGCAAACCAGAGAAGAGGAACCAGCCAACATCCTCAACTGCTTCGGCTTCTGCTAAATCCTGAACTCTCCCTGAGATGTGACACTTGAGGTTCTGCTGCCAGTCTTCCGCTATGTGTCTGTTTCCTTCTCACTGGTCTGAACTATTATGCCACCCTCCCTCCCCCTTTTATTCTCTATCCTTTTGCCTTCTCTCTCTCTCTCTCTCTCCCCTACAAATCTGGCCCAGCCAGCTGAGACAACCAGACATTTTGCACCAGTGCTGGTAGCCTGTGACCAGAGAGGCAGGTTAGAACAAGGCCTTAGCCAGCCCAATGCGGAGAGAAGTTTGCCACAGACGGGCTGATCAGCCAGCGGCCCGAGCTCCGGTTTGTCCTGTAGGGAAGCTGCAAGTTTCGATGCAACATGCCTGCTTAATGCTGGGAGAAGCTGCCTGAGCCTGGGGATGTGGGGTCCTCTGGGGCCAGGGGACTTCATGTGATGGGTTTATCATTGGGACCCAGGAGCAGCTGGGAGGTGGCTCGGGGAGCATCGCTGTATGGGCTCAGGCCCGGCAGCAGGAAAGTGCCTCTGCACAAAGGACCTTTCAGGGACCGGCTGGTGAGTTTGTACCGGAGGGGGAGGGGGCTCGCTGTGGGTCTGCGGGTCCCAGAGCTGCTGCCCTCAGTGACACAGCCAGGTTGAAACCGATCCATCTACTGAAGAGCAAATGCCCATGTAAATGGGGCAGAATCCGCTCTCCCAGAGAGAGGGAAGGTGGTAGAAAGAAACAGAGTGACCAGACCTAGAGGGGCAGCAGGAGGAAGAAGTGGGGAGGGAGGTTCCCAGCCCTGCCCAGATCAATTTCCTGCACTCCCCCAGCCCCGGAGCAGACTGACTCTTCTGGGAACAAGGGGAGGGGCTGAGAGGGGAAAAGCCAGGTCCTGTCTCTCTTGACTCACTGCACTGATTGGAGGGTGGGGGGATGTGCTGCCCTCGGGGCCCATGTCAAGGGGAATTCACTAAAGTGGTTCCTTTGGTTCTGCTCTTTTTCTAGCCTTCAGCTCAGAGATGCTGTTTCTGGGAGAGTTTAAAAGTGCCCGTGGTGTGTTTAGTTCTGCTGGGAGGGGCCTGGCCTGGGTGGTAATGAACTAACCGGGTGTCTTTCCAGAGCATCTGTCTGCAGGGAGATGCTCCTGAGGGCATTCTGCACTGATAAATTAAAAATTCTGTGCACAGTATTTTAAATTTCTGCATATGTTTTTGTCAAATAAATGGGGAAGCTCCAACATAGGCATTGGGGAGCACAGGCCACTGGCTGCACAGAGGTGGGAGATCACTCTGCAGCTATCCCCTCCAGCACACGGACTCAGCGATGCGGCCAACCCTGACACAGAGTAAGGACCGGGCCTGCCCCAGAAACCCCCCAGGGCCCTGCCCCCCATGCCAGGTGCACTAGGTGTGAGCAGGCAAGCTCAGCAAGGCAGGATCCAAGTGCGGAGGAGCTTGATGTGGGAGGAATCCAGGTGTGGGTTGAAAGGGATCTATGTGTATCAATCTGGGTGTGTGTGGCTCCGTGGGGAATCTGGGTGTCGAGTGATTTGGGTGCACAGGGACTTGTGGGGTTCTGGGTGGAACTGTAATGGGACTCTACAGGGGGGTCCAGGTGAAGGTGGTTGCGGCTCAGCAGAGGGGGTCTGTGTGGGGGGGGGGATAGAGCTTAGCGGGGGAGTCTGGCTGTGGAGGTGGCAGCTTCTGGGGGAGGGGTTGCGATCCAGGTGCATCTGGGTGGGGTTCAGTAGGGTGGGTATCCGAGTGCAGGTGGCTCATCATGGTGGTCCATGTGCAGGGGGAGTGGGGCTTGTCAGGAGTGTTCTGAGTGCGGGGGAGGGTGAAACTCAGTGGGAGGGTCTGGGTGTGAGGGGGTTGGGTCGATGGGGGAACAGCTCCCTGTACAGTCATCCCTCTTCCTGCAGGTGAGGAGAGATGAGTGCAAGAAGCTGAGGGGTGTGTATGTGTTTTCTTAGCTTCATGCAAGGAGGGGAGAACTCGGGGGGTGGGTCTGACTCGGCCCCACATGCCATGGCAGGGAATAGGAAGTCCTGTCCTCCCCAGCCCAGGCAGGACTAGCAACTGAGCCCGGCACAGGGTAGGAACCACCTTACCCATCCCACAGTGATTGACCTCTCTGCCGGCTGCCCTGGGCACCAGAAACGTCCTGCTGGAGTCGGGCCTCATGACTGCTTTGTGGCTTCCCTTTGCTTCCCCGTCAGAAAGTCCTTTTTCTGCTGGAAAACAAATAAATCTGTGGGGGATATAAATTCAGTCCATGGGCAGTGGCACAGAATTCTCCCAGGAGTAAGGGAGAGAGCCTGGGGAGAGTTGGGGTGTGAAGTGGAATCAAGCTCCTGTAAACTCCCCAATCGCCCTTCTTGCCCTGACAGTCTGAAGAATCACATCCAGGTTGCAGTCCAAATCCTCCCGTCTTCCCATGAGAGAGGGATGAGAAATGGCTGTGTAGGAGCGAGCTCAGGTAGGGGATTTTCAGGGAGCTGCAGGGGGGTTGTTTTGGAGGGGGAGGGGCAGGAAACACACTGCATGCGGCAGGGAGAGGACAGGGTGTGATAAATCTGCTGGAACAGGTTCACCCTGGGCCTGATTTACCAAACAGACTTATTGCTGGGGGACGGGGGAGCGGAGAGACATGGTCCCATTTCTGAAATGAAACACCCCCTTCGGCAGGGCTGGGAAAACTGAGCAGACTCCCAGTGTTGGAGCCTGACCCCACTGGCCAGAGGCTGCTGTGAAATATGAAGGGAAGCTATTGGGATTCCAGTCCTTTGTCCCCTGCTCCGTGCACCATTTCCCACTCTGTCTGGTAGGAGTATGGTAAAAGAGAAGCTCCTGCCCTCCTCTGTCTGCTGGGGGGAGAAAGGAGCTCTCATCTTCTCCCACCACCTGAAGCCTCCTGGCTGCTCTGAGCAGAGTGGGGGTGGGATTCTGTGACTCTGGCTCTCCAAGAGCTTCCAATTTTTTTCCCCTTTCCCCTAACTTATGGGGGACTTTTGTTGTTCCAGATGCCGGTGACCTTCGAGGCTGTGTATTTCACCCAGGGGCAGGGGGCTTTGCTGGACCCTACTCAGAGAGCCCTCTACAGGGATGACATGTAGAAGAATTACAAGATGGTGACCTCACTGGGTAAGGGATTCCCGTCCCCTCGGTTATTAGAAGCCGTGGGGTCTGCATATTTGAATCTGGTCAGGTGCTTCCCTGGTCAGTTAGATCAGAGGGGAATATTTTGCGTAATGCACAGCTGCCATGTGAGAGAGACATTTATGACCAAACCCCGTTCATTGGGACACAGTGTCAAAACCTAAAGGACATGCTAAACCATCCCCACCCTCCAGCATTTAAGGGGGCAGAAGTCGTTAATTGTCCTATCTGCGTTGTTTCTTATTGATGTACAGAATCCCTGTTCACCTCCTTTCTGGGGACTAGCTCCAGCCATGGGGTGGGCTGTGGGCTCTGCAGGTTTAAAAATAGGCAGGCGTTTAACTCCAGAGCTGTGGGTGCGTCAGCAAGGCCCCCAGAGTGCACAGATCCTGGGAACTCCTAGTTAGGGTGTAACAATTCCCCCCACTTCCCCAGATATCTGCTCCTACCAAGGGGGCACAGTGATCATGTTCTCATCCTCTTGGGTTCCATGATAGCCCAGCAGAGCACAGGGACAAGTTCCACTCACAGAATGTCCTTTGTGACAGACACTTTCTCAATAATCCATGCACCCTGATCTGGTCTGATTTCACCCTCTGCGCAAGATTGCCCATTCCCAAACCCTGACCTGATCTCCCAGCTGGAGCAAGGGGAAGAGCCATGGGTGCCCAATCTCCAGGCCTGTGAGGAGTAGAGAGAGTCATCTCGAGAACACCAGCCTTCAAAGTCACTCCTGGCTGCACTGTACTGAGTGCGACTAGCCAGACACTCAGGAACTTACCAAACGACACAGCAACATCAGGCCTTGGCTACACTTGCAGATGTACAGCGCTGTGAGTTAATCCTGACTTCGTGCAGCTGAGTAGGGAAAGCGCTGCAGTCTGTCCACACTGACAGCTGCCAGCGCACTGTCGTGGCCACATTTGCGGCAATTGCAGCGCTATTGGGAGCGGTGCATTATGGCCAGCTATCCCACAGAGCACCTTTTCCCATTCTGGCACCATGGGTTGTCAAAAGGGGGCGTGGGTGCTGGGGATTCTGGGTCCTGTCCGAATGCCCCGTGATGCCTCACTTCGCATCCCAGAAATCCCTTTGTTTCCATCCACCTTTGGCACCATCTTTCAACGGTTTCTGTGCAGCGCGATCTGTCTGTGCGAAATGGAGTCTGAACTGCTGACGAGTCTCGCCAGCACATCACGTTTGGCTGTCGAACTATTCCTTAAGATCCAAAGTGACAGTGAGAGTGAGGAGTCTGACGATGCTATCGAGCCGTGTAACGCGTACGACACGAAAGTGCTTGTGGCATTCACGGACATGCTCAGCACCGTGGAACGCCGCTTTTGGGCTCGGGAAACAAGCACCGAGTGGTGGGATCACATCGTCATGGAAGTCTGGGATGACGAGCAGTGGCTGCAGAACTTTCTGATGAGAAAAGCCACTTTCATGGGACTGTGTGAGGATCTCGCTCCCACCCTGTGGCGCAAGGACACAAGATTGAGAGCTGCCCTGCCAGTGGAGAAGAGGGTGGCTATTGCAATCTGGAAGCTGGCAACTCCAGACAGCTACCGCTCGGTCACAAACCAGTTTGGAGTGGGAAAGTTGACCATTGTAATCGTGTTGATGCAAGTTTGCAAGGCCATTAATCGCATCCTACTCAGAAGAACCGTGACTCTGGGTAACGTGCAGGAAATAGTGAATAGCTTTGCACAGAAACCATCTGGGGAATGAAGGAAAAAGTTGAGAAACCCAAAAATATGCTATGAGCAAGCGTCCTTAGTTGTGCCTCATTTCACCCATGGCCAGCTGTACTTAGCAGATATAATTCATGACTTTCCACCCACCCTATTAGTGGCAGGCATTTTCTTCCCAACTTCCCTTCGCTGTGAAAGTTTGGGTGGGATGTGGAGGCAGAATCCAATTGCTCAGTCTTTGCAACTTCAGTGTGCTGGGTTTCCCTTTGGTCCTATTCCTGGTCCCAGCACAATGTCTCCTGTCTTGATTGTCTCTCTCTCCCAGCAGGTGCTGAGCGAGGGAGTGAGTACAAGGAGGGGTATCATCATCAGAAAGTTCCTGGGGAAGTGGAAACACAAGGGACATTTGTGGGAAGAGCTGCAGGGAATTTTCCCCAGTGCTTGGAACAGGGAGAAGCCTGAGGAAATTGGCACAGGTCAGAGAGTCTGCTGGGAAACCACCCAGGGAAGAAAGTGGATGACTCTATTGTCTGTGGGGGAGGAGACAAAGATCCCACAGCCCAACAGACAAATCCGAAGGAAGAGATACCCAGGCACTGCCTCCAATTTGGGAAAGGATTAATTCTAAGAACACAGCTTGTGACACTTCAGACAATCCATACTGGAGCCAAATCCCTTCAATGCTTGTACAGTGGGGAAAGCTTCAATAAGTGCTCAGATCTTAATAAACATGTGAGAAGCCACACTGGAGAGAAACCCTGTCAATGTCCTGAGTGTGGGAAATGTTTCAGTTTTAAGTCAGTACAAATTTCACATCAGAGAAGTCACACAGGGGAGAGACCCCACAACTGCTTGTACTGTGGGAAAAATTTACCATGGAGATCAGTCCTTGTTAAACATCAGGCAATCTACAGAGGAGACACACCCCATAAGTGCTTGGACTCTGGCAAAAGTTTCACATGGCTATCATCCCTGGCTAAATAGCAGATAAACCCCACAAATGCTTGAACTGTGGGAAAAGTTTCAGCCAATGATCACATCTCATTAAACATGGGAGAATCCACACAGGCTCTAAACTTCTGTGACACGGGGCCAGAAAGGGTTAAGCAAGTTGCAGGTTAATTGACTCAATTTCAACCTTTAGAGCAAGACCTAGGTGAAGCGGATAAAGGCAAAATTTCTGTGAGGGGTGAATTGTTGCTTAAAGACGTTCCTTGGGAAAGGAATCCTCATGGTAATTGGTGCAAGCAGTTTCCTGTAGCCGAAGGGTGTGAAAGTGATTTAGTCAAGAAAGTTTCACTTCCCAACAGCCAGAAATTTTCTGTTGTAAATGGATTCACTGACTTTCCTTTTGAAAGATTCAGTGTGGATGGCTTAGAGAAGGTCTCGGATGGAGTAAAAGCTGTTAAGGAATTTAAACAGCCCTATAACCAAGTGGCTCTGTTTGGCCAGCTTTTTGGAAAGACAATGGTGTTGGAACAGGAACGTCTCCATGCTGATTCCATAAGTAAACAGTCTGTGTCTCAGGGTGTGTCTACACTACGAAATTAGGTCGATTTAATAGAAGTCAATTTTTTAGAAATTGATTTGATACAGTCGATTGTGTGTGTCCCCACTAAGCACATTAAGTCGGCCGTGTGCATCCACAGTGTGGAGGCTAGCGTCGACTTTTGGAGCATTGCACTGTGGTAGCTATCCCACAGTTCCCACAGTCTCCGCTGCCCTTTGGAATTCTGGGTTGAGCTCCCAATGCCTAATGGGGCAAAAACATTGTTGTGGATGGTTCTGGGTACATGTCATCAGGCCCCCCTCACTCTCTCCCTCCATGAAAGCAACAGCAAAAAATCGTTTCTCGCCTTTTTTCCTGGGTTACCCATGCAGACCACATACCACGGCAAACATGGAGCCCGCTCAGCTCATTGTCACTGTATGTCTCCTGGGTGCTGCTGGCAGATGCGGTACTGTAGTGCTACACAGCAGCATCCCCTTGCCTTGCCTTGCGGCTGGCCGACGGTACAATACGACTGCTAACCATCGTCATCGTCCCGCGGGTGCTCCTGGCCAACCTCGGTTAGGTTGGTCGGGGGTGCCTGGGCAGACATGGGTGCTCCTGGTTGGCCTCTGTGAGTTCGGTCGGGGGCGCCTGGACAAAAATGGGAATGACTCCAGGTCATTCTCTTCTTTAATTTTTGTCCAATGGAGATTCAGTCCTCCCTGATTAATCATAGATCATCAGAGTTGGAAGGGACCTCAGGAGATCATCTAGTCTAACCCCCTGCTCAAAGGCTGGCCAATCCCCAGACAAATTTTTTTCCCAGTTCCCTACATGGCCCCCTCAAGGATTGAACTCACAACCCTGGGTTTAGCAGACCAATGCTGGAATATCATGCCAGCTGGAGGCTTCTGCCTCAGGCTGCTCTCCCAGTCGGCAGCACAGTGTGGTCACACCTACCCCTTGCACCCATGGCTCATGAAACCTGGACAGTAGTAAGGAGCAGTTCAACTATAGGCTGAGCAAGTGGAGAATGGTGGTAAAATGAGCCTTTGGATGTTTAAAAGCTCGCTGGTGCAGTTTACTGACTCAGTTAGAACTCAACGAAACCAATATTCCCATCATTATTACTGCTTGCTGTGTGCGCCATAATATCTGTGAGAGTAAGGGGGAGATGTTTATGATGGGATGGGAGGTTGAGGCAAATTGCCTGGCCGTTGTTTACGTGCAGCCAGGGCCGGCTCTGGCTTTTTTGCCGCCCCAGGCAAAAAAGCCTCCTGCAGCCCCCCCCGGCAGGGAGCGCGGCATGGGAGGGCGGTGAGCCCGGCCATGGGTCCGCTCTCCCCGGCCGGCCGGAGCGCCGGGAGGAGGGCGGCGAGCCCGGCCACGGGCCCACTCTCCCTGGCCAGCAGGAGTGCCGAGGGAGGGCGGCGAGCCCGCCGCGGCTCCGCTCTCCCCGACCGGCCAGAGCGCCAAGGGGTGGGCGGCGAGCCCGGCCAGCGCCCGCTCTCCCCGACCAACCAGGCTAAAGAAAACAGCTACTTTATTCATACAAGCTCTGGCAAATGTTTGGAACCCAATTAACATCAAATCAATGTAGATATTAATGTTGTTCGTAGTACAGAAATCTTGGCATTTAGCCATGCAAGCCATATGGTAGTGTGCCTCAGTTTCCCTTTTCATACAGCACATTAGGTTTGGGATTTTTTTCCCCTGTGAAAAATTCCAGTACTGTTTACAAGCATTAACTGTGAAACATCAATATAACAAAGCGTTTTAACATAAAGTATGTTTTTATGCATTACTCTTAATATGTTCAAGGGATTTTCCAAAAGATTAGGCACATTGTACATTTTTACAATTCTTAGTAATAGCAACACATTACCATTAGCAATAACAACAAATTCATTGCAAGTGTCCATTTACAATCATGTTTGTCATGCCACACCTTTGGCTCAATACCATTGGGGTTTGGGACTTTTAGGGTTAACCTGTGGCTTCCCTTCGCAAAAGTAAGTTCTCTCTTTCCTCCTTGTCCTGAAGGATTAAACCCTGATTTCTCTTGCTTAAGAGAATTCACTGGTGGATTGGGTGTGTTCTCTGTGCTAACAGCTATTAGCAAGTCTTTCTTCTCCCAGTCAGTCAGGTAATTTGCATTACCACAGACAGGAGCCAGTTCACCAGTTTTCAGATCCTTAACTGCTGCTATTTCCAAGGCTGGACTTTGTCTTAAAGAGCTACCATTCATTTTCAATAACAAGCTAGATTCAAAATTCTGTTGTCCTTCCCTTAACAACCTCTGCTTCCACATGGGATCAGATGTTAAGTCCACTGAGAGACTACAAGTTATATCCAAAGTGTCTAGAGGTGAGAGCGTACCTGCCCTCCCCTGCATTCTCGAGAGATTAACTACACAACTGTCCTGCTCTGCAGACTCAGCTACCCAGTCCTCCCTCTGAACCTGAGCCCTGGTCTACACTTGGAGTTTAGGTAGAATTTAGCAGCGTTAGATCCATTTAACCCTGCACCCGTCCACACGAGGAAGCCATTTTTGTTGACTTAAAGGGCTCTTAAAATTGATTTCGGTACTCCTAGGGTTACGATATTTAACAAATAAAAAAAGAGGACTCTCCACGGGGCCCTGGCCCCGCCCATTTCCCCACCCCAGCCCCGCCCCAACTCCGCCCCCTCCTCCTTCCCACTCCCAGCCACGCGAAAAGGGCTGCCCGAGTGCTACCGGCTTCACGGTTTGCCGGGCAGCCCCCAGACCCTGCGCCCCCGGCCAGCGCTTCCCCAGCGCAGCTGGAGCCCGGGAGGGGAAGCGCCCAGCCGGGGGCGCAGGGTCTGGAGGCTGCCCGGCAAACCATGAAGCCGGTAGTGCTCAGGCTTCGGGCAGCCCCCATGCCTCCGGACCCTGCGCCCCCGGCCGGGCACTTCCCCTCCCGGGCTCCGGCAGCGCAGGGTCCGGAGGCATGGGGGCTGCCAAAGCCCGTAGCGCTCGGCTCTTAAACAGAGCCGAAGAGTCAGGGGAGGAGCAGAGCCGCCGCGGCCAGAGGCTCTGCTCCTCCCCTGACTCTTCGGATCTGTTTAAGAGCCGAGCTGCCCGAGCACTACCGGGTTCGGGCAGCCCCCATGCCTCCGCACCCTGCGCTGCCAGAACCCGGGAGGGGAAGTGCCCGGCCGGCGGCTGTGGTCCGGAGGCAAGGGGGCTGCCTGAAGCCCAAAGGATTGGCAACAGCATGATTTCTGGGTAAGATCTGATTTGTATATTGACCTGGGTGTGTAGCTGATCCTTTGGGATCAGGAGAACCTTTAACTGGGGACAGTGGTTTTAATAACCACTCATCCTTATAAGCAATGTTTCTAGTGGTGATACAAGGGGACTGCAGTATCGGAGAGAATTACTCCTCTGACTTGGTTAGCCAGAGTGATGGCACAGAAGTTCTCTTTTTGGCTGGTTTGGTGTACCTTGTGAGTGAAGGACTGCCAGTCTTGGGCAGTGCCTGGCCTTTCTCTTAGCAGTTCATCCTGAATTGGATACTCTCAGTATTGTCTCACTAAGGCCTTGGCTACGCTTGCGAGTTACAGCGCTGTAAAGCCGCCCCCAGCGCTGTAACTCACTCCCCGTCCACACTGGCAAGGCATTTGCAGCGCTGTATCTCCGTGGTTGCAGCGCTGCATGTACGCCACCTCCCCGAGAGGAATAGCGAGTATTGCGCCGCCGCTGCGGCATCAGTGTGGCAGCCCAATGCGCTGTGACTGGCCTCCAGAAGTATTCGGCAGTATCCCACTGTTAGGCCCAAGAAAATGGAGTACAGAACAGGTTGTTCGGCCAGCTTAGCCGAAGTTAGACTAACAGTAGTTGCTGGGCCATTCCTGCCTGTCTCTCTGTGAAACCTGAGGACATCCTTGCTTGAGCTGCAGAGACTGAGATAAGAGGGAGGGCTGCATTCTTGTACCAGATGTGCTAGGAACAGTTTGTTTGGACATACTGTGTCTGTTCTTTGTCTGTTCTTAACTTCCCCCCTCTCTCCTAGTTTCTGGTGTATGATAACAAAGCTGATAAGAAGTTGCTGAGGCAGCACAAATTGTTTGTAGTGTTAAAGAAAATAAATATGCATGAATATTAGAAGCTTTCTAACTAATAAAGGGGGATTGGGTTGTTTTAAGTAAATGTCTATGACGCGACAGAACTGTCTATATAACCTCAGTAGTTATTGTAATCGTGGCTGGTTCTCTCTGGAGACGGGCTGCTCTCTCTTGTTGTGTGCACTCCTCAATAAAGAACTTGTTACTGGACCTTGCTGGTGTTGCCTGTCTCTCTGCGGTCAGACAACGAACCTTGCCATCTGGGTTCTGAGTCCCGGACACCACAATGCCTGTTCTAGCCACTCTGGTCATCAGTTCAAACTCTACTGCCCTGGCCTCAGGCAACCAACCATGTGACCTGCCCTTTACATTCCCCGGGAATTTTAAAAATCCCCTTCCTGTTTGCTCAGCCAGGCGTGGCATGGAGTGCTATCAGCGAATCTTTCCAGGTGACCATGCCTCCAAGCGCCAAGCAAGCCCCAGCATGGAGCAATGGTGGATCTCATCACTGTTTGGGGGGAGGAAGCTGTCCAGTCCCGGCTGCGCTGCAGCCGTAGGAATCATGATACCTTCGGGAAGGTATCAAAGGACATAATGGAAAAGGGCCATGACCGGGACGCCCTGCAGTGCAGGATTAAAGTGAAGGCGCTGCGGAGTGCCTACCGCAAAGCCTGCAACGCAAACGGCCGCTTGGTTGCTCCCCCCGTGACCTGCCGATTCTACAAAGAGCTGGATGCGATACTTCGAGTTAACCCCACCTCCACTCCGAGCACCACCTTGGACACTTCAGAGCTGGGGTGGGAGGAGGAGGAGGAAAACGGGAGTCAGGGTGGTGGGCCGCATGGAGACACCCTGGAATCCCTGGAGCCATGCATCCAGGACCTTTTCTCGAGCCAGGAGGAAGGTAGCCAGTCGCAGCGGCCGGTACTTGGTGGAGGACAAACAGAAGAGCAGGTTCCCGGTAAGCGGTTTTTTTTTGTTTTTTTTTCAGGAAGGAATTTTTTCGGTGTGGGCTCTTTGGGAGACGAGGGTTAGGCATGCAGGCCTAGATACGGAATAGTGCATTGATGTGGTTTATCACATCGCGGTAATCGGCCTCGGTAATCTCTTCAAATGTCTCATCCAGAACGTGTGCAATGCGCTTGCGCAGGTTTATCGGGAGAGCCACCATGGTCCTTGTCCCAGCCAGGCTAACGTGTCCGCGCCACTGTGCCGTGAGGGGCCTAGGGACCATTGCTGCACACAGGCAAGCTACATATGGGCCAGGACGGAAGCCGCATTGCAGTAGAAGATCCTCCCTTGCTTCCCAGGTCACCCTCAGCAGTGAGATATCGTCCAGGACGAACTCCTGTGGAAAACATTGGGACAGTGTTCAGTGTAGGTGCCCCCTGCAGCTGTTGACTCTCCCCAAGGCACAGAAACCAAGAGGACAGTGCAGCCCTGAAACAATCAGTCCCCCTTACTCACCATTTTGAGGCTCCCGTGGGTTATGTGTGCTCTGTTTGGGATGGGAAAATTATGCTATTGTGTAGACCCTGTGTGTGCCCTTCTTAAGTGCAGGGGAAATCATTACTCTGTCTGGTATAAACAATGCTGCCGCTGTTAAATGTTACGTTTTGCCTATAAAGCTGCAACAACCTTGAGACCTCAGCCGTCCCTCTTATCGCCTGCTCAAAGGCTGCAAAGACTCAGGAAGAGACCGCAAAAAAAAAGAGAAGACATGCTGCAAGAAGTGATGCAGCAATCTATTAAAGAGAATGAGAAAGCACAGAACTGGAGGGAGAGAGAAAGCAGGATCCACCAGGAAAACGCAGCGCATCGGCAGCAAAGCACGGAGCACTGGCAGCAAAGGAGGGATCGGCTCATCTGCATCCTGGAGCGCCAAGCAGACGCTATCCAGGAGCTTGTAGCCATGCAAAAGGAGCAGTACCGCAAATGCTTTCGCCCCACAGCCCTTGTCCCAAAACTCTTTCCCTTGTGCCCCACTGTCACCTCCAACCCACTTTCCGCAACTTCTGCATTCTTCATGCCACCAGCTGCCTCCAACACCAGTATCTTCACCACCCAGCCCTGAAAACCATGACCCTTACCCTCTGCACTCAACCCCCATCACCAGCAGTATAGCTATCCTGAAGTGCAGCACTCACAGCACAGCACACCAGACAGGACATACGCGAATCTGTGATTGTACCGTTCCCCACTCCACTCCCTTGCCCTTTCTGATTCCCAAGCAGTTGTTTCTTTTCAATAAATGGATTTTTTTGGCTTTGAAAACATTCTTTATTATTGCATAAAGTAAAAGATTCCTTCGCCCAGGAACTAAACAGGCACTGCAAGTCTGCTTGTCTGCTTAGCAAACACTGATTCCTAAAGATTGGAACTACTGCACTTCACTCCCGTGCAGGACACCAGATATCACTGCTGGTTTTCAGCCTCAAATTGCTCCCTTAAGGCATCCCTAATCCTTGCAGCCTGCCACTGGGCCCCTGTAATAGCCCTGTTCTCTGGCTATGCAAATTCAGCCTCCAGGTTTTCAACCTCAGAGGTCCATGCCTGAGTGAAGCTTTCACCCTTCCCTTCACAAATATTATGGAGGGCACAGCACGCGGATATAACCACGGGGATGCTGTGTTCGGCCAAGTCCAGCTTCCCATACAGAGATTGCCAGCAGCCCTTTAAACGGCCAAAGGCACACTCCACAGTCATTCAGCACCGGCTCAGCCTGTAGTTCAACCATTCCTTGCTGCTCTCAAGGCTCCCTGTGTAGGGTTTCATGAGCCACGGCATTAACGGGTAAGCGGGATCTCCAAGGATCACAATGGGCATTTCAACTTCCCCTACCGTGATCTTCCGCTCTGGGAAAAAAGTCCCGGCCTGCATCTTCCTGAACAGCCAAGTGTTCCAAAAGATGCGTGCGTCATGCACCTTTCCTGGCCAGCCTGTGGTAATGTCAATGAAACGCCCACAGTGATCCACAAGCACCTGGAGAACCATAGAGAAATACCCCTTCCGATTAACGAACTTGGATGCTAGATGGGGTGGTGCCAGAATAGGAATGTGTGTCCCATCTATTGCCCCTCCACAGTTAGGGAACCCCATTTGTGCAAAACCATCCACTATGTCCTGCACGTTACCCAGAGTCACGGTTCTTCTGAGTAGGATGTGATTAATGGGCTTGCAAACTTGCATCAACACGATTCCCACGGTCGACTTTCCCACTCCAAACTGGTTTGCGACCGAGCGGTAGCTGTCTGGAGTTGCCAGCTTCCAGATTGCAATAGCCACCCGCTTATCCACTGGCAGGGCAGCTCTCAATCTCGTGTCCTTGCGCCGCAGGGTGGGAGCGAGATCCTCACACAGTCCCATGAAAGTGGCTTTTCTCATCCGAAAGTTCTGCAGCCACTGCTCATCATCCCAGACTTCCATGACGATGTGATCCCACCACTCAGTGCTTGTTTCCCGAGCCCAAAAGTGGTATTCCATCGTGCTGAGCATGTCTGTGAATGCCACAAGCAATTTCGTGTCGTACGCATTACGTGGCTCGATAGCATCGTCGTACTCCTCACCCTCAATGTCACTTTGGATCTTAAGGAATAGTTTGACAGCCAAACATGACTTGCTGGCGAGACTCATCAGCATAGCCTCAGCAGTTCGGACTCCATTACCCGCAGACAGATCGCACTGCACAGAAACCTTTGAAAGATGACGCCAAAGGTGGACGGAAACAAAGGGATTTCTGGGATGCAAAGTGATGCATCATGGGGCAGTGGGACAGGACCCAGAATCCCGCGCACCCACACCCCCTTCCCACAACCACGGTGCCAGAATGGGAAGAGGTGCTCTGTGGGATAGCTGCCCATAATGCACCGCTCCCAATGGTGCTGCAATTGCTGCAAATGTGGCCACGCCACTGCGCTTGCAGCTGTCAGTGTGGACAGACTGTAGCGCTTTTCCCTATTCAGCTGTACAAAGACAGGTTTACCTCACAGTGCTGTACATCTGCAAGTGTAGCCAAGGCCCTAGAGGCTGACGGCATGTGGCCACCACCAGAGTAAGGTCCAACCTGCAGCACAGCCAAGGCCTGAGAAGAAGGTCTGGGATGTATGAGGAACAGACATTCCAGAGACAACTGTTTGTGGTTCCCCCCACAGAGCGGGTGATGTGTTTTCCTTTAATCTTTCCCACTTTTTGCCTTATATTTTTTTATTATTTGCTGTTTAATAAATTGCATTTGTTCTGAACTCTGTGCAATGCTCAAGAAGCATCTAAGGAAACACCCCACAATGGGGATACCTGTCCTGAGTGATCACAACAAGATGGGGGGCCAATGCCGCAGGAGCCCTGGGCCCAGCCTTGGGGTTATGGGGACCAAAGTAAAAGGGGAGTCCACGAGGTCAGGGAGGCCTCTGGGTGAAGGGAGTGGGAGCGAGGACTCAGATCCTTTTGCTAGCCAATTCCACCGGGGTTGTGTATAAGCCAGGAATGTTCCCCACAATAGCAGGAGTGTTCCCCCGCTTATTCAAGTGCATAGTTATTGGTTTGTCCTAAAGTTATTTAAGTATTTTAAGAAAAAGTGTCACAGCGGCCACCCATGAGAGTTGCTGGACACACTCTGAGACCATGAAAAATTTGGTTGTGAGAACCCCTGGCCTAGACACTCATAATGGTCCCTTCTGACCTTAAAGTCTGTGAATCTAACAGAAGCCCGACACAGAGGCCTTGGCTACACTGGCAATTCACAGCGCTGCACTTGTTGCGCTCAGGGGTGTGAAAAAACACCCCCCCGAGCGCAGTGAGTGCAGCGCTGTAAAGCACCAGTGTAATCAGCGCCTGCAGCACTGCACGCTCGCTCGCAGCGCTGCAAGCTATTCCCCTCGGAGAGGTGGAGTACTTGCAGCGCTGCGAGAGAGCTCTCGCTGGCGGCGCAACTACACTCGCGCTGTGAATCCGCGAGTGTAGCCAAGGCCAGAGATGCTGCAGAGCGATGGGTTGATCGCTGGGACCCAGGAGCGGCTGGGAGGCGGCTCTGGGGGGAGCGATCGCTGGACTCAGGCCCGGCAGCTGGAAGTGACTCGCAGCCGCTGCGGTGACTCTGGCTCCAGGCTCCTGGCGAGATCCCCGAGCCCCGGCGGCTGGTGCTGGGAGCCCGGAGCCCTGGCTGCAGCCGGGAGAGGGGAATCTCCAGCAGGGCCCTTCCCGCTGCTCCCCAAGAGCCTCTCCCAGGGCAGAGCCCCCAGCCCGGCCAGGCCCCTTCCCGGCCCGGCCCCTGCCCTAGGGTAGGGTTACCACATCTAACAAATAAAAAAAGAGGACCCTCCACGGGCCCTGGCCCCGCCCATTTCCCCATCCCAGCCCCGCCCCAACTCCGCCCCTTCCCCACCCTAACCCCGCCCCCTCCCTCCCACTCCCAGCCACGGGGAAAGGGCTGCCCGAGCACTACCGGCTTCACGGTTTGCCGGGCAGCCCCCAGACCCTGTTCCCCCGGCCGGCGCTTCCCCAGCGCAGCTGGAGCCCGGGAGGGGAACCGCCCAGCCGGGGGCGCAGGGTCTGGAGGCTGCCCGGCAAACCGTGAAGCCGGTAGCGCTTGGGCTTCGGGCAGCCCCCTTGCCTCTGGACCCTGCGCCCCCGGCCGGGCACTTCCCCTCCCGGGTTCCGGCGGCGCAAGGTCCGGAGGCATGGGGGCTGCGCGAAGCTGGTAGCGCTCAGCTCTTAAACAGAGCCAAAGAGTCAGTGGAGGAGCAGAGCCGCCATTTTCCCAGACATGTTCGGCTTTTTGGCAATTCCCCCCGGACGGGGGTTTGAGTGCCGAAAAGCCGGACATGTCCGGGAAAAAGAGGACGTATGGTAACCCTGCCCCAGGGGGCCCCGCTCGGAGAGAAGGTGAGAGAGACCCGCCCCCCCCATCTCACCCGGGCTGCAGGGGGAGGTTTGGCCCCAGTCTGCTCCCAACGGAGCTGGCTGTGATTCCCTGCCCTGGGCCCGGGAAAGCTGCCGCCACCTCCCGGTGTGTGCGGGGTGGGGGGAGCCACTCCTGGGGGGCTGAAGGGGTGGGAGCGGGAAGAGGGGCAGGTGTAGATAAGGGGGGAACAGGAATGTGTGAGGGGCAGGATGGGATGGGGGCAGGAGGTGGCTGAAGGGGGGATGTAGGGGAATCAGTGAGACTTATGGGGCGGATGGGAACAGGGCTCCAATTGAGGGAAACTGAGTGGGGGGGTCACTGCGAGCGGAAGGGGGGGATGTGTGGAGGGGAGGCTGGGGAGAGCCAGACTGGCTGGGGAACGGAGGGAAAGAGGGTAGGGGGCGGGGAGAAAGGGTGGGGAGAGATGCAAGGCAGCTCCCCCACCCCATGGGGCAGAAGATGGGGAGGGGCTGCCCCATCCAGCAGCCAGACGCTGTCAGAAGCTACAAGGCAAATATCCAGACACCGCCCCCTCCCCCCTTACTCCCATGCCCTGTTCCCAGTGTATTATTTTCAGATACACCCAGGCTGGTGGGGTCTGTGTCTCCTGAGTGTTGGGGGCTGCACAGGGCCCTGGTCTAGGGTGACCAGACAGCAAGTGTGAAAAATCAGGACAGAGGGTGGGGGAGGGGGGTAATAGGAGCCTATATAAGAAAAAGCCCCTAAAATCGGGACATCTGGTCACCCTAGTCAGACCGGAGTCCCAGCTGGCTCTGGCGGAGGGTGAGTGCGGATGGGCCAATGGGATCAGCCTCTGCCTGCCTGGCCCTGGGGGCTGCAGGGGCAGGACAGGGAGGCTCAGGCATTAGCTGCTCCGGTTCTGGCCAAGGGAGAGGAGGAGGCTGGTGCTCCCTGGCTCAGATGCTGCTGCCTCCTCTACCTGAGAGCCCAGAGTGTGAAACTGCTGCTCCCCAGCTGGGGCTGTGCCAGGGACAGACCTTCATTAACACCCCCTGGCCCAGCCCAATTGGGGACTTTCACCGTGCCTGGAACCAGCCCCGGGCTCTGCCCACACCAGCTCTGAGCCGGAGCCTGCAGGTGATGGGGAGACCCAGGGGGAAGCACTGGGTCTGGGCAGGAAAGTGACTCTGCACAAAGGGCCCCTTTCAGGGACCTGTGGTGAGTTTGTACCGGAGGGGGAGGGGTTCCCTGTGGGTCTGCGGGTCCCAGAGCTGCTGCCCTCAGTGACACAGCCAGGCTCACCCTGGAGAGCAAACGCCCATGGGAACCGGACAGTCCCCAGTTCTCCCAGGCAGAGGGGAGAGGGAAGGAGACAGTAAGGGGAGGGGTGAGACCGAAAGGGGCAACAGGAGCAAGAAGTGGGGAGGGAAGTTCCCAGCCCTGCCTGGATCCATTCACTGCACAGACACAGACACAGACACAGACTGACTCTCCTGGGAACAAGGGGAGGAGCTGACAGAGGAGAAGCCAGGTCCTGCCCTGGCCGACTCCCTGCACTGCTGGGGGGACACGCTGCCCTCGGGGCCAATGTCAGGGGGATCCCCCAAAGTGGCTCCTTTGATTCGGCTCTTTTCTAGCATTTGTCTTAGAGACTCTGTCCCTAGAGGGGCGTTAAAAGTGTCTCAGGGGTTCAGTGCTGGGGGGAGGGGTGGGGTCTGTGTTGTGATAAAGTGACTGAGGGTTTTCCCAACGTGGCAGAGCCCAGAGCATCTGTCTGCAGGGAGAGAGCATGGGGGGAAGTCGGGGTGTGACATGGACTCAAGCTCCTTCTGAATACACCTCCCCCCATTGCCCTTTCGCCCCAACACGCTGAGGAATCACATCCACATGTCGCTCCAGATCATCCCATCTTCCAGGGGACAGGGAAGGGAAATGGCTGTGATGGAGCCAGCTCAGGTAGGGGATTTTCAGGGCGGGGCTGGGAAAACTGACCAGACTCCCACTGCTGGTGCCTGACCCCACTGGCCAGAGGCTGCTGTGATATATGAAGGGAAGCTGTTGGGATTCCTGTCCCTGTCTCTGGCTCAGAGCTCTGCTTCCTGCATCAGCCTGTGTCTGGCAGGTGTGTGGGAAATGAGAAGACCCTGCCCTGCTCCATGTGCTCGGGGGGACAAGGAGCTCTCACCTTCTCCCCACACCCTGAAGCCTCCTGGCTGCTCTTAGTGGGGGGGAGGGTTCTACTTTTATGTGCCTCCTCCCCTGTGACTAGTGGGATTGTGGCTGGGGCAGCAGGTGCTGAGTGGGGGACTCTTGTTGTTTCAGATGCCGGTGAGCTTCGAGGAGGTGGCTGTGTATTTCACCCAGGGGCAGGGGGCTCTGCTGGACCCCGCTCAGAGAGCCCTCTACAGGGACGTCATGCAGCAGAACTACGAGACGGTGACCTCGCTGGGTAAGGGATTCCCGTCCCCTCGGTTATCACAAGCTGTGGGGTCTGCGTATCTGAATCTGGTCAGTTGGATTGCGGGGGAGGGTTGTATAGTCCACAGCTGTAGTGAGAGAGAGAGAGACTTTCATCTCCATTCCCCCTTCAAGGGAACAGGAGAGTCTGAAACATAATGGACATGAAACATGATGTTAACTTATCCCCATCTCTCCAGCTTTCAAGGGGCCAGAAGCAGGGTGTTGCCCTGCCTGTGTTATTTCTCCTTCACACACCGTTCACCTTCCTTCCAGGGACTAGCTCCAGCCATGGGGAGGGCTCTAAGTCCTGCAGGCTTGGAAATAGGCAGGAGTTTAACACATGAGATGTGTGTGTGTCAGCAAGTCCACCAGAGCACAACTATCCTGAGAAATCATAAAGAGGGTGTAACAACACCCACCCACCCCCAGATGTCTGCTGTTCCCAAGGGGTCTGAGTTACCACAGTCCCATGTAGGGTCAGGTTAAACTCAGGGAATGTTTCTTGTGACAAACTATCACCGCTCCATTCACCCTGATCTTACCTGATTTCACCCCCTGTGCAGGATTCCCCAGTCCCAAACCTGACCTGATCGCCCGGCTGGAATGAGGGGAAGAGCTGTGGGTCCCCGATCTCCAGGCCGGTGAGGAAAGGGGGAGCTCGAGAGGCACCTGCACAGGTGAGGAGTCAGGGATACGGAGACAGAAAGATCTGGCGACTGAAGGAAAAAGCTGGGATTCCCAAAATGTGCCGTGAGTGAGAGCCCTCAGTTCTGCCCCGTCTCACCCAGGTCAGGGCTGTTGTATCATCAAGGCAAAGATCGGTCACGGCTTCCCACCCACTGCAGAAGACATTTTTGAGAAGAGCTGAAGGGAATTTTTCCCAGGACTTGGAACAGGGAAATACCTGGGGAGATCGACACAGATCAGAGATGCAGCTGGAAAACTATCCCAGGAAGAAACTGGATGAATCCACTCAACGTGACAGAGGATGGAAGGATGCCAAGGAAACCACAGTCCAGCAGACAAGTCACTATGAAGAGAAACCTTACAAATGTCTTGACTGTGGGAAAAGATTCCGTTTCAGTGCAACCCTTCATACACACTGGAGAACCCAGACAGGAGAGAAGTCCTGTGAATGCTTGGACTGTGGGAAAAGCTTCAATAAGAAGCCATGTCTTATTGTACACCAGAGAGTGCACACAAGAGAGAGACCCTATAGATGCCTCAAGTGTGGGAAACGTTTTGGAAAAAATTCATACCTCATCAATCATGGGTGAATCCATATGGGAAAAAAACCCTATAAATGCCTTGAGTGTGGGAAAAGTTTCATTCAGAGATCAAATCGTACTAAACATCAGAAAACCCACACAAGAGAGAAACCCCATAAATGCTTGGACTGTGGGAAAACTTTCAGTCAGCGCTCAAGACTTATTAATCATAGGAAAATCCACACAGGAGAAAGACTGTATAAATGCCTTGAGTGTGTGAAAAGTTTTGTACACTATTCATCCTTTACTATACATGGGAGAATCCACACTGGAGAAAGACCCTATAAATGCCTTGAGTGTGGGAAAAGTTTTGCACAAAATTCATCCCTTACTGTACATGGGAGAATCCACACTGGCGAAAGACCCTATAAATGCCTTGAGTGTGGGAAAAGTTTTCTGCTAAATTCATCCCTTACTAAACATGGGAGAATCCACACAGGAGAAAGACCCTATAAATGCCTTGAGTGTGGGAAAAGTTTTGTTTACAGAACACAACTTACTGATCATCAGAAAACCCACACAAGAGAGAAACCCCATAAATGCTTGGACTGTGGGAAAACTTTCAGTCGGCATTCACACCTTTCTCGACATGGTAGAATCCACAAGAGGGAGAAACCTTATAAATGCCTTGAGTGTGGGAAAAGCTTCAGTAAGAGCTCAGAGCTCACCAAACATCAGAAAATCCACAAGGGTGAGAGACCCTAGAAAAAGCCTGACTGCAGGAAAAGATTCAATTTGACTTCACACTTCAGTGATCCACACAACAGAGGGACCTTGAATGTGCAGGAAGCTTCATTAGGTGCTCCCAGAGTATCAAGCATCCTCAAATCCGCACAGGGAAGAAACCTCTGAGATGTTCTCAGTGCGGAAAATGCACCAAGTGGAGTTAACACCATGTTGGACATCAGAGACTCCTCCACACAGCAGGGAAAATCTCTCAGGGTCCTGACTAGGGCTGGCCATGGTGACAAACCCATTTCCTCATTCCCACACACAACAGGGACATTTGGCTTTCAGGAATCCAGTTGCCCATCGCTGGGGTGAGAACCCAGCAGCAGCTGGTCAGTGACCCTCTGGCTCTGCCTGGTCTAAGCAAACCCCAGGCAAAGGAGGAGAAGCCCCGATCAGCCCCTCCTTCCTGCTGCAGCCCTGGCTGCTGAGCTGATGGGCCACAGGTGGAGGAAGGGAGAGAGAAACTCTGCCAGATGTTCTCTCTGCCTGGCTGAAGTTCCCCCCTCTCCCTTCCCCTCCCAGCCGGGATCCTCCTGCCATGGAGATAAGGAGAAGGACACTTGGACCAGGCCCCACCTTCACTCTAGACCTCTGTCCCCAACCCCCATCTTCCCCAGCCCCTGGGCTGGGCTCCCCCACTGGCTTGCGGCTGTTCCCTGCACTGGCCTGGGACTCAGGAGACGTAAGCTCTGTTCCCAACTCTGCCTGCAGCTTGCGGGGTGACCTGAGACAAATCTGTGCCTTCCAGAGAGGGAATAAATGGGGAGTGATAATATCAGCCTCCATCTGTCTAAGTAGTTGGGATTATCTAGGACATGTCCTTTGTTCCGCCGTCCCCTTTTCTAGTTGGACTGACCCTGAGCAGTTTATTCCAATCCCCCATTAGCAGAGAGATTGTTAGAGTCACTAAGTGCCCCCTTTGCGGTGACATTGTCTCATTCCCAGATACCCTCATATTGCTCCAGGTTATGATGAAAATCATTTCATTTGTTGTGGTGTTTCTCCATTACACACCAGCATTCAATGGATTCTAAAGAAGTTGGAGCAGGGATAGCAAAAGAAAGGGGTGTTTTAGCATCTGTGTTGTTTGAGGGGGACGGGGTGAGTCCAGGGGATTCCCTCCTGCCCCATAGGCCTCAGGCATCTTCTCTGACAGAGCAGCCTCTGCCCAAGCCGTGAGAGTTTATCCTCTTCCCATTTTACCCCTCCACCTTCTTGTGTGTCATATACCACACTGTCCTTTGCCCACCATGCTTAGGAATCACGCTTTGATTCTCAATGAGACCCCTGAGGGCTGGCGAAGAAAATGTCACATCCCTGATGGGGGGAGGGGGAATTCAAATGAACCCCAAAGCACAGTTTGAGCTTCAATCCCAGCCTCCATCTATTGGTAAAGTGGCATCTGGAGTTTCTCCAGCCCAGTCCAGATCATTTGCAGATACAACGTTTTGGGTTAGATTTGTCTTGTTTTTCTCTTTCTTTTATGAGGATGATGCTGAAACTTTTGTCAATAACACAGCCAAGTAATGCGGCGGTGCTGAGTAAAACACGTTCAGCCTGTTCAGAAGGAAATGGGGAAATTTGTTCTCCAGATTTTGAGTTTTAAGATTTTCTGGGATTTCACTTCATGAATCGGAAAGTGGCTTGTAACCCACCCTGCATTGTGGGTGGTTCTCTTTTTGCTGACGTCTGTTCTGTGACATATTTTGATATTAAATTATTCTGACTGGAGGGAGCTCAGATTGATTGGGGACTTCAAAAGACAAATGATCGTTTGCCAAAGTCCGCTTTTCTAGTTCTCTTTTCATGTTTCACTAGCCTTTGTCATGAGATTTTCTTCTTCTTTGAACAATGAAAATGACCAGTGCGAGTGCTGGATACATACTCTGAGAGTCAGAGACTGAAATGGGGAAGGAAGTTACATCGTGATCCCTGCAGAGATGTGAGATACAGTCAGGAAGGGGTGGATGGATAGGGCCTTGAAAGGGCACTGTTTGCTCTTGCGATCTGGAGAGCTGAGTCTGAGAACTGTGAACTCACTGCACATGTCCCAGAGAGAGAAATGTCCTACGAGTGCTGTGTGAAGTCACCCTTGAACTCTAAAGGGCTACCAAAGTTGGTGTCACTAGGCATAACCCTAGGTAACTCGGGAGGGTGGAAGACCATGAGTGTCGATGAAGCCTTCCTGCACTAGGCCTAAATGAACCAAAGTCCCTCCATGTTTAAACTCTAATTGACCTCAAAAGCCAGGTGCAGAAATTGGAATGTGTAACAGTCAGTTATCAGTTGCAACACCGCTCATACCGGTACCAAGTGGTAATAATGAGGCCAGCATGTTTCTGGCTGAAGGGGAGATAATAAATCAAAGGGAAAAAAGACACAATAACGGTTTAAAGAAGTGTTACTAATGAGCTAGACTTATAGCCGCCAAGATGATTTAACTGCTTAAATGTAATTGCTACCTGCTTAATATAACTATTACCAGGGAAGGGAGGGGTAGAGGGAGAAATCGGGGGGGGGGGAGAGAAGGGAAGAGCTTAGCTGCAAAATGTATAAAAAGAGAAAAACTGTTTATGTTGGTGTGCTTGATTTGAGACGTGCCAGTCTCCTTGCACCGCTTTGAGATCTCAAATAAACTTTTTTTGTCTGCTTCTCCACCCTGGTGTGTTCATTGGCGCGAAGCACACCGGGCAATGAACCCCGCTGTTGCTGTCCTCAGGCCCTCTGTGCCGGCAACACCAATGATGCCCGAAGAGGACTGATGTGGAGAGGGGTCCCCGTCTCCCCATTGCTCAGAGGAGCAGGCAGGGCAAATGCCTCTCTCATGGATTGTGAGTGGTTTTCTACCAGCTTTTATTTGTTCCTCTTTCCCTGGCGCCTGTGTGTGGCTGAAGCAGGGATGTGCTGGGTTGGGGCTATGCCAAACTGGGCATTGGATGGGGGCGGGATTTAGCTTTTATTTCTTGGTTTGAAAAGAATAAAGTAGAATTTAGTCTTTCAAACTCCCGGTGTCCCTTGTCTTGAATAATGTGGGGGGAAAAGGTCTTTAACGGACACAGCGGCAGTCTGGGAAGCTCCTTGGTGGTGTTACTTCACTAACCCTGAGCTCCACACGCGGCAGGTTCCAGCTGTAACGTTTTCTCTGGGTGCCCTGGACTGTGAATCACCTGGTTACCCTCCTGCCTCAGCGCGAGGGAGACGTGCTTCTGCTAAACTGGGTGTCAGTTCCCTCTCACCCCCAGCCTTTAGCTCCCCAGACAAACTCCCCAGGGCTCTGACAGTCCTTACTTTGCCTTGCAGGTTCACACTAGACACGAGCTTTTCCTCCAGCTCCTCTGACGTATCCTCCTGTAGCATCCAGCCCCTCTCCACTGGATGCTCAGAAACTCCCAGGTAAGCCGGCCCCAAAGGGACAATACCAGCTTGTTTGATTCAGTTTGATTCAGCACCAATATAACATCAACATGTTGAGATATTTTTAGTGAAAACAAACAGGAGTTTATTAAGTAAGATTTAAGAGAGAGTGAGCAAAGAAATCAGACCAACCCATTACATATCAAACAGCAGGTATAACAGGATTCGGATAGGCTGAATTTAACAAGTAAAATCCATGGCTAAAGCATTCTCCCAGGTTTACCGGCCACCATCGTTGGGATCCTCCTTTCCATGAATGCAAAACGTGCTCTCGTGTTTGCTGCCTGAAGATTGCAGGTGCTGGTCTATTCCCGCAGGTATAGTCCAGTAAACAACTGATGTGCCCCCCCACCCTTTTCTTCTCCAGTGTGCTCTTTCTGTTGACACTATATGCAAATTTGTCTTGGATTGTGTTCACCTACAACGCTTCATCTACATATGAATGAGGGAGAGAGATGAGTTGACATCCTTTTGTCTGGCAAACCCTGTTTGTCACCCCTGCTTTGATTCTGATGTTAAAACATATTTTCCAGTATATAAACATAGTTCCTTAAAGATCATCTGCCCACATTTCTCGCAATGATCCTGAGGAACAATGTTACATGAGGCTTTATGAGAGCCCGCCCATGACCTGCTGTGGGTAAATACTATGAAAGCAATGCATTAGGTGTAGTGAGTTTGTCAGGCCTGAGAGGCATTGCTGTCATAGAACGATGCACCCTTTTCCAGGTGACATTGAGGGGCTTTTAGGGTCATGCCAGAGCTGCCAGTTCTTCAGGTTTTTTATGGGACTGTGAGGAAAATTTGTCATCTGCAAGGGAAATCCCCTCTGGCTGGCATTTCCCATGTGCCCACCTCCTGTGAAAAGAGTCCATGCATCTGGGGAGGCATATCTTTGAACCTAGGTGGAGCAGTTGTGGGTAAGAATGATAATAGTGTGTTTTGTAAAGGGCTTTGAGATCTCCTAATGAAAAGTGCTATCCAAGAGCCAGGCAATATTTTTTTTCTTTTTTTGGGGGGGACGACTAGCAAAACAAGGCCCTCCACTTAACTCGGTGGCATTTATCTGTTTGGAGTTGATGCAAAAACTTTTGGATTGCTGCATCTGATCAATTCAGAAATTGCAGGGAATGTCATAGGCAGCCCTCGGGAGATGGCTGGTGATTTGGGTGAAAACTGGAAAACTATTAGAGGATATGGAGGTGGTACTTGGGACTCTCCGTAGACCCTTCTGCTTCAACCAGGTTTGCAAGTGTCTACAGATCAAAGATCTGGCTGATGGCAGCTGCTAAGGCCTGGCTCAGCAAATGGACTTTGTTGTTGTAAAGCCCAACTTTTAGATGTCTAGAAAATCACTGACACAACAGTAGGATCCACAAAGCCTGTGTTGATCCCTAGGCTCCCCGTACCAGGCATGTGGACAGACAGGCACCTAAGAATGGGATTCACACAACCCAGCATACTAGGCACTGGCAGGGAGCTGCAGAAAGTAGCCAACAGGAGATACTGAGGGGAGGGACATGTCCTAATTCCCACCCTTCTCCGGATATCAGCCCTCCCTGATTGAGGTGCCTCTCTCTAATTGTGGATCCCCAGCTGGGAGCCCCCTGTTCTGGGGTCAGATGTTGAAGTGCTTGTAAGAATGAGTGAGGCAGGCACCCAGGCCCCCACAAAGCAGCCAGAGGAGGGGAGCGTGGGGTGATTTCACCCTTCAACTCTTATCCCAGGAGTTGTTGGATCTGTCACCCTGATGTGGGAGACCCAGGTTCAGTTTGCCCCTCTGCCTGAAAGGAAGAAAGGATTTGAACAGAGGGGATCCACTGCTCCCAGGACAGTGCTCCCACCACTGGGCCATGGGATTTGGGGGTCCCTCAATCTCTCCTGTGGAATCTGGGACACTTTGGAGCAGTCATCACAGAGTCCTTGGGAAGGGGGACTGGGCCCTCCCAGGCATCTGCCCCAACCACTGGTCTGCAGAGTCAATCTCTCGCTCTGGCCCAGTGAACTGTTTGCACCTGGGCTGGGAAAAGAGCGAGGGTGACCAGGTGTCCTGATTTTATAGTGAGTGCAACAGTCCCAATATTTGGGATTTGTCTTCTATAGGTGCCTGATTTTTTGCACTTGCTAACTGGTCACCCTACCAAGGGGGCTTGGATGAAGGTCTCTCCCCACCACAGACCCTGCTGCACCGTTCCAGCTCCCAATACAGGAGGCTACAGCTCGTGACCCAGGCTAGAAAACAGAGACAGATGGAGCACAGCTTCCTCTGTCTAAGCCAGGACTAGACCCCTTTGGACACAAGAGCTACTGAATCAACTATATCCTCGCATACCTCCCTCCCCTCCAGATGCCCAACCTTGGAGGGATCAAGGGAAGTCCAGGCTGGATGAAGGCATAGGCAACCTAGAAATGAGCCTGGAACTCACTCAGGTCTCGGAGGGAAGGCTCAGGAATCTGCCCCACGACAGTGCTCAGAAGGAGCTGTGTTGGCTGCCTGCCCCACTGACCCCATTTCAGGCAGGAGGTGGAAGTGAGGGCTAGTCAGTGCCCAGGCTTGAAGTTGAGTGAAGGAGGCTATAACTCCATGTGCCAGGTCACAGTGCTGCTCACTCAGTTTTGGCCCCCAGTGCCCCTCCCCCACTATGATGGGGAGGGGGGCATCAGTGGGGCCAAACCTGAGTGGGCAGCAGAGCACTGGTCCCTGAATGAGCCCAGTTGGAGCTTCGCTGCTGATATCCAGGTGCCCAACAGGGAGCTGCAGTCAGTGCCCAGACAGGGGAGTCAGCTGGAGAGGGGCAGAGGGGATCCCAGGGAGGGGGGCAGACATGAGGGGGTTTAAATAGAGCCCAGAGCGGGTTCATCTGGACCTACAAGTCACTGGCACCAGGGCCAAGGCTCTGACATCTCCATGACCCGAGCGAGGGGAGCAGAGCTGGGAGCTCCGGCCCAGGGCTGGTAACCAGTGAATGTGGTGTGGAGAGAAGAGACCAGCTCTGCCCAACTGCTCCCTGGGCCAGTCTGTTACTAGAGCGAATCACACACAGAGTGTCCCGGCTCCCCTCGCCCCTGGAGTCTCTGGAACAACCCGAGTCTCCCTAGAAACCCCCCTTCTGCCCCCTCCCCGGGGTCTGCACGTCTCCCTTCTGTCCCCCCATTGATCCTCTGGCTTCTATGCAGGATGCTCCCAAAGTGCTGTGACCAGGGGAGGTGAAGCCCTGATGGGAAAGAGGGGCCGTATGGGAGAGGTTGATCGCTAGGACCCAGGAGCAGCTGGGAGGCGGCTCTGGGGGGAGCGATCCCTGGGCTCAGGCCCGGCAGCAGGAAGTGACTCGCAGCCGCTGCGGTGACTCTGGCTCCAGGCTCCTGGCGAGATCCCCGAGCCCCGGCGGCTGGTGCTGGGAGCCCGGAGCCCTGGCTGCAGCCGGGAGAGGGGAATCTCCAGCAGGGCCCTTCCCGCTGCTCCCCAGGAGCCTCTCCCAGGGCAGAGCCCCCAGCCCGGCCAGGCCCCTTCCCGGCCCGGCCCCTGCCCCAGGGGGGCCCGCTCGGAGGGAAGGTAAGAGAGACCCGCCCCCCCGTCACCCCCGGGCTGCAGGGGGAGGTTTGGCCCCAGGCTGCTCCCAGCGGAGCTGGCTGCGATTCCCGCCCTGGGCCCGGGAAAGCTGCCGCCAGCTCCCGGTGTGTGCGGGGCGGGGGAGAGCCACACCTGAGGGGCGGGGGCAGGATCATGTTACCCGTCCCCCGCTGCTTTGTTTCCCCGCCCCTGGCCGCGCTGGTGTGGACGGAGGCTGCAGCTCAGGGAGATCTGAGGGGGGCAAACAGGGAGGAGGAGAAGGTGGGCCGGGGCCAAACTGAATGCAGGGCTGGGGGGGGGCGACTGGGGGCCGGGGAAGGAGCGGGGCCCAGGGGCACAATCAGGGCCGGGGGCAGCACAGGCGCTGGAACGGGGCTGGGATTCGGTTGCGGTTTTGCCGCGGCCACGTGGCCGAGACTGGTGCTGGCGTCCCAGCGCCAGGGGGTCCCTCCGGCCAACATGGGGCTGCCTGAGCTAATGGTTAAGGCCGTTTAACCGAGAAGCCTAATGTTTAGCGGTTAAGCTTTTACATCCCCATCTGCAACCACATCTCCCCCTGTGTCTAGTGTAACAGTTCCTGTTTCTATTGCAATGTTGTAATTTGAGTTCAGTGCTGACAGATTTCATGGGCTGGTCTCAAAACTCCCTCAACTTCCTTTGATCCACCAATGGGGCTCGCCTTAGCCAATTGTTATTTTGTCTCTCTATCCAGCACCCTAGTGCTTTATCCCATGTCCTATTTGTGTGTAGAACTTGGTTCCCAAATATTCACTAACAGCCAGAAGTTTCAAGGTTGAAGGCACCTAGATACTTTGTACCAGAGGGGTAGCCGTGTTAGTCTGGATCTGTAAAAAGCAACAGAGAGAGTCCTATGGCACCTTTAAGACTAACAGATGTATTGGAGCATAAACTTTCATGGGTGAATGCCCACTTTGTCGGATGCATGCATCCGACGAAGTGGACATTCACCCACGAAAGCTTATGCTCCAATACATCTGTTAGTCTTAGATACTTTGTAATATGCCACTAGTGGCCGAAATCCTTTAAAAAATCTGTCCCTAGGGGCCTTAGAGTGTCTCCTATACAGGGCTTCTCCAAAGGAACTTTGTGATATTTTCCCCCCTAAGCATAGATATACAACCCCAAGATAGATTGACAACCCCAAGAATTCAAACCCCATGAGTTATGCACCCAACAGTTTAGAATTTAAATGAAGAAATGAATAAAATTTGTTTTTGGCTTATTATCTTTTTGTGGTTGAGCCTTTGGGGTGTACTAGCTTCTTAGTTTTACTGCTACCCCTTCCAAAGGGTCCCTATATCTAGGATGGTTGTACAATCCTGTAACATTTGATGCCATTTTATACTTCCAGGAACATGTGATTCCCCTCCCCCACTTGCAATTGAAAATTGATTTTAATGCCTTATTTCTGTAAGTAAGCCCCCATCCTGCACACTCTAAATGGCCCACTTGACTTTTCTATGACTTCATTTATTGCATGCAGCGATGTAGATTTTTCTACCACGTTGTTTGTTGCCTATTTAAGTTCCCAGCCTTTTATGGATGCTACATCTTTTGTTGTGATCCATGTTCTTCCTTCTGGCAAATGTACCGATTTCTACAGCCCAAGTCAAATAATTTTAAAAACAAATTGCTCTGTTCCTCCTTTGCATTGGTCAGGCCGGGGGACACCGTGCTGACCTCATCCTTTCCTTTTATGTTTTCACAGTAGGATAGCTAATGCAGGTTAGTTGCCCCATGGTAAATATGCCCATTTTCTTATAGACGCAGACTCTATTGCTGATTCCAACGTTAAATGGCCCATTATTGTTTATGGACTGAAAACTCTGATACTGATTGTGTGGCTACTACTCCTGTTCCTTTGCCAAGCGCTGCCTCTGAATGTCTGCGCCTGTTTGTGGGGGCGTCATGAAAAAGAAATGAAAACATTTAAAACTAAAGAGTTAGCACTTTCCCACCACCACCATTTCCCCACATTTCCTTTCCTTTATTTCCTCACAGCTTGTCTGTATGGTCTGATGCTAACAGTGTAAAGTTAATGCAAATAAATCCCAGGGCTTCAAACCCCTGTGTGGCCGCTCTCATTCAGATGTAAGGTGGCCTTCGTTTCGACAGTGGCGGTCAGGGCAACCACAGACAAGTGCAGGAAACCTTCCCCTCAACACTGTAATTCATCAGGCCTTTGATCTCTTCTTGAACATGTTTAAAGCTTGGATAGTCCAGGTGCAACCCACATTCGATGTTTCAAGTCCAAAAAAAAAGGCAGTGGGGCACTCGTCTCATCTTCCCTGAGTGTTGCCTTGTGTGGAAACGCCATAACAATATTTCAAAGCTTTGACCTGACAAAATTTCATGAGAGGGGTTGAGGTTGAAATGTAAGGTGATCTCGCTCCTCCTCCCTCTCCTGCAAAGGACAGGACATCCTTTAGGAGCAGGAGAATGAAGGCCAGATAGTTTCATAGCAGATCCTGCTATACAGGGATCCCCTTTCTAAGCAACACAGACCAAGTGGGAATGAACCCCCATTTTGGTGCTTTAAACTGTAAAGACTCTTTGATCTCAGCCTCTCCTTGCTCGCTAACCACAGGGTAGCTAAACTATATCTCTTACTAACTAGGCACTGCCATGACTAGGTAACTTATACAGGCAGCATTCAGGGGCGGCAGGTTTGTATAACTTTTGGTGGTGCCCAGAACAGATCCAAGTTCCACCCCCCCACACCTGCCTTGTAAGCCAATATACAGTAACTCCTCACTTAAAGTCGTCCCGGTTAATGTTGTTTTGTTGTTACGTTGCTGATCAATTAGAGCAGTGGTCCTCAAACTTTCTTTTTCGCGGACCACTTGAAAATTGCTGGGGGTCTCAGCGGGCCACTTAATGATCTTTCCAAATGTGGAAACTCCACTAATTAGGTGGGTGGCCCTTCATTCTCTCGTGTGCGGCCACCCAGGCGCGCACCTTAGAGGGAACTATCCGTGGACCACCTGTATGGAGCTCGCAGACCGTGATGGTCCGTGGACCACAGTTTGAGAACCTCTGAATTAGAGAACATGCTCGTTTAAAGTTGCGCAACACTCCCTTATAAGGTTGTTTGGCAGCCGCCTACTTTGTCCACTTTCTTTGCAGAAAGCGCAGCCTATTGGAGCTAGTGGTGGGGGCTTGGAATCAGGTTGGACCAGCAGATGCACAACAGCTCCCCTGAGTTCCCTGTGTGGCCTTGGAGCTGCTCCTGTGAACCTCTTGCTTGCTGTGCAGGGGGGAAGAGGGGTGCTGATGTCAGGGTTTCCCCCTCCCCTGCTCCTGCAGAGCAGGTGAGGGGACACGACAGGGCTCAGGACAGAGGGAGCTTGCTGGCAGCAGCTGCTGTCTCTACTTGCTGATCTACTTAAAAAGGCAATGTAGTTAGAGTGGGGTCAGCCTACTTTAAAGGGGCAATGCGCGTCTCTCTCTGACACACAGGGTGTGTGTCTCTGTCTTTCTCTGCCATGCTGTCTCCCCTCCCTCCATTCGTGCTGCCTTGTAGAGTGTGAGGCTACATTAGCAACAATGTGTTAACCCTTGAGGGCTCAGCCGAGTGCTAGTTCATCATTTAGCAGTAAGGCATTCCCTGGGCAATATCCCACCCTCTGACTTCACCACCTCAACCAAGCTTCACAGTCGTTATCACTGTGTACAGTATTAAATTGTTTGTTTAAAACTTATACTGTGTATATATGTGTGTGTGTGTGTGTGTGTGTGTATATATGTGTGTGTGTGTGTGTGTGTATAAAATATAGTCTTTTGTCTGGCAAAAAAGAATTCCCTGGAACCTAGGGCCCCCCCCATTTACATTAATTAATTGGATTCACTTAACATTGTTTTGCTTAATGTAGCATTTTTCAGGAACAGAACTACAATGTTAAGTGAGGAGTTACTATATATTTTTTAAAATAATGTAAAAATGTGAGGGCTCAGGGGTGGGGCTGGTGATGAGGGGTTTGGGGTGTGGGAGGGGGCTCAGGGCTATGGCAGAGAGTTGGGGTGAGGGCCCTGGGAGTGGGGCAGGGCTGGGGATGAGGTGTTTGGGTTGCAGGCAAGCCAGAGAGGAGGACTCCCCCAGCCCTCTCCTCGCAGGCAGCAGCGAGCTCTGAGGGAGGGACCCCTCCACTTCCCCCCTGCACCACAGTCACCTCACACCACTGTCAGTGCATGTGCTCCTACGGCCCCTCTCAGGTCCAGGAAGCCCCCTTGCCTCCCCTGTGGTGGGTGCCGGGGCGGGAAGGCTGCCATCACATGTGTGCCTCCTCCCCTGCTGCTGCCCTCACTGTAGTCTCTCTCAGGGTGGGGATTGGGGCTACCCCTTGTCCAGCATGGGGCAGGAGCGGTGACTGCGGGTGGTGGGCCCCCCTGTGCTGGTGGAGGATCCCAGCAGAAAATGAAAGGGTCTGAGTCAGAAGGGCAGGCTCAGGGTCAGTCTGCCCTGGCAGCAGTGGATGGGGGGCACTAGGACCCTGCGGCGGCAGTTGATGCCCGGAGCCAGCAGAGCGGAGGCAGCGTGGAGCTGCAGGGGAGAGGCAGGGACGCTCCCGGGCCTGGGGGAGGCGCAGGGGCAGCAGGCGGTGACCGGAGAGAGACCTGGCCCTGAACATTGGTGGTGCTGGGCCCTGAACATTGGTGGAGCCCGGGCACCAGGGCCCACATAACTCGCCGCCCCTGGCAGCACTGTCTGTTACCCCTGTCGTACATGGGGATGGTCATATCGGTGAGTCTGTGACTGCCATGCTCACAAAGGTGTGAGGCACAGTCCGGCACGTGTAACAAAAATCTATTAAGCTCCTTTCACACATTGTCGTGTTGTGGCTCAGCACAGGTGCAGCGCGCAGGGCTGATCTTGCTCCAAAGCATCCAGAAGTAGGGAGGGGCGGTTACCAGACATGCTCTGTATTTGTTTCCAAAGCTGCATCGGATGTTTTCATTGCAGGCCAGCCACCTGGCCCGGCCGCTCCTTCTTTACTCACCTGAGAGCTGAGGCAATCAGAGCTTGGAGGGGAGATAGGTGTTTAAGACAGCCCCGTGTCACAGAGTCACAGTCTCCGTGCCCTGGAGCTGCTATGAATGAAGCCAGGCAGGACTCTGGTGCAGTGTCTCCCCTCGGAGCACACTCTCACCAGGGCAAGAAGCTTTCTGGGTCTGACCTTGTAGTATTCGGCACCCCTGTTCACACCGCTAGTCCACCTGGATGGGACACCTGGGGAAGCCTGACCCGCTCCTCACAGGGGCTGTGCACCCCACCTCCACAGTCAGCTGTGACTCTCAGCCAGCTTGGAAAACAGACGGGTTTATTGGTTGCTGGGAACACAGCATAGAACAGAGCTTGTTAGCACAGAAATCAGGAGCATTCAGCAAAGTCCATCTGGGGGGGAATCCAGAGTCCCGAGCCCTGGACTCTCCCCGCTGAGTCCCAAACCAGGCAACTGACCCACTTCCAGCCCCCCATCCTCAGTGATGCCCAGCTGTCCCTCCTCCGTGCTTTCTCTCCTTCCCAGGAAAACAGGTCACCTGGCCTCCCCCCTCTTTGTTCTCCAACACCTTCAGCTGGTTCCTTGCAGAGGACGGGCTCCAGCCATCTCTTGCCAGGATACAGAGTGCTGGCCATTCTCTGTGCCTAGGCAGCCAGTCTGCAGTCACCCCTGCCCACTAGGGATGTCCACAATCATCACACACCCGTATTCCACCCCCGATACTTGAGTAACACACAGGGAAAGGGAGGCACACACAGTATTCAGAAAAAACATTAAGAACATTCCCGCTTCATCACACCCCTCTGAGACCAGACCAGCCCCTAGGATACCTAAGCCTGCAGGTGATGGAGAAACCTGGGGAAAGGGCTTGAGCCAGACAGGAAAATGACTCTGCACAAAGGGCCCCTTTCAGGGACCTGCTGGGGAGTTTGGCCTACAAGGAGAGGGGCTCCCTGTGTCTGTGGGTCCCAGAGCTGTTGCCCTCAGTGGCACAGCCGGGTTCAACCCCCGTTACCAGTGTCAGTGGCTGAGCTGTGTAATGAGAGCAAAGGCCCACGACAATGTGGCAGTCGCCCGTTCTCCCAGGGTGAGGGAAGAAGATAAAGGGGAGAGCGGAGAGACTTGACGGGCAGCAGGAGCAAGAAGTGGGGAGGGAGGTTCCCAGCTCCCAGCCGTGCCCAGATCCATTCCCTGCACCCCCGGGGCAGTCAGCTCTCCTGGGAACAAGGGGAGGAGCTGAGAGAGGAAAAGCCAGTTGCTCACTCTGCTGAGCACCGCAGGACTGAGGGAGACGGGGGAGAGCTAGAGGGGTTACAATACACTGTGGGGCAGTGTCCTAAAGTGACTCCTTTGATTCTGCTCTTTTTCCAGCATTTGGCTCAGAGATGCTGTTACTGGGAAGTTTAAAAGGGTTCCTGGAGGGTTTAGTTCTGCTGGGAGGGGCCTGGGCTGTGTGGTAATAAACTAACCAGGTTTGTTCCCAGCATGGCAGAGTCCAGAGCATCTATCTGCAGGGAGAGAGCCTGGGGGGAATCAGGGTGTGATTTGGACTCAAGCCCCTTCTGTAACCTCCCCCATCATCCCTCTCGCCCCCACAGGCTGAGGAAACACATCTAGACTTTGCTCCAGATGGGCCCGTCTTCCAGGGGACAGGGAAGGAAAATGGCTGTGATGGAGCCAGCTCAGGTAGGTGATTTTCAGGGAGCTGCTGGATGAGGTGAGGGAGAGGCAGGGAGGAAAAGGGTGTGATAAACATTCCCCCATTTCTAAAACAGGACCCAACCCCGCTGGGCATACTGACCAGACTCCCACTGCTGGAGCCTAAGCCCACTGGCCAGAGGCTGCTGTGAAATACGAAGGGAAGCTGTTGGGATTCCTGTTCCTGTCCCTGGCTCAGAGCTCTGCTTCCTGTATGAGCCTGTGGCTGGCAGGCGTGTGGGAAATGAGAAGACCCTGCCCTGCTCCGTGTGCTGGGGGGTACAAGGAGCTCCCACCTTCTACCCACTCCCTGAAACTTCCTGGCTTCCCTGAACAGGGTGGGGATGAGTTTCTGCTTCTCCAACCCTCCCAGAGCTTCAATGTTTTGTTTCCCCCTCCCCGTCTCCTCTGTGACTAGTGGATTCTGGCTGCAGCAGCACGTAGTCAGGGTGGGACTCTTGTTTCAGATGCCGGTGACCTTCGAGGAGGTGGCTGTGTATTTCACCCAGGGGCAGGGGGATCTGCTGGACCCCGCTCAGAGAGCCCTCTACAGGGACGTCATGCAGGAGAACTATGAGATGGTGACCTCGCTGGGTAAGGGATTCCCATCCCCCTGGGTATTAGAAGCTGTGGGGTCTGCGTGTCTGAATCTGGTCAGGTTCTTCCCTGGTCTTTTGGATTCGGGGGGACGGTCACGTAGTCCACAGCTGCAGTGAGAGGGAGACTTTCATCTCCATACCCCATTCAAGGGAACAGGAGAGTCAGAAACCTAATGGACATGCTAATTCATCCCCATCTCTCCAGCTTTCAAGGGGCCAGAAGCAGGGTGTTGTCCTGCCTGTGTTATTTCTCCTTCACACACCCGTTCACCAGCCCTCTTGGGACTAGCTGCAGCCTTTGGGAGGGCTCTCGGTTCTGCAGATTTGGAAATAGGCAGGAGCTTAGCACCTGAGCTCTGTGTGTGTCAGCGAGTCCCTGCAGTACATCTATCCTGAGAACTCCGAGTGAGGGTGTGACCACACCCCTGTGCCCCCAGATTTTTGCTTCTCCCAAAGGGTCTGGGTTACCACAGTCCCATGTAGGGTCAGGTTAAACTCAGGGAATGTTCCTAATGGCAAATACTCTACCAGTGCTCCCTGTGCCCTGACCTTGCCTGATTTCACCCCCTGTGCAGGATTCCCCATTCCCAAACCTGACTTGATCGCCCGGCTGGAACAAGGGGAAGAGCCATGGATCCCGGATCTCCAGGACTCCAAGGAAAGGGAGAGCCCGAGAGGCACCAGCACAGGTGAGGAGTCAGGGAAACTGACAAAGAAACCATCTGGCGAGTGAAGGAAAAACCTGGGACTCCCAAAATGTGCAGTGAGTTAAAGCCCTCAGTTCTGCTGCACCTCACCCAGGTCAGGGCTGCAGTCAGCAGGTGTCATAGCATCAAGTCAAATATCAGTCCTGGCTTCCCACCCATCCTGTTAGCTGTCGGGAATTTCCTTCTTGACTTTACTTCCCTGGGAGTGTTTGGGTGGGATGTGGAGGCAGAATTCAATGTCTCTATCTCCCCAACAGTCACTGTGTTGTGTTTTCCCGCTTTGCTATTCCCCTTTCTGTCCTTTCCCCCCAGCACAGACAGTGACTCCTGTCTGGCTTCTCTCTCTCCCAGCAGGTGATAGGACAGTGAGTGAGAACAAGGAGGAGAATCAGCAGCAGGAAGGTCCTGAGAAAGTGGAACTGCAGGAGACATTTTTGAGAAGAGCTGAAGGGAATTTTTCCCAGGGCTTGGAACAGGGAAATGCCTGGGGAGATCGACATAGATCAGAGATGCAGCTGGGAAAGTTTCCCGGGAAGAAACTGGATGAATCCATTCAACTTGGCAGAGGATGCAAGGATCCCAAGGAAACCACAGTCCAGCAGACAAGTCACAATGAAGAGAAACCCTATGAATGCCTTGACTGTGGAAAAAGATTCCGTTTTAGTGCAAAACTTAGTACACATCAGAGAACCCACACAGGAGAGAAGCCCTATAAATGCTTGGACTGTGGGAAGAGCTTCAGTAAGAAGCCAAGTCTTATTATACACCAGAAACCCAATACATGCCTTGACTATGGAAAAAGTTTTAGCAAAAGTTCATCCCGTATTAAAAATGTGAAAATCCACACAGGAGAAAGACCCTATAAATGCCTTGAGTGTGGGAAAAGTTTCCGTTTGAAATCAACTCTTAATATGCATCAGAAAACCCACACAGGAGAGAAACCCCATAAATGCTTGGACTGTGGGAAAGCTTTCAGTCAGAACTCATACCTTATTGAACATAGGAGAATCCACACAGGAGAGAGACCGTATAAATGCCTTGAGTGTGGGAAAAATTTCATTTGTCGTTCACACCTTGCTAAACATAGGAGAATCCACACGGGTGCCAAACCCTATAAATGCCTCGACTGTGGGAAAAGTTTCATTGACAGTACAAAACTTATTAGACATCAGGCAATCCACACAGGAGCGAGACCCCATAAATGCTTGGACTGTGGGAAAAGCTTCATTCAGAAGATACACCTTATTACACACCAGAGACTGCACACAGGGGAGAGACCCTATACATGCCTTGAGTGTGGGAAAAGTTTCAATTTGAAATCAACCCTTAATACACATCAGAAAACCCACACAGGAGAGAAACCCCATAAATGCCTTGACTGTGGGAAAACTTTCGGTCAGCGCTCACAGCTTACTAAACATAGGAGAATCCACACAGGAGAGAGACCGTACAAATGCTTTGGGTGTGGGAAAAATTTCATTAGCCGCTCACACCTTATTAAACATCAGAGAATCCACACAAGTGGCAAACCCTATAAATGCCTCGACTGTGGGAAAAGTTTTGTTGACAGAACAAAACTTACTAGACATCAGGCAATCCACACAGGAGAGAGACCTCATAAATGCTTGGACTGTGGGAAAAGCTTCAGTAAGAAGTCAAACTTTATTAGACACCGGAGACTGCACACAGGAGAAAAACCCTATAAATGCCTTGAGTGTGGGAAAAGTTTTAGTCAAACTTCAAACCTTATTTCACATCAGAGGACCCACACAGGAGAGAGACCCTATCAATGCCTTGAGTGTGGGAAAAGTTTCAGTTTGAAATCAACCCTTAATACACATCAGAAAACCCACACAGGAGAGAAAACCCATAAATGCCCTGACTGTGGGAAAACTTTCAGTCAGAGCTCACAGCTTACTAAACATGGGAGAATCCACACAGGAGAGAGACCATATAAATGCCTTGACTGTGGGAAAGATTTCAAGGAAAGTTCATCCCTTACTAAACATAGGAGAATCCACACAGGAGAAACACCCTACAAATGCCCTGAGTGTGGGAAAAGTTTTAGTCAGAGCCCACACCTTATTGCACATCAGAGAATCCACACAGGATTACGACCCCATAAATGCCCTGAGTGTGGGAAAAGTTTCATTTGCCGTTCAAACCTTATTAAGCATCAGAAGATCCACACTGGTGACAAATCCTATAAATGCCTCGATTGTGGGAAAAGTTTCCTTGACAGAACAAAACTTATTACACATCAGGCAACCCATACAGGAGAAAGACCCCATAAATGCTTGGACTGTGGGAAAAACTTCCTTCAGAAGTCACAACTTATTAGACACCAGAGAGTGCATACAGGAGAGAGACCCTTTAAATGCTTTGACTGTGGGAAAACTTTCAGGCAGCACTCACACCTTATTACTCATCAGAGAATCCACACAGGCGACAAACCCTATAAATGCCTTGACTGTGGGAAAAGTTTTGTTTACAGAACAAAACTTACTAATCATCAGAAAACCCACACGGGAGAGAAACCCCATAAATGCTTGGACTGTGGGAAAACTTTCAGTCAGCGCTCATACCTTACTCGACATGGGAGAATCCACATGAGGGAGAGACCTTATAAATGCCTTGAGTGTGGGAAAAGCTTCAGTAAGAGCTCGGAGCTCACCAAACATCAGAAAATCCACAAAGGTGAGAGACCCCAGCAATAGCCTGACTGCAGAAGATGATTCAGCTTGACTTCACACATCAGTGATCCACAAAACAGAGAGACCTTGAATGTGGGAGAAGCTTCATTTGATGCTCCCGGAGTATCGGGCATCAGCAAATCCACACAGGGAAGAAACCTCTGAGATGTTCTCAGCGTGGAAAATGCTCCAAGTGGAACTAACACCACAATGGACATCAGAGACTCCTCCGCACAGCAGGGAAATTCTCTCAGGGCCCTGACTAGGGCTGGCCATGGTGACAAACCCGTTTCCTCGTTCTCACACACATCGGGGTATTTGGCTCCCAAGGATCCAGCTGCCCATCGCTGGGGTGAGGAGCCAACAACAACCGAGCATCAGCTGGTCAGTGACCCTCTGGCTCTGCCTGGTCTAAGCAAACCCCAGGCAGAGGAGGAGACGCCCCGATCAGCCCCTCCCCCCTGCTGCAGCCCTGGCTGCTGAGCTGATGGGCCACAGGTGGGGGAAGGGAGAGAGAGAAACTCCTCCAGCTGCTCCCTCTGCCTGACTGAAGTTCCCCCCTCTCCCTTCCCCTCCCAGCCGGGATCCCCCTGCCATGGAGATGAGGAGAAGGACACTTGGGCCAGGCCCCACCTTCACTCTACACACCTGTCCCCAGCCCCTGAGATGGGCTCCCCCACTTACCTGGAGCTGTTCCCTGCAGGGGGAGTGTCCCTGGGGGCTGGTAACTCCTCCCCTCCCCTCATCCCCCAGGGCGCTGGGTTCTGGGGGGATCAAATGTAAAGGCACCAGGGCGATGGGTTCTTGGGCAGACACTGGGGATTGAATGGTTGGGGCTGATGGAGCTGAGAAGCAGGGGGAGCTGGGTGCTGGAGCTATCAAGTGTTTGGGGATTGTGGGATAAGAGGTGAGGGAGAGCACAGGGGCAGAGAGGTGCTGCCTCTCCTCACTCACCCCCTTGGCCCCTTCTACCTGCCCCCTCTGCATTCAGACAGTGCCACTGAGAGGAACTGATTTCCACAGGGCCTTTTGTCAGAGGCCTGGAGATCCCACCTCTGCCTCCGCAGCATCAGCCTCCGAGCGTCTGTCTACGGTAGGAATCATGGTCAGGATTAGCCAGCACATCTCTGTGACCCTGCACCAGATTTCCTAGTGTAAATTCACCCCGAGCATCTTATGTGTAAGGCTAAGAGTTTGTCATGGATATTTTTAGTAAAACTCATGGAGAGATCACAGGTAATAAAGAAAAATTCACAGAATCCCATGACCTGTCCATGAGTTTTATTAAAAATATCCGTGACAAAATGGGGAGGGAGAAGGCTCCAGCACCCATCGCTGCTTGGGTCCGGTGTCCCTTGACTGCTTACTAATGTGTTCTAACTCTCTCCCATTAGGAGAGTGTTCATTAGTCCCTGAATTTCCCCTTTGGGGCCGGATTGTCTCATTCCTAGATAGTCTAACATTACTCCGGGCCAGGCTGAAAAGCATTTAGTTTTTGTACATTTTCTCCCTTATGAAGCAGAATTAACTAGATTCTAAAAGAATGTGGAGCAGGGACAGTAAAATGTGGTGTTTTACCTTCTTTGCTATTTTAGGGTGAAGGGGTGAGTCTGAGGGTTTTCCTCCTTCCCCCATCACTGTCACCCTCCACTCTCCACACAGCAGCCTCTGTCTCAGCAATGCAGAGTTTTATCATGACCCAGTTCTACCCCTCTGCGTCCCAATGTCACTTACCACCATGTCCCTGGCTCTCCATGCTTAGGAATCACAGTTTTGATGTCTATGATCCTAAGTCAGACTCCTGAGGGCTTGGGAAGACAGTGTCCCAGACCTAGGAGTGGGCAGGGAAATCCCAATGAACCTCAAAGCACAGTTTGACCTTTCAGATCTTATAGCCCTGTTTCCATCTATTGGTAAAATTGCTTCCTGACTTTTTCTAGGCTAGTCCAGATCATTTGTAGATGGGGAGATTTTTCTTTCTTTCTCTTTCTTTTATTATAAGGCTGCAACTAATACAACCGAATAATGAGGCTAGAAGTGAAGCTGGTTTAGCCACTTCAGAAGAAAATGGGTCCGTTTATTTTCCTGATTTTGAGTCTTAAAAGATTCTTTGAGATTTCACTTTATGAATGTGAAAGTGTTTTATGGTCCACCCTGGACTGTGGGTTTTTCTCTCTTCGTGAAGACCGTGAGGTCACGTACTTTGATATTAGTTTAGTTTGACAGGATGTAGCTCAGGTTTATTGAGGACTTCAGGAAACAAATGATCGTTTGTTCGAATCGTCCTTTTTTAGATTTTAATTTTTATCTAACGCTTTGTCTTGAGATATTTTTGTGTGGTTTGAACAATGACAGTGTCAGTATCTCTCAGCACAAACACGGATGCTGCGAGCTAGATTCAGAGCGCAAGAGGCAGAGACTGAAATGGAGAAAAAGTTACTGCCTGATCCCTGCAGTGATGTGAGATACTGCTGAGAGGGGAAGAAGGCAGGAACAGCAGAGCTGGGAAACTGCTGGGTTTGCTCCTGAGAGTCAGACGGCTGAGGCTGAGAACTGTGAACTCGCTGCATCACAGCCACATAGTGACTACACTTAGCATGTCAGTTTCATGTGAAGCTGCCCCTGAAATCTAAAGGACCATGTATGACCAAAATGTGATAGGGGAAGGAGTCCGCATCTCCCTATTGCTAGATGCCGAGGTTGGATGCAAGCAAGAAGGGACCCTAGGATGTCAACAGACCGGGGCAGCCTTGAAGTCAGGCCGACCCCCATCAATAAGCCCGGAGTCTGACCAGGTGATGGATTCTCTGGTGCCGGCCAACACCCAAAGTACCGCACCAGCCTCTTCACCCTGTCCAGAGGAGCTGATTGTGGTCCCGCCCCCTTCCGTTCCGCAGGAGGACTACTGGGCCCACCAAGAACTCTTTAAAAGGGTGGCAGCGAGCCTGCACCTCCAGGCAGAGGAGATGGAGGAGCCCTCAGACTCCTTGTTCAATGTGCTGTCCCCCTCGGCACTGGGCAGGGTGGCCTTGCCACTCCAAGAAGGGGTGGCACGGATCTCAAATGCCCTGTGGCAAACACCAGCCTCGTTGGCTCCCATCTCGAAGAAGGCGGAGCGCAAGTACTTTGTACCCACTAAGGGGCACGAGTATTTGTATACCCACCTTGTATACTCCTTGGTGGTCGAGTTGGTCAACCACAGGGAACAGCAGGAGCAGCCAGCCCTGACCCCTAAGACCAAAGACTCTCGGAGGTTGGATGCTTTGGGGAGAAAAGTTTATTAGTCATCAAGCTTCCAGCTAAGAGTAGCAAACTATCAGGCACTCCTGGGTTGCTACGAGTTTAATCTCTGGGGATCCCTCCCCAAGTTCGAGGACTTCCTCCGGGAACACGATACAAAAGAGTTTAAGACGCTAGTGGAGGAAGGGGCAGTGGCCGCAAGGGCATCCATCCCTGCAGGCTACTTTGGATACAGCGGACACGGCCGCACAGTCCATGGCCTCGGTGGTGTTCATGAGGCATCCTTGTCGTCACTGCAGGATCTCCCTTTCGACGGGAAGGCACTGTTTGCAGAGGAGACAGACACAAGGCTGCACGGCATGAAAGACTCCCGCACGACCCTCCAGACCTTGGGCCTCTATGTCCCTACTCTGGCAAAACCCATGTTCAAGCCACAGCAGGCTTCCACCCAGGCCACCTTCCCGAAATACGAGGCCGCCCAGAAGAAGCAGCGGGACTATAAAAACCGCCTGCAACGGCAGTATCAGCCTGCCCCCCAGCCTGGGTCCTCTAAGGGCAAGCAGGGGGGTAAAAGGCATTTTTGACGAGACGCTCGGGGGCTGGACGACTGGCTGGTCAAGGGCACCTCCTGATCACAGGTGAGGGATCATGTGGCACTCCTCCTGTCCACATGCACCGCCCTGGGCCTGTTGATAAACAACACCAAGTCCACGTTAATCCTGGTCCAACGCATAGAGTTTATCAGGGCGCTCCTAGACACAACGTCGGCCAAGGCCTCTCTCCCCCCGGACAGGTTTGAGACCCTGACAGGGCTCATCGACTTGATCGCAAGGTTCCCGGTGATGACAGCCAGGGCTTGCCTGCAGCTGCTAGGTCACATGTCGGCGTGCACGTATATGGTCCGCCACGCCAGACTCAGGATGAGGCCCCTCCAGCTCTGGCTGGCCTCGCAGTTCTCCCAGGCCACGGACAGAATGGACAAGGTTCTCACCATGCCAAACTCAGTGATCACTTCCCTGCGGTGGTGGTTCACCCCAAGCAACATGCTCCAAGGGGTCCCATTCAGGGAAAGGGCCCCATAGTTGGAGCTGGTGTCCGATGCATCGGTCCTGGGCTGGGGGGAATTTTCATACCTAAGGCCTGTGGTCTCCGCAAGACCTGACCCTTCACATAAACGTCAAGGAACTCAGGGCAGTGCGGCTGGCGTGTATGGCCTGCTGCTCACACCTGAAGGGCAGGGTAGTCAGGATTCTCACGGACAACATGGCCTCGATATTCTATATCAACAGGCAAGGCGGGGCCTGATCCTCTGCCCTCTGCCACAAAGCCCTCAGTCTGTAGAACTTCTGTATAGCCCACGACATCCACCTAAAAGCCTTTCACCTGCCGGGCACTCAGAACGTGAGGGCAGATTGCTTGAGCAGGGACTGCTCCTCTCAGCACGAGTGGTCGCTACACCCTGAAGTGGCCCGCCAGCTCTTCTGAAGGTGGAGAAGTCCCCAGGTGGATCTGTTCACGACCCGGCAGAACCGGCAATGCCTTGGTTCTCCTTCGGGGGGGCCTAGGGAAGGGCGTCACTCCTACGAAGTGGTCTCGGTTTTCTAGGTGGACAACGGACCAAGGTGTGTCCCCAACGGCCGCCCCGATCCAGCTTATCCTTGATTACCTCCTCCACCTGAGGGCCCAGGGCCTGGCGCCCTCGTCAGTCAGGGTGCACCTATCGGCCTTCCATCCTCTGTGTGATGGACACTGTGTTCTTCCATGGTATGACTGGCCGGTTTCTTAAGGGTTTGGACTGTCTTTACCCATATTCTAAGCCCCTGGTCCCGCAATGGGACCTGAATGTGGTGCTGACTCGTCTTACGAGGCCCCTGTTTGAACCGTTAGCCACGTGTTCCTGGTCTCACCTCTCATGGAAGGTGGCCTTCCTGGTTGCTATCACATTGGCCAGGTGGGTCTCGGAGCTCAGGGCCCTGACCTCCGAGCCGCTGTATACGGACATAAGGACAAGGTCCAGCTCCGCCCACACCCCGCGTTCCTCCTGAAGGTGGTTTCCACCTACCACATTTTTCTACCAGTCCTCTGCCCCAAGCCCACGTGACTAGTGATGCACACCGTCTCCACACGCTCAATGTGAGGCGGGCTCTGGCTTTCTACCTCGAGCGAATCAAGCTGTTCAGAAAGTCCTCACAACTGTTTGTCGCCTCGGCTGAGCACGCAAGAGGCCAGCCGATTTCCACTCAGCGGCTTTCCAACTGGATCACCTCGTGCATCCTCTCCTGTTATGAGCTGACGGGTGTCCCCCCGCCGCCCATTGTGAGGGCACACTCGACGATGGCGCAGGCCTCATCGGCTGCCTTCATGGCCCATGTCCCTATACAGGACATTTGTAGGGCCGCCACATGGTCTTCAGTTCACACGTTCACCTCACACTATGCGATAGTCTTAGGGTGACCAGACAGCAAGTGTGAAAAATCGGGACAGGGAGTGGGGGGTAATAGGAACCTATATGTGAAAAATCGGGACAGGGAGTGGGGGGTAATAGGAACCTATATAAGAAAAAGACCCAAAAATCGGGACTGTCCCTATAAAATCGGGACATCTGGTCACCCTAGATAGTCTCCCAAACCAGGGATGATGCCAGGTTCGGCAGGGCGGTACTCCGTCCTGAGAACTTGTGAACTCCTAACCACCTCCAGCAGATATAGCTTGGAATCACCTACTGTGGAATACACATGAGCAATCACTCAAAAAAAGAAAAGACAGTTACCTTTTCATAATTGGTGTTCTTCGAGATGTGTTGCTCATGTCCATTCCACATCCTGCCCTCCTTCCCCTCTGCCAGAGTTGTTTGGCAAGAAGGAACTAAGGGTGGGGGGAATGGGCAGCTCCCCTTATACCGTGCCAGGCAGGCACCACTCCAAGGTTCGCGGGGGGTGCTCCCCACCCCCACGGGTACTGCTAGGGGAAAAACTTCCAGCACTGGTGCACATGGCGAGCGCGCTCACCTACTGTGGAATAGACATGAGCAACACATCTCAAAGAACACCAGTCTTTTATCTGGCCGTCCACCAATAGGAAGAAAGGGGAAATTTACAATTCATCTGTAGGACACTTTTGGAGCTCACGTACGCCATGGAGTTGCCTGACCCCAAGACCCAGCAAAGACTTTTCCAGTATAAAGGGTCGGAGTATGAGAAGGAGGAAAAAATCCCTCTGGCCATCTCCCCTCCCCTATTTCAATTCATGGCAGCAAGATACCTTGAAAGTGCATCACTGAACTCGGGGGAGTGGTCCTGGCTGGAGGGCTTTCCAGTGAGTTCGGGCTCCTGAATGCTTTTGGGTGAGAGAAATCCTTTTGCTTATGGTGGTACGTCTATACACCAAACCTAAGTCGATCTATATTAGGTTGATTTACAGCCACCACAGTAATTACTGAGGTAGCCAATGTCCCCACTATCCTCCTTGGGTTGGTAGCGTGCACCTGGGGCTTCTCCCCTACACATACACAGTTCCTCTCCCACACCTTGTTAAACATCAGAGACCCCATAAGTCTCTGGACAGGAGAGAGACCCCATAAGTGCTTGGGCTGTGGGAAAAGTTCCATACCCGGGTCAAACCTTGTTAATCATCAGGCAGTCCACACAGGAGAGAGACCATAGAAGTGCTTGGACTGTGGGAAAGGTTTCATGCAGAGGTCAGACCTCATTAAGCATGGAAGAATCCATACAGGATCTAAATTTCTGTCACACATGGTAATAAAGCGTTAAGCAACTTGCATGCAATTGACTCAGATTTAACTTTTAGAGAGATATTTTAAGTGTATGTCCACCTTAGATAAGCTAGAGTTTGAAATGTAAACGTGTATTATTAAAGACTTGGAAGAAGAGGGGTAACTGTAGTGGTCTATGTTTAGCTATATCTTGTTAGAGCTTAACAATTTATCCCAAGGGTTCCTGTATTCTGTTAATTCAGGGATCAATAATTCAGAGATTATACCCATCGCCCCATGCGACCTGCCCAATTCTAGCTCAGTCTCATTGAAGTCGCTGGGGGTAGGGGCTGAAGGATGGAGGGAATGTTTATAGCTGAAATCACCAAAATGTGTTTTGCCAGGTTAATGTTAATGGGATCTGTTCCGCTCTCCTGCTCGGATATTTTCTCTGGAGATCCTGGACACAGAAAAGAGCAGGCAATACCATCATGGCTACCAATCCCAATGGTGACTATCTAAATTAGCAATTCTCAAGCTATGGGGCAGGCCTCCCAAGGGAGATACAGAAATGTGTCAAGAGAAGCGTGACCTCTGTGGGTTGTTTGGGTTTTCTTTAAAGAGCACTGGCTGTCGGTCCCAGTTGGCTGGGGCTCATGAAGAAGCACAGGCCTACCTGGGAGGTGGGGATAAATGCTCAGGCTCTCAAACCCAGGTGGAGCAGCAGCACAGAAGTAGGGGTGGCAATGGGGTGATAAATCTGCTGTGAACAGCGATACTGACGAATATCACTTTTCATGTGGCCACCCTAACTTTTGTGCTGCTATTAGAGGCCTTCAGAGCTGGGTGCCTCACCAGCAACTACTCTGCCTTTAGAGCTGGGTGGCGATATATGTGCCTGTGAGGGTGGGGGTGTAAATGACCACAGACACAAAGAAGGGGGGCCCAATGAAAAACATTTGAGAACCACTGGTCTACACTATGATGATCACCACGTTTACAAAATGATAAATTTTCTCCAAAGTATGTCTTGTGAGGTATCATAGAAAAAGTCATCGTCTGCTGAATATTAGTGTCCCATTAAAATATGTCTATCAGCACTGTCCATGGAGCTCTGAGAGTTTGCTGTATGTTTGTTACATGCTGTAAAGCTGGAAAACGCCCACAGATGAGCTCCTCAGTGACAATGTCACCTGCACACCAGCTATGTGCTAAATGGCCAATAATTGCTTAGCTGGCCATTCACCAGCTGTGGAGCTGGGAACAGGAGAGTTACAATTCACCAGAAGGACGGCTGGACGCTCACTTAGGCCACAGACTGATTGTCGCCTGCCCCCCGGCTGCGGGGGTGAACCTCAAAGAGGAGAGTGGTATAAAAGCACAAGGGAGAATTGCCTCCATTTTTACCTCTCCTCTCCCATCTTTACAGAAGGCAACAAGATGGCTTGAAAGGCAACAGGGGCCTTGGAGTGGGGAGGACGGACCAAGGCTGGAAGGAAATCCAGCCTGGGTACTAAGAACTGTGAACTGCCTGCAACAGCGGGTGGGGTGCAAAAACCTGCTTGCTTCACATCTTCCTAAGCTTGGTAAAATTTAGGATTTAAAATGCATATTTTAATTTTATTTTTTAACCAATTCTGACCTTTTACATCTTTTTCCCTTGTAATCCCTAAAAGCCCCCTTGCTTCAGTTAATAAACTGGTTTTAGTGTTTTGTCTGGATCTGTGTGTTTTCATGAAAGTATTTGGAGGATTTGATTGGAGAGAACAAGGCTGTGGCCTAATCCGGCCCCTCTGTGGGGGTGACCCACTAATTACTGAGTTTGTCCAGCCACAGCAAACAGACTGAGCAGTCCAAGATGCACATTCCCAGGGTGCAAGGCTGGGAGTAGAAAACTGGCTGATGTTGCTGTGTTGTTTGGTAAGTTCCTGAGTGTCTGGCTGGTCGCACTCAGTACAGTGCAGCCAGGGTGACTGTGAAGGCTGGTGGCTGTGTGGGAGCAGAGCGTGGAGGGGTTTGTTGTTCACACAGGGCAGCAGTGTAAAACATGTCCTGGGATGGAGAATTAAGCAGTTTCAACTGTCCAGATTGTATCCTGGGGTATGTCTCACACCGACTGTCTCCTGCAACCCAGCATGGCACTGTTGGGCTTTCATCATCCTGATCCTGAAAGGCAAGTTACTCAGGGCAGACCCAGAGAAGGGGAACCAGCCGACATCCTCAACTGCTTTCGCTAAATCCTGAACTCCCCCTGGGATGTGACACTTGAAATTCTGCTGCCAGCCTTTCCCTCATGCATCTGTTTCCTTCCCACTGGTCTAAATTATTAGCCACCCCCCACTTCTGCTCTCTCTCCTTTTGCATTCTCTCTCTCTCCCCTACAAATCTGGCCCAGCCAGCTGAGACAACCAGATGTTTTGCACCAGTGCCAGTAGCCTGTGACCAGAGAGGCAGGTTAAAGCAAGGCCTTAGCCAGCCGGATGTGGAGAGAAGTTTGCCACAGATGGGCTGATCAGCCAGTGGCCTGTGCCCGGGTTTGTTCTGCAGGGAGGCTGCAAGCGAGACTGAATGCTGACAGGAGAAGTTTCTATGCAGGATGTCCCCCTAATGCTGGGAGAAGCTGCCCGAGCCCAGGGGCGGTGGGTCCCCCGGGGGCAGGGTCTGGGACAGGGGGCTGCAATGCAATGGGTTTATTGCTAGGACCCAGGAACGGCTGGGGGAGTGATCGTTGGCTGGGCTCAGGCCCAGCAGCAAGAAGTAACTCTGGAAGCAGGATCACTTGAAAGACAATAGGAGCATCATTGAACTGGGGGGAGTGGTCCTAGCTGGAAGACTTTCCCATGAGTATGGACTGCTGAAATCTCTTGGGTGAGAGAATCCTTTTGCTTGTAAGGGTACGTCTACACACCAAACCTAAGTCAACCTATATTAGGTTGACTTACAGCCACCAGAGTAATTACTGCGGTAGGCGATGTCCACGCTACCCTCTTTGGGTTGGGGGACCTGACCACACCAGAAGCGCTTCCACCGACCTAAAAGGGGCCGTGTGCAGAGCTGAGAGCCTGATCTCTCAGCTCCTGCCGTTGCTCCCTCCCAGGAGCCTGGCTGCCGCAGAAGCTCAGGGTGGGCTGCCCCTTCCCCACTCCCTGTTCTCTGTCCCCCACCACACCCACCTGCTGTCATAGGCGTCGACTCCATGGGTGCTCTGGGGCTGGAGCAGCCACAGGGAAAAATGAATGGGTGCTCTGCAACCACTGGTAACCAAGCTCCCCTTCCCCCCCCCGCCCCACCTCCTCCGCCTCCTCCCGCCCTGAGCGCACCGCCTACCTCGTAGCGCTTCCCGCCCGACCACTGTCAAACAGCTGTTTGGTGGTGTTAGCATGCCCTGGGAGGGAGGAGGAGGAACGGGTAACATGGCGCGCTCAGGGGAGGAGGCGGGGAAGAGGTGGGACTGGGCCTGTGATTTGGGGAAGGGGATGGAATAGGGGCCCCTCCCAGTTTGACACCAGACCATTGATAACTACTCTGTCTTTCAACCAGTCTTTCAACCTGTTGTGCATCCACCTTATAGTTATTTCATCTAGACCAATGAATTTGTCCCTGCTGGTCAGAACTGAGTCTAACCCGGCTGCCCCCTGGTTACTTCCCCCACCTTTGGAAAGCTGAAGTTGTCCCCGACGCATTCCCAGCACTTATTGCACATTGGGTGCTATTAGGGTGGCCAGGTGCCCAGTTTTTGACTGGAAAGTCCAGTCGAAAAGGGGACCTGACAGTGTCTGATCAGATCTATTGACCAGACACCCAAAATCTAGTTACTGCAGGTGGGGAGGCACTGGGTCATTACTTGCACCAGACCCTACTCATCTGGGGCTGCCTTCTCCTACCTGCAGCTCCCAGCCCTGACTCCACAGGCAAGTCCCTCCTGATCCAGGGCAGGGAGGGTGGGAAGAGGAGTGGATGGGGGCAGAGCCTTGGGGAGACTAGGCAGGGTAGGGGTGGGACCTTGGGGAGAAGAAGCAGGGCAGGAGAGATTCCAGCACTCCTGCTGTAGTGTCTGGTTTTAAATATTACCTGGTTGGCAACCCAAGCTGCTCGCTGAGAGGCTGTGAAAAATATTAACCAACATACAAATATCACTTTTCACAGCAGCAGAGTTACTAACTAGCAATAAATACATTACAATGATTTTGATGTGTGTGTGGGTAAGGGGACTGTTGGCCCCTCACTGAAACTCAGTGGGTTTTTTTTTTGATTGGCCCTTTCCCAGTACCAAAAAGCAGGGGAAGGGAGAAATGAAGAACCTGAGACTAGTCACCAGGGCCAATGGGGAGAGGTCAAGGCTGTAGGTCAGTCTCATTGAAAGGCAGGCAGGCCAATGAGGGAGTCGGCATCTGGGGTCCCACCCTTGGTGTGAGCTGCAGCTGCCTGCCAGAGAATGGGAGAAGCAGGGTGGGGGATTGGGGGAAGGGCAGTGGTGTAGCCAGCTTCTAAGAGGAGGGGGAGCAAACATAAAAAAGGTGCCCCCCTTGGCTCCTCCTCTGGCCACGCCCCCCCTTGGCTTCTCCTCTGGCCGCTCCGTCCCCCCCGCCCCCCGCCATGGCTCCTCTGGCCACGCTGCAGCCATGCTGCACCCCCCCTCATTCCTCCGGCCGCACCATCTCCCCTTTGGAGGCTTCGACGCACCCCCCGGAGCAGCGCTCGGCAGCATCCCGGGCCCCCCACCCTCCCAAGGGGCTTCTGAACCACTTGTGGGGACTGGCAGCTCCGTCCACCTCGCCCCGCAGCTCACTGCTGGCTTGCAAAGACTTCTGTGCACACCGCCCCCCGCCGCCTCCCCCTGGTCTCTGGGGCGATTGACTTGTGGAGAAAGGGCCGCCCCTAAGGAAGCGTGGAGGGGGAGCTCTCACCTGACCAATGCCAGCCTGAGCGTGGGAGACACTGGACAGGCTTCAGCAGCGCTTCTGAGCAAGAGAGGCGGGCTGTGTCCTGAAATAACCCTGCAACTACGGCAGCGGGGGGTGGCGGGGAGTGCAGGTGGCAGGGGGGAAGTAATGCTAAGCACGGACTGAGAGAGGAGAGCGGGAGCGAGCCCGGGCTCTGTTTCTCTTTCTGTTCCCCGGGCCATCCTGGTTGGCTCCTCCAGCCATGCTGTGCCGCCCTCGCGGTCCCGCCCCCCCCCCCCATGGCTCCTCCGGCCGCGCCTGCCGCCCCCCCCCCATGGCTCCTACGGCACTGCTGCCCCCCCTTGCCTGCAGGAGCCCAGTGCCAACCCGGAAGCCAAGCTTCAGAGTGGAGCGTGGGCCCCGCCCACTGGCACCATGGTAACCCCTAACTAAGGTGCCGCTTTTGGAAAATGCACTGCTGCTTCCCCTGCACCCCCCCAGCTAGGCTACTGCGGAAGGGGTGGGGGCGGAGGGAGGTCAGGGCCTATGGCAGCAGCACTGAGCCAGAGGGAGGCTGGAGCAGTCTGGAGCTGGGTGCAGTGAGCAGCTGGGGAGAGCGAGGGGGGATCCTGAGCAGAGGGCCCAGCGCAGGGAGACACCCCCAGCCAAGAGGACCTCACAAAAACTAATAGCCTCAGCCCACAGAAGGGTTAATCTGGCCCTGCTCACAGAGTGAGGTGACGCGAGGACTCAGAGCCTTCTGTTATTCAGTTCCACCAGGGTGGTGTATAAGTCAGGAAAGTTCCCCACAATAGCCCCCCCCTCCCCCCGCACTTACCTAAGTGCATATTATTGGTTTTGTCAAGCCAGGTCTTAAAAACCTCTAAGGAAGGAGATTCCACCACCTCCCTAGGTAACCCATTCCAGTGCTTCACCACCCTCCTAGTGAAATAGTGTTTCCTAATATTCAACCTAAATCTCCCCCACTGCAACTTGAGACCATTGCTCCTTGTTCTGTCATCTGCCACCACTGAGAACAGCCGGGCTCCATCCTCTTTGGAACCATCCATCAGGTAGTTGAAAGCTGCTATCAAATCCCCCCTCACTCTTCTCTTCTGCAGACTAAATAATCCCAGTTCCCTCAGCCTCTCCTCATAAGTCATGTGCCGCAGCCCCCTAATCATTTTCATTGCTCTTTGCTGGACTCTCTCCAATTTGTCCACATCCCTTCTGTAGCGGGGGAACCAAAACTGGATGCCATACTCCAGATGTGGCTTCACCAGTGCCGAATAGAAGGGAATAATCACTTCCCTGGATCTGCTGGCAACACTCCTACTGATGCAGCCCAATCTTCTCCCACAGTCTCTGGACTCATTCCAATTTCCACTCCTCGATCCCATCTTGGTACCTTTGAACTTCTTCAGAGTCTCCGTTAGAGCACTATTATTCTGAGACAACTCTCTGAGTCTCTTTTCCAGCTCTGAAGACATCTCCACTGGCTGCTGGACCTTCCCCTTCTCACACCTGGCGAGAAAATGTCACATTCTTGTTTTTGTTTAGTGACACGTCATCATTTGTCGTCAGTGAAAGTTGCTGCCGTAATGGGGCTGGACTTAGAATTCCTCGGCTTCTCCCAGCCTCAGAGCAGGTGCAGCACAGGCTGTGGCCGTACAACCTTCCCCCTGAAGATCCCATTAATATTCTTCAGCTCTGGCCTGGAGAGACCGGCTCTGGGGCAAAACAGGAATTGAGTCTCCACGGCCAATTCACTCCTGGGCCTCCCTGCTGGTCTTAGTGTTGTAGCTATGTGTGCACTCGGAACGGGACTGATTCATTACAATAGAAATAGTTTTCAGAGTAGTGTTTCCTAATATTCAACCTAAACCTTGCCGACCATTGCTCCCTGTTCTGTCAAAAAGCCACTGCACTCCCCGTCGGGGAATCGAACCCCGGTCTCCCGCGTGACAGGCGGGGATACTCACCACTATACTAACGAGGAAGTGGTTTATTAGTGGCCTGGGCTAGATGCTCATGACCTTAGCGCCTGTGAGTGGAACAGGAGCCGGACACAGAGATTCTTCAGCGTGGTGGGTTGATCGCTAGGACCCAGGAGCAGCTGGGAGGTGGCTCTGGGGGGAGCGATCGCGGGGCTCAGGCCCGGCAGCAGGAAGTGACTCGCAGCCGCTGCGGGGACTCTGGCTCCAGGCTCCTGGCGAGATCCCCGAGCCCCGGCGGCTGGTGCTGGGAGCCCGGAGCCCTGGCTGCAGCCGGGAGAGGGGAATCTCCAGCAGGGCCCTTCCCGCTGCTCCCCAGGAGCCTCTCCCAGGGCAGAGCCCCCAGCCCGGCCAGGCCCCTTCCCGGCCCCTGCCCCAGGGGGGCCCGCTCGGAGGGAAGGTGAGAGAGACCCGCCCCCCCCCCCCGTCACCCCCGGGCTGCAGGGGGAGGTTTGGCCCCAGGCTGCTCCCAGCGGAGCTGGCTGCGATTCCCGCCCTGGGCCCGGGAAAGCTGCCGCCAGCTCCCGGTGTGTGCGGGGCGGGGGGAAACCCAGGAATGAGGGGGGCAGAGTGGATAAAAATTCCCCCTAGATGGGCTGAGCCAGCTGTAGCGGGGCGGGGGAGCCACCCTGGGGCCTGCTGGGGCTGGGACAGCGACACGTGGGGTGGGCAAGGTGCGGGGACAGAGGGGATAAACGTTCCCTCCGGATGGGGTGGTGGGGCTTTTCCTCCCCCTTTCCCAGGATCTTAGCTCCCATTTTCCAGGGCCGTGTCCTTAAAGGCCCAGTGCATCGCAGAGCCCGGACAGGCCGCTCTCCCCCTCCCCCCCCCCCTAAGATGTTACTGAGCTGCTAAAGGAGACTTGATCCAGTGAAATATTTACAGCCCCCCCCCACAAAGCTCTCACTGTCACACCTGCTTCGAGTGTTTAAAGAATCCGGGTCTCAGTTCCTGTGTCTGCGTAAAGCCGCCCAGCGCTTCATCCGTGTGTCCCAGCCACTGTCCCTGTTCCCCTGAGTTTCACTCCTCTTGGAATCCAGTCTGGGCAGTTTCACTCCTGTACATTAGTTCCTTATAAAAACATTATTTTCATTACTCTGAGCTCTTCAGCCTAAACTTCATTAGCTTTGTGCGGAGGGACGTCATTGGGCCATATAATTCATATTTTTAATGGCAAATCATCATGGGGAATATTAATAGTTGCGAGTAGCTTCAGCAATCACATCTCCCAGTGACACTGTAACAGTTCCTGTTTCTATTGTAATGTAATTTGAGTGCAGTGCTGACTGATTTCATGGGCTGGTCTGAAAACTTCAATTTCCTTTGCTTTAGCCAACTGTTACTTTGTCTCTCTATCCAGCACCCTGATGTTTTTTCTCATGTGCCATTTGCGTATAGAAGAACATAGTTCCCAAATATTCACTAACAGACAGAAGTTTCAAGGTTGAAGGCACCTAGATATTTTTAAATATGCAACTAGTGGCCTCAATCATTTTAAAACTCAGTTCCTAAGGGCCTTAGAGTGTCTCATATAAAATGCTTTTCAAAAATAAATTTCTGGGTTTTTTTTAACTAGGGATAGAAATATAACCGCAAGACAGATTGACAACCCAAATAATTCAAACCCCATGAGTTATGCACCCAAAAGTCTAGAATTTAAACAAATAAATAGATACATTTTGTTTTTCTTTTATTACCTTTTTGTGTCTGAGCCTTTGGGGTGTACTGGCTTTATAGTTTTACTGCTACCCCTTCCAAACGATCCATATATCTAGGATGGTTGTACAATCCTGTAACATTCCATGCCATTTTGCACTTCTGGGAACATGGGATTTCACCACCTCTTGCAATTGAAAATTGATTTGAAAACCTTATTTCTGTAAGTAACCCCCCCATCCTGCACACTCTGAATGGCCCACTTTACTTTTCTATAACTTCATTTATTGTATGCATTGATGTGGATTTTTCTACCACGTTGTTTATGCTTCTAATTCCCTTTGTTTTCCATTTTTTGTTGTGATCCATTTCAGGGATGTCCTTTGTTATGACAGATGTACTGATTTGTACGGCCGCAATCAAAGAATTTTTAAAACAAATTGCTCTGTATCTCCTTTGCATTGGTCAGGTCGGGGGACACCGTGCTGACCTCACCTTGTTTACCTTTTGGTGAAACTAATGTACTTTGCCTCTTCTCTGTTTTTGCGGTGGTCTAGCTAATGCAGGTGAGGTTAGTTAACCCATGTGAAAAACACCCGTTTTCTTATAGACACAGACTAAGCTGCCGACTTCGATGTTAAATGACCCATTATTGTTCAAGGGCTGAAAATTCTGATACTGATTCTGTGTCTATTGCTTCTGCTCCTGTGCCAGGCGCTGCATATGAATGTCTGTGCCCATTTCTATGGGTGTCATGGAAAACAAATAAAAACTTTTAAAATTAAAAGAATTAGCAGAGTCTCCCCCAGCCCTTCTCACCAATTTCTCTTATTCCCTCCCCTTTACTTCTTCAGGGCTTGTCTGCGTGGTCTGATGTTAAAGGTGTGAAGTTAATCCATATGAATTCCAGAGCTTTAAACCCCTGTGTGGACGCTCTCATTCAGAAGTAAGGTGGCCTTAATTTTGACATTGGCAGTCAGGACAGCCAGATAAGTGCAGGAGACTTTCCCCCAAACACTACAAATCATCAGGTCTTTGGTTACTTCTTGAACATTTTTAAGTTTTGTATCGTCCAGGTGTAACGCACATGCGATGTTTCAAGTCCGAAGAGAAGGAGCGAAACAGTGGGGAACTCATCTCATCTTCCCTGAGTGTTGCCTTGTATAGAAACGCCATTAGGATATTTCCCAGTATCAGCTTTGGTCTGACAGAATTTCAGTAGATGGGTTGAGGTGGAAATGTAAGGTGATCGCGCTCCTCTTCTCTCTCCTGCAAAGGACAGGGCATCCCTCATGAGCAGGAGGGAAAAGGCCTGATAGTGTCATGGTAGATCCTGCTGTGCGCACAGAGGGTGTTGGCCTGACTGCTCTGTGATCCCCTTTATAAGGAACACAAACCAAGTGGCGGCACTCTTGTCCCATAGGAGTGAACTATAAAGACTCCTTTGATCCCTTGCCCTGGTGAGAGTGCGCCCTGAGGGGGACACACTGCACCAGAGTCCTGCCTGGCTTCATTCAGAGCCGTTCCAGAGCATGGAGAAGGTGACTGTCCTAAACACCTATCTCCCCTCCATGCTCTGATTGCCTCAGCTCTCAGGTGAGTAAAGAGGGAGTGGCCATACCATGTGACATGTGCCCAATGAAAACATCCGATGCAGCTTTGGAAACAAATACAGAGCATGTCTGGTAACTGCCCCACCCTACTTCTGGATGCTTTGGAGCAAGATCAGCCCTGCGCTGTGCACCTGTGCTGAGACACAACACGACAATGTGTGAAGTGAGCTTAATAGATTTTTGTTACACGTGCCGGACTGTGCCTCACACCTTTGTGAGCATGGCAGTCACAGACTCACCGATATGACCATCCCCATGTACGACAGGGGTAACAGACAATGCTGTCTGTCCAAGTTACATTTCCCCGGCAGTGCCTAGTTACAAGGCAAATATCCACATGCAACCCCCTCCGTTCGCGCGCACACACACACACACACACACACACACTACTCTCAGCTTACATTGGATTTTTTTAAAAAGAGACAAACTCATGGCCTTTGGCAGTCTGATCCTTGAGTGTTCAGGGCTGCCCTAGGTCTTGGTCTGATTTCCCTGCAGGATTCAGACCTCAGCCACACCGGTGTCAGGCCGGAGTCACTGCTGGCTCTGGCAAGGGGGACGTGCGGATGGGCCAATGGGATCAGCCTCTGCCTGCCTGTCCCTGGGGGCTGCCTGGGGAGTCCAGGGCAGCTCATTCTTCAGATGATGCCACCAGAGGGCTCCGGCTGTTGCTCAGGGAGAGGGGTTTACACTGCAATGGGGGGCAATCCCCCAAAGTGGTCCCTTTGATTCTGCTCTTTTTCTAGCATTTGGCTCAGAGATGCTATTACTGGAAGGGTCTAAAGAGCCTGGGGAGAATCGGGGTGGGACATGGACTCCAGCCCCGTCTGTAACCTCCCCCATCGCCCCTCTTGCCCCGACAGGCTGAGGAATCACGTCCACATTTCGCTCCAGATCGGCCCGTCTTCCAGGAGACAGGGAAGGGAAATGGCTGTGATGGAGCCAGCTCAGGTAGGGGATTTTCAGGGACCTGCTGGGCGGGGGGAGGGAGAGGCAGGGAAGAGACAGGGTGTGATAAACCTGCTGATTTTCTGGGTAGGACCATTGGCAGCAAAGGGGAGAGGGACATTTGCCCATTTCGAAAACAGGACATAAGCCCCTCCACAGTGCTGGACTCTGAACCCACTGGGCAGAGGCTGCTGTGAAATACGAAGGGAAGCTGTTGGGATTCTGAGCTGTTGGCTCACAGCTGTGGTTCCTGTATCAGCCTGTGGCTGGCAGGTGTGTGGGAAATGAAAAGACCCTGCCCTGCTCTGTGTGCAGGGCGGGACAAGGAGCTCTCATCTTCCCCATCCCCTGAAGCCTCCTAGCTGCTCTGACGGGTGGAGGTGGGATTCTGCTACTCTGGCCTCCCAGAGCTTCGAGTTTTTCCCCCTTTCCTGTGACTAGAGAGATTGTGGTTGGGGAAATAGGTGCTAAGTGGAGGTATTCTTGTTGTTTCAGATGCCGGTGACCTTCGAGGAGGTGGCTGTGTATTTCACCCAGGCGCAGGGGGCTCTGCTGGACCCCGCTCAGAGAGCCCTCTACAGGGACGTCATGCAGGAGAACTACAAGACAGTGACCTCGCTGGGTAAGGAATTCCCGTCCCCTGGGTTATTAGAAGCCGTGGAGTCCGTATGGATTAATCTGGTCAGGTTCTTCCCTCATCAGTGACCAGAGGGGAATGTTTTGCGTCATGCTCAGCTGCTGTGTGAGAGAGACCTGCATCTCTGTACCCTCCAGTGAGACACGGTGTCAAAACCTAATGGACATGCTAGCTCATCCCCACCCCTCCAGCTTTCAAAGGGGCAGAAATTCATTCATTGTCCTGTCTGTATTGATTCCCATTCACACACACAATCCTTATTTACCTCCCTTCTTGGGAATAGCTCCTGCGATTGGGAAGGTTTAGGCCTTGGCTACACTTGCAGCTGTACAGCGCTGTGAGTTAAACCTGACTTGGTGCAGCTGAGTAGGGAAAGCGCTGCAGTCTGTCCACACTGAGAGCTGCCCAGCGCACTGTCGTGGCCACATTTGCGGCACTTGCAGTGCCATTGGGAGCAGTGTATTATGGGCAGCTATCCCACAGAGCACCTCTTCCCATTCTGGTGCTGTGGGTTGTGGGAAGGGGGCGTGGGTGCGGGGGATTCTGGGTCCTGTCCCAACTCCCCGTGATGCATCACTTCGCATCCCAGCAATCCCTGTGTTTCCGTCCACATTTGGCGCCATCTTTCAATGATTTCTGTGCAGCGCGATCTGTCTGCGGGAAATGGAGCCCGAACTGCTGAGGCGTATGCTGACTTACCTCGCCAGCACGTTACGTTTGGCTGTCGAACTATTCCTTAAGATCCAAAGTGACAGTGAGGAGGCCGATGATGATATAGAGTTGCGTAACGCGTACGACACGAAATTGCTTGTGACATTCATGGACATGCTCAGCACTGTGGAACGCCGCTTTTGGGCTCGGGAAACAAGCACCGAGTGGTGGGTTCACATCGTCATGGATGTCTGGGATGACGAGCAGTGGCTGCAGAACTTTCGGATGAGAAAAGCCACTTTCATGGGACTGTGTGAGGAGCTCGCCCCACCCTGCGGCGCAAGGACACGAGATTGAGAGCTGCCCTGCCAGTGGAGAAGCGGGTGGCTATTGCAATCTGGAAGCTGGCAAATCCAGACAGCTACTGATTGGTCGCTAACCAGCTTGGAGTGGGAAAGTCGACCGTTGGAATCGTGTTGATGCAAGTTTGCAGGGCCATTAATCGCATCCTGCTCAGAAGACCCGTGACTCTGGGTAACGTGCAGGACATTGTGGATGCCTTTGCACAAATGGGGTTCCCTAACTGTGGAGGGGCGATAGATGGGACGCAAATTCCTATTCTGGCACCACCCCACCTAGGATCCGAGTACATTAGTCGGAAGGGGTATTTCTCTATGGTTCTCCAGGCGCTTGTAGATCACCATGGGCATTTCATTGACATTAACACAGGCTGGCCCGGAAAGGTGCATGACACACGCATCTTTCGGAACACTGGCCTGTTCAGGAAGCTGCAGGCCGGGACTTTTTTCCCAGAACGGAAGATCATGGTAGGGGAAGCTGAAATGCCCATTGTGATCCTTGGAGATCCCGCTTATCCGTTAATGCTGTGGCTCATGAAACCCTACACAGGGAGCCTTGACAGCAGCAAGGAACGGTTCAACTACAGGCTGAGCCGGTGCCGAATGACTGTGGAGTGTGCCTTTGGCTGTTTAAAGGGCCGCTGGCAATGGGAAGCTGGATGTGGGTGAAAACAGCATCCCCGTGGTTATATCCGCGTGCTGTACCCTCCAGAACATTTGTGAAGGGAAGGGTGAAAGCTTCACTCAGGCATGGACCTCCGAGGTTCAACACCTGGAGGCTGAATTTGCACAGCCAGAGAGCAGGGCTATTACAGGGGCCCAGCGCGGGGCTGCAAATATTAGGGATGCCTTGAGGGAGCAATTTGAGGCTGAAAACCAGCAGTGATATCTGGTGCCCTGCACAGAAGTGAAGTGCAGTGGTTACAATGTTAGTAGGAATCTGTGTTTGCTAAGCAGACTTGCAGTGCCTGTTTCTTTCCTGGGCTAAGGTATCTTTTACTTTATGCAATAATAAAGAATGTTTTCAAAGCCAAAAAATCCATTTATTGAAAAGAAACACAACTGCTTGGGAAACAGAAAGGGCAAGGGGGTAGGGTGCGGAATGGTACAATCTCAGATTTGCGTATGTCCTGTCTGGAGTTCTGTGCAATGAGGGCTGCACTTCAGGATGGCTAAAATGCCTGGTGATGGGGGTTGATTGCACAGGGTAAGAGTCATAGTTTTCAGGGCTGGGTGGTGAAGCTACAGGTGTTGGAGGCAACTGGTGGCGGTAAGAACCCAGATGTTGGGGAAAGTGGGTTGGAGGTGACATGGGGGCACAAGGGAAAGAGTTTTGGGACAAGCGCAGCGGGGGAGGCGGGCGCGGTAGTGCTCCACCTGCATGACTATGAGCGCCTGGATAGAGTCCGCTTGGTGCTCCATGATACTTATCAGCCGATCCATGCTTTGCTTCCGGTGCGCTGCGTTTTCCTTGCGGATCCTGCTTTCACTCTCCCTCCACTCCTGCGCTTTTTGATTCTCTTTAAGAGATTGATGCATCACTTCTTGCAGCGTGTCGTCTTTGCTTTCTTGCGGTCTCTTCTGGAGTTTTTGAAGTCTCTCAGCCGGTGATAACACGGACGGCTGAGATCTCAAGGTTGCATCTGTAAAGGCAAAATGCAACATTTAACAGAGGCAGCATTGTTCATACCAGACAGAGCAATGATTCCCCCGCACTTAAGGAGGGCGCACACAGTCTACACAATAGCATAATTTTCCCGTCCCAAAGAGAGCGCACATAACCCATGGGAGCCCCAAAATGGTGAGTAAGGGGGACTGATTGTTTCAGGGCTGTACTGTCCTCTGGGTTTCTGTGCCTTGGGGAGAGCCAACGGCTGCAGGGGGCACCTACACTGAACGCTGTCCCAACATTTTCCACAGGAGTTTGTCCTGGAAGCTATCTCGCTGCTGAGGGTGACCTGGGAAGCAACGGAGGGTCTTCTACTGCAATGGGGCCTCTGTCCTGGCCCATATGCAGCTTGCCTGTGTGCAGCAATGGTCCCCCCACCCCTCGCGCCACAGTGGCGTGGACACGTTAGCCTGATTGAGACAAGGACCACGGTGGCTCTCCCGATAAACCTGTGCAAGTGAATTGCCCACATTCTGGATGAGACTTTCGAAGAATTCCTTCCTGAAAAAAAAAAGCCGCTTACTGGGAACCTGCTCTTCTGTTTGTCCTCCACCAAGTACCGGCCGCTGCGAGTGGCCACCTTTCTCCTGGCTTGAGAAGAGCTCCTGGCTGCATGGCTCCAGGGATTCCAGGGTGTCTCCCCCCGCCCCAGCACCCTCACTCCCGCTTTCATCCTCCTCCCCCCACTCTGAAGTGTCCATGGTGGTGCTCGGAGTGGAGGTGGGGTCACCCCCAAGCATCGCGTCCAGCTCTTTGTAGAATCGGCAGGTCGCGGGGGGAGCACCCCAGCAGTCGTTTGCCTCGTGGGCTTTGTGATAGGCACTCCGCAGCTCCTTCACTTTAATCCTGCACTGCAGTGCATCATGATCGTGGCCCCTTTCCATCATGGCCCTTGATATCTCCCTGAAGGTATCATAATTCCTACGGCTGGAGCGCAGCTGGGATTGGACAGCTTCCTCCCCCCAAACACTGATGAGGTCCAGCAACTCGCCATTGCTCCATACTGGGGCTCGCTTGACGTGTGGAGACATGGTCACTGAGAGCACTCCACGCCTGGCTGAGCAAACAGGAAGGGGATTTTTAAAATTCCCGGGGAATATAAAGGGCGGGTCTGATGGTTGGTCACCTGAGGACAGAGCAGTAGAGTTCAAACTGATGACCAGAGTGGCTAGAACAGGCATTGTGGGATACTGCCGAATACTTCTGGAGGCCAATCGGAGCGCATTGGGCGGCCACACTGGCGCAGCAGCGGCAGCGCAATATTCTTTATTCCTCTCGGGGAGGTGGAGTACCAGCAGCGCTGTAGCTGCGGAGATACAGCGCTGTACGTGCCTTGCCTGTGTGGACGGGGAGTGAGGTACAGCGCTGGGGGCGGCTTTATTGCGCTGTAACTCGCAAGTGTAGCCAAGGCCTTAGAAATAGGCAGGAGTTTAACGCCAGAGCTGTGTGTGCATCAGCAAGGTCCCTAGACTGCACAGATCCTGGCAACTCCTAGTGAGGGTGTAAAAATTCCCCTCCCCTCCCCAGACGTCTGCCTCTCCCAAAGAGGGCTCAGCCACCACGTTCCCGTCCTCTTGGGTTCCACGTTCCCCAGCAGAGCACAGGGACAGGTTCCGCTCACAGAATGTCCTTGGTGACAGATGCGCTCTCATATCCTCCATGCACCCTGATCTGGTCTGATTTCCCCCCCTGCGCAGGATTTCCCATTCCCAAACCTGAGCTGATCTCCCACCTGGAACAAGGGGAAGAGCCATGGGTCCCAGATCTCCAGGCCTGCAAGGAAAGAGAGATCCTGAGAGGCGACTGCACAGGTGAGGACTGACACAGAAACCATCTGGAGAATGAAGGAAAAAGTTAAGAATCCCAAAAATGTGGTGTGAGCAAGGGCCCTCCGTTCTTCCTCATCTCAGCCAGGGCAGGGCTGTCGTCAGCAGATATTGGTCAAGATTTCCACCCACCCTGTTAACTGCAGGAGTTTCCTTCCCGTCTCTCCTTCCCTGTGAGTGTTTGGGTGGGATGTGGAGGCAGAATCCAATTGCTCAGTCTTTGTGTCGGGTTTTCCCTCGGTGCTATTCCTCTTTCTCCCCAACACAATGACTCCTGTCTGGATTGTCTCTCTCTCTTAGCAGGTGTTGAGCGAGGGAGTGAGAACGTGGAGGGGAATCATCATCAGGAAGTTCCCAGGGAAGTGGAACGACGGGGCACATTTGTTGGAAGAGCTGAAGGGAATTTTTCCCAATGCTGGGAACAGGGAGAAGCCTACAGAAATTGGCACAGGTCAGAGAGGCTTGTGGGAAACCACCCAAGGAAGAAACTGGTTGAATCTATTAAATGTGGGGGAGGTGACAAGGATCCCACAACCCAGCAGACAATTCCCAAGGAAGAGACACCCTGTCACTGCCTGCAGTGTGGGAAAGGATTCATTGTGAGATCACAGCTTGTTACACATCAGACAATCCATACTGGAGAGAAACCCCTTCAATGCTTGGACCATGGGGAAAGCTTCAATAATCGCTCAGACCTGAATAACCATGGGAGACGCCACACTGGAGAGAGAGCCTCTCAATGCCTTGAGTGCGGGAAATGTTTCATTTGGAAGTCAGAACTAATAAGACATCAGTTAAGCCACACAGGAGAGAGACCATATAAGTGCTTCGACTGTGGCAAAAGTTTCATACAGAGGTCAGACCTTCTTAAACATCAGGCAATCCACACAGGAGAGAGACCCCATAAGTGCTTAGACTGTGGGAAAAGTTTCAGACAGAGGTCACACCTTTTTAATCATCAGGCATTCCACACAGGAGAGAGATCCCATAAGTGCTTGGACTGTGGGAAAAGTTTCATACAGAGGTCAGACCTTCTTAAACATCAGGCAATCCACACAGGAGAGAGACCCCATAAGTGTTTAGTCTGTGGAAAAAGTTTTGTATGGAGGTCAGACCTTGTTAAACATCAGAGAACCCACACAAGAGAGAGACCCCATAAGTGCGTGGACTGTGGAAAAAGTTTCATACAGAGGTCAGACCTTCTTAAACATCAGAGAATCCACACAGGAGAGAGACCCCACAAGTGTTTAGTCTGTGGTAAAGGTTTCATATGGAGGTCAGACCTTGTTAAACATCAAAGAACCCACACAGGAGAGAGACCTCACAAGTGCTTGGACTGTGGGAAAAGTTACACACAGAGATCACATCTCATTAAACATGGGAGAATCCACACAGGATCTGAACTTCTGTGACACAGAGACAGAAAGTGTTAAGGAAAATGCATGTAATTGACTTAGATTCAACCTTTAGAGACATGTTAGAAAAGTGTGTCCTCCTTAGATAAACTAGAGCTTGGAGAGGTAAACGTGTATTGTTAAAGACATGGAAGAAGATGGTAACTGTAGTGGTCTTTGTTTCGCTGTATCTTGTTAGAGGTTAACAATGGAAGTAAACAGTTTCTGTCTAGGGCTGTATTCTGTGAATTCAGAGATCAAAAGGGAATATTAACATTTAGATAAAACTTGGTTGTAATAATGTCATTGTTTGTCTCCTGAAAGTTTGTGGTAAACTGTCTATGAACTGCTTTATGGAGAATCACCTCATGTTAATCCATGTAATTAATGACCAGTGATGTTTAGGAAATAGAAGGTTACTTCAAAAGCCTGTTGTTCAGCCAAGGACTGTGTGCTGTCGAGACGCTGCAAAAATTATTCTTTCTTCTCTGATCTGCCGAAGCGTTATTCGGGGTTGGAGTGTGAGTCGGAAGACGGAGATCTCCAGTCCCATCTGGACCACCCTGACATTGAAATTTGAACATTGGACTAGAATGTGATGAAATGTTTCTGTAAAGGACCCTTTGCCATTCTAAAGCATCATCTCTACAGTGAAACTGACCTAAGGACTGGCTTGGTGAATCTAAGTATTGGAATATCCACCAGTTTTGAGGATTGTCGGCCCATTCTTTGCAGTTTGCCCTAATTGAGCAATCTCAGTGTGGCCCCCCAGGACCCTGGTCACAACTTCTGAAATGCCTTGTGTGTGGAGCAATTTTCATTCAGCCATTGTGGCTCCTTAGCCCCTATGGATGGGGGGATGCCCTGTGACTACCCTCCCACACGGGACCCCCAGTTTCCCCAGTCCTTGGGGGTGGGGGGATTCCCCCATCGCTCTGACTCCAGCTGCTGCTGATGGGGGGGAATGCCCTGCATTTCCCCAGCCTCCACGGGGTCAGTCCCCAGGGCTCTCCAGCCCACGATGTTGGGTGGGGGGGTGTTCCCTGGGGCTCTGCAGCTGCTTCAGCTGGTGGGGAAACACCCCTGCAGTTCTTCCCTGGTGCTGGGGAATGCCCCGCGATTCCCCACTACCCAGGGGGGGTTGTGGGATCCCCCTCAGTTCTCCAGTGCCCATGCGTGCCTGGGACCCCTGGTGTTCCCAAGGACCCGCAGATGTGAGGCAAATACCGAGCAGCTCCCCAGGGACCGGGAGCATTGGGGAATTTCCCCAGGGGCAGGGAAGAAACAGGTCCCCAGCTCTCCACCCCGTGCTTTGGGGAATTCCCTGTGGCTCCCCAGGCCCTGTGAATGGGGATGAATCCCCCCTAAACCTCCCCAGAGGCCAGGGGGTCGGGAATTCCCCTCGGGAATCCGCCCCCAGCGCAAGGTGCAGGGAGGAGATCCTTTGAAGCTCCCTAATCCTCACTTGTGTGGGGGAATCCAGTCTCCGCAGGCATTGGGGATCCCCCCTTGGCTCTGCACTCCCCCTTGTCATGAGTGGGGGGGATACCCCGCAGGTCTGCAGTCCCCATGATTCAGGGGGACCGTGGGAGCTCCCTGGCCACTGCAGGCACCTGGGCAACCCCTGCAGCTCCCAGCCTAGGTAGGAATCCCCCAGAGTTCCCCAGTCCCTGGGCGGGGGGAATCCCCCTGACTGCCCAGTGCCTGTAAGTGGGGGGGGGACCCCTGGAGCTCTGGGCATGGGGGAGTGCCCCGTGGCTCCCCAGCCATCACCGGCAGGGGAATTCTGCAGCTCCCCACTCTGCACGGGATCTCCCAGAGCTCCCCAGGGTGGGCCCATGGAGCTCGCTGGACACCACAGGTGGCAGGGTAAACCCCACAGCTCCCCAGCCTGGGGGGAATTCCCGCAGATCCCCAGCCCCAGCAGATGGAGGATCCCCCACAGCTCCCCAGTTGCTGCCAGTGTAGGGGAGCCTCAGAGCTCTTCAGTCCCCCTGGTGCTACCTAGCCCTTGCAGGCAACAGGGTAACCCCTACAGCTCCCCAGCCTAGGGGAAGAAATCCCCCAGAGCTCCCCAGTCCTCTGGAGGTGGGAGATCTCCCACAGCTCACCCTGCTGTAAACATCTGTTCTCACTTTCAGGTGACATGGTAAATAAGAAGTGGGCAGCATTATCTCCCGTAAATATAAACAAACTTGTTTCTCTAAGTGATTGCCTGAACAAGAAGTAGGACTGAGTGGACTTGTCGGCTCTAAAGTTGTACATTGTTTTGTTTTTCAGCACAGTTATGTAATAACAAAAAATCTACATTTGTAAGTTGCACTTCCTTCTTAAAGAGATCGCACAACGGTCTTTCTATGAGGGGAACTGAAAAATACTATTTCTTTTATCATTTTTACAGTTCAAATATTTGTAATAAAAATAATATAAAGTGAACACTGTACACTTCGTATTTCGCTTTTTAATTGAAATCGATATATTTGAAAATGTAGAACAATATCCAAAAATATTTAATGAATGTCAATTGATATTCTATTTTTAACAGTGTGATTAAAATGGCGGTTAATCACAATTTTTTATCACAATTAATTTGTTTGAGTTAACCGTGTGAGTTAACGGCAATTAACAGACAGCCCTACTTTTTATCTTTCTTCTTTTATTACAATGATGCTAAAATTTTTGTCAGTAACACAGCCAAGTAATGCAGCGGTGCAGAGTAAAGCAGGTTTGGCCTCTTCAGAAGGAAATGGGTAAATTTGTTCTCCAGATTTTGAGTGTTAAGATTCTCTGGGATTTTGCTTCATGAACAGGAAAGTGGTTTGTATCCCACCCAGCATTGCAAGATTCTCTCTCTTTCCTGATGGCGGTTCTGTCACATATTTTGATATTAAATCAGTTTGAGAGAAGCTAGCTCAGATTTTCTAAGGACTTCAAAAGACAAATGATCATTCGCTGAAGTAGTCCTTTCTGATTTTCTTTTCACATTTCCCTAGCCTCTGTCATGAGATTTTCCTCTTCATTGAACAATGACAATGATCAGTATCTATCAGCAAAAGCACAGGGCGCGAGTGCTGGATATGCACTCCAAGGGTCTGTCTCCACCACTGTTGGTCAACGCTCTCCCATTGACCCAGCACGGGTGTAGACACCTCAATAAGTTGACCCCAGTTTTTTTCTGTGCTAGTCCAGATAATTTGTAGATGGGAAGGGTTTTTTTTATATATATATATATATATATATATATATATATATATATATATATATATATATATTATGATGATGATGATGATGCTAAAACTTTTCTAACTAACACAACTGAATAATGAGAAGTGAAGCCTGTTTACCCACTTCAGATGAAAATGGGTAAATTTATTTTCCTGATTTTTTTGAGTCTACGGATTCTCTGGGATTTTTCCCCAAGCAGCTAGCCGGAGGGTCAGTCTGGGTGCCCAATATAGAGCCCTGTCCACCCGCCACCCCCTCAGTTCCTTCTTGCCGGCTGAGGGGGGTGGATATTGGAGTGAACACGAGCAACACATCTCGAAGAACAACAGTTACGAGGTGAGTAACTGTTTTTCCTTCTTCGAGTGCTGGTTCATGTCCATTCCAATCAGGTGACTCCCAAGCCCAAATTCAGGTGGTGGGATCGGAGTCTTCCACTGATTGGAGCACTGCGCTGCTGAAGGCCATGTTTTCTCTAGCCTGCCAGGTGATCGCATAGTGTATGGCAAAGGTGTGGATGGAGGACCATGTCGCCACTCTGCAGATTACCCTGCTCCGAAGCACTAGAATGAAGACTCCATCATCTTCATCTGCATGCCCCACTCCTGAGAGAGGGCGACCTGCTGGAGAATTGCAAGAACTGAGGCATTAGTAGGGCCACAAAAGGTAAGGGGCATGCCCTGATTTTTAAAGTTTTGTGCAGCTCCATGCGTCATGGTCCTCATCAGTGAGCGAGTCTTTAATGTTCCTCGTGATTGTCCCTCCCACAACCAGTGGCCAGGCACTATGTTGGGGAGACTATGCAGTATCTTACTGGCTACACAGAGGCCAAAGCATAACTCCCTTAGAGCAACCCGGCCTTGGGCTCCCTCCCAGACAGCCCACTTCAACATGATGGGGATTGCTGAAAATCTTATTCATCACATCAAAAAGTTCCACCAATCCCAAAGGATCCAATACATTATCCACCAAGTTAAGGAATACTTCAGTTCTGACCCAAATGCACGCTTTACAGCCAATTCTTATTAACTCAACTAAGATTTATTAAAAGAAGAAAAGAGAGAGTGTGTTGGTTAAACTATCATTATACATACAGACATGCACAGAACCCTTAGGTCACTTTCACTGTAGAGAATTGCAAAGAGTCCTTTACAGAATCATTTCATCACGTTCTAGTCCAATGTCCAAATTTCAATGTCAGGGTGGTCCAGATGGGACTGTAGATCTCCATCTTCCGACTCACACGCCCCCTCCCCCCCGAATAACTCTTCGGCAGATCAGAGAAGAATGGATCATTTTTGCAGTGTCTCGACAGCTCACAGTCCTTGGCTGAACAACAGGATTTTGAAGTAACCTTCTATTTCCTAAACATCACTGGTAATTAATTACATGGATTAACATGAGGAGATTCTCCATAAAGCAGATCATAGACAGTTTACCACAAACTTTCAGGAGACAAACAATGACATTATTACAACCAGGTTTTATCTAAATGTTAATATTCCCTTTTGATCTCTGAATTCACAGAATACAGCCCTAGACAGGAACCATTTATTTCCATTGTTAGAGGTTAACAAGATATAGCTAAACAAAGACTACTACAGTTACCATCTTCTTCCCTGTCTTTAACAATACACGTTTACCTCTCGAAGCTCTAGTTTATCTAACAAGGACACACTTTTCTAACGTCTGTAAAGTTTGAATCTAGGTCAATTACATGCAATTTCCTTAACACCTTCTGATTCTGTGTCAGAGAAGTTTAGATCCTGTGTTGATTCTCTCATGTTTAATAAGGTGTGATCTCTGCGTGAAATTTCCCCACAGTCCAAGTACTTGTGGGGTCTCTCTCCTGTGTGGATTGACTGATGTCTAACAAGGTTTGACCTCTGTATGAAACATTTCCCACAGTTTAAGCACGTGTGAGGTCTCTCTCCTGTGTGGATTCTCTGATGTTTAACGAGGTGTGACCCCCATATGAAACCTTTTCCACAAACTAAACACTGGTGGGATCTCTCTCCTGTGTGGATTCTCTGATGTTTAAGAAGGTCTGACCTCTGTATGAAACTTTTTCCACAGTCCACACACTTATGGGGTCTGTCTCCTGTGTGGATTGCCTGATGTTTAACAAGGTCTGACCTCCGCAGGAAACTTTTCCCACAATCTAAACAATTATGGGGTCTCTCTCCTGTGTGGATGTGCTGATGTTTAACAAGATCTGACCTCTGTATGAAACTTTTCCCACAGTCCACGCACTTATGAGGTCTCTCTCCTGTGTGTAATGCGTGATGTTTTAAAAGAGTTGACTTCCGACTGAAAGTTTTCCCACAGTGGAAGCACTTGTGAGGTCTCTCTCCTGTGTGGATTCTCTCATGTTTAATAAGGTCTGACCTCCATGTGAAACTTTTCCCACAGTCCACGCACTTGTGGGGTCTCTCCCCTGTGTGGATTCTCTGATGATTAACAAGGATTGACCGCCGTATGAAACTTTTCCCACAGTCTAAGCACTTATGGGGTCTCTCTCCTGTGTGGATTGCCTGATGATTAACAAGGTCTGACCTCTGTTTGAAACGTCTCCCACAGTCGAAGCATTTATGGGGTCTCTCTCCTGTGTGGCTTAGCTGATGTCTAATTAGTTCTGACTTCCAAATGAAACATTTCGCACACTCAAGGCATTGATAGGTTTTCTCTCTTCTGTGGCTTCTCCCATGGTTATTCAGGGCTGAGTGATTATTGAAGCTTTCCCCACAGTCCGAGCATTGAAGGGGTTTCTCTCCAGTATGGATTGTCTGATGTGTAACAAGCAGCGATCTCAGAATGAATCCTTCTCCATAACCGAGGCATTCATAGTGTTTGTCTTCCTTGGAATTTGTCTGCTGGGTTGTGGGATCCTTGTCTCCTCCCCCACATTTAATAGATTCATCCACTGTCTTCCTTCGGTGGTTTCCCTGCAGCCTCTCTGACGTGTGCCAATTTCCCCAGGCTTCTCCCTGTTCCCAGCACTGGGAAAAATTCCCTTCAGCTCTTCCTACAAAGGTCCCCTGTAGTTCCACTTCCCCAGGAACTTCCTCATGATGATTCTCCTCCTTTTTTTCACTCACTCGATCAGTACCTGCCGGGAGAGAGAGACAATCCAGACAGGAGTCATTGTGCTGGAGACAAAGAGGAATAGCACCCAGGGAAAACCGGACACACTAAAGTTGCGAATACTAAACAATTGGATTTTGCCTCCGCATCCCACACAAACATTCACAGGGAAGGAGAGATGGGAAGGAAACTCCTGCAGTTAACAGGGTGAGTAGAATAGTGTGAGCAGTATCTGCTGACTACAGCGCTGCCCTGGGTAAGAGGAGGAAGAACTGAGGGCAGTTACTCACACCCCGTTTTTAGGACTCTCAACTTTTTCTTCATTCCCCAGATGGTTTGAGTGTCAGTCCTCACCTGTGTGGTCACCTCTCGGGCTCTCTCTTTCCTTGCAGACCTGGAGATCTGGGACCCATGGCTCTTCCCCTCGTTCCAGGCGGGAGATCAGTTCAGGTTTGGGAAGGAGGAATCCTGTGCAGGGAGTGAAATCAGACCAGATCAGGGTGCGTGGAGGATTGAGAGAGCGTCTGTAATAAAGGACATTCTGTGAGCGGAACCTGTCCCTGTGCTCTGCTGGCGAACATGGAACCCAAGAGGACGGGAACATGGTGGCTGAGCCCTCTTGGGAGAGGCAGATGTTTTGGGAGGTGAGGGGAATTTTTACACCCTCACTAGGAGTTCCCAGGATCTGCGCAGTCTAGGGGCCTTGCTGACGCACACACAGCTCTGGCATTAAACCCCTGCCTATTTCTAAGCCTTCCCAACTGCTGGAGCTATTCCTAAGAAGGGCAGTAAATAAAAATTTTGTGCGTGATTCTGCCCCTTTGAAAGCTAGAGGGGTGGGGATGAGCTAACATGTCCATTAAGTTTTGACACCATGTCTCACTGGAGAGGGCACAGAGATGCAAATCTCTCCCAGTCTAGGGGCCTTGCTGATGCACACACAGCTCTGGCATTAAACCCCTGCCTATTTATAAGCCTTCCCAACGCCTGGAGCTATTCCCAAAAAGGGAGGTAAAAAAGGATTTGGTGTGAATGGGAATCAATACAGAAAGGACAATGAATGGATTCTACCCCTTTGAAAGCTGGAGGGATGGGGATGAGCTAGCATGTCCATTACGTTTTGACACCGTGTCTCACTGGAGAGGGCACAGAGATGCAAGTCTCTCTCACACGGCAGCTGTGCATTATGGAACCCATTCGCCTCTGATCTAACTGACCAGGGAAGAACCTGACCAGATTCAGACATACGGACTCCACGGCTTCTAATAACCGAGGGTACGGGAATCCCTTACCCAGCGAGTTCACCATCTCGTAATTCTCCTGCATGACGTCCCTGTAGAGAGCTCTCTGAGCGGGGTCCAGCAGAGCCCCCTGCCCCTGGGTGAAATACACAGCCACCTCCTCGAAGGTCACCGGCATCTGAAACAACAAACGTCCCCCACTCAGCACCTGCTGCTCCAGCCACAATCCCGCTAGTCATGGGAAAGAGTGAAAAGCTCTGGGAGGGGCAGAGTAGCAGAATCAGACCCCTACCCATCAGAGCAGCCAGGAGGCTTCAGGGGGTGGGAGAAGGTGAGAGCAGGGCAGCGTCTTCTCATTTCCCACACGCCTGCCAGCCATAGGAAGCAGAGCTCTGAGCCGGGGACAGGGACAGGAATCCCAACAGCTTCCCTTTGTATTTCACAGCAGCCTCTGGCTAATGGGTTCAGGCTCCAGCCCTGTGCAGGGGGGGGTTTGTCCTGTTTTTGGAATGGGTGAATGTCCCTCCCCTCCCGCTCACCAATGGTCCTACTCAGAAAATGAGGAGGTTTCTCACACCCTGTCTCCCTCCTCCCTCTCCCTCCCCCTGCCCAGCAGCTCCCTGAAAATCCCCTACCTGAGCTGGCTCCATCACAGCCATTTCCCTTCCCTCTCTCCTGGAAGATGGGCCGATCTGCAGTGAAACGTGGATGTGATTCTTCAGCCTGTCGGGGCGAGAGGGGTGATGGGGAAGGTTACAGAAGGGGCTTCAGTCCATGTCACACCCCGATTCCCCCCAGGCTCTTCAGACCCTCCCAGTAACAGCATCTCTGAGCCAAACACTAGAAAAAGAGCAGAATCAAAGGGGCCACTTTGGGGGATTGCCCCCCATTGCAGTGTAAACCCCTCCCCCTTAGCAACAGCCGGAGCCCTCTGGTGGCAACACCTGAAGAATGAGTGTGCTGGACTTCCCCGGCAGCCCCCAGGGACAAGCAGGCAGAGGCTGATCCTATTAGCCCATCCGCACTCACCCCTTGCCAGAGCCAGCAGTGACTCCGGTCTGACACCGGTGTGGCAGAGATCTAAAACCTGTCTGGAAATCAGACCAAGACCTAGGCCAGTCCTGAACACTCAAGAATCAAAGCCCCGAAGATCATGAGTTTGTCTCTTTTAAAAAAAATCCAATATAAGCCCTGGTCTTCACTACGAGTTTAGGTCGAATTTAGCAGTGTTAGATTGATTTAACCCTGCACCCGTCCACACGACGAAGACGTTCTTTCCAACTTAAAGGGCTGTTAAAATAGATTACTGTACTCCTCCCCTGACGAGAGGATTAGCGCTGAAATCGACCTAGCCGGGTCGAACTTGGGATAGTGTGGATGCAATTCCAGGAACTATCCCAGAGTGGTCCATTGTGACCACTCTGGACAGCACTCTCAACTCAGATGCACTGGCCAGGTAGCCAGGAAAGGCCCGTGAACTTTTGAATCTCATTTCCTGTTTGGCCGGCGTGGCGATCTGCAGGTGAGTGCAGATCTCATCAGCAGAGGTGACCATGATGGAGACCCAGAATCGCAACACAGCCCCAGCATGGACCAAATGGGAGGTACGGGGTCTGATCGCTGTATGCGGAGACGAATCCGTGCTATCAGAACTCTGTTCAAAAAGACGAAATGGCCAAATATTTGAAAAAATTTCAAAGGGCATGAAGGACAGAGGCTATAGCAGGGACCCACAGCAGTGCCGCATGAAACTGAAGGAGCTGAGACAAGCCTACCAAAAAACGAGAGAGGCAAACGGCTGCTCCGGGTCAGAGTCCCAGACATGATGTTTCTGTGATGCCATTCTAGGTGGTGCAGTACCACATGTGGCAGCACCCAGGAGACATACGGTACCGGTGAGCTGAGCGGGCTCCATGTTTGTTGTGGTGTGTCGTTTGCACGGGTAACCCAGGAAAAAAGGTGAGAAACGGGGGGGGGGGGGGGGGGGAGCTGACGACATTTATCCAGAACCACCCGCGACAATGTTTTTGCCCCATCAGGCATTGGGAGCTCAACCCAGAATTCCAATGGGCTGCGGAGACTGCGGGAACTGTGGGATAGCTACCCACAGTGCAATGCTCCAAAAGTCAACGCTAGCCACAGTACTGTGAACGCACTCTGCCGACTTAATGGTCTTAAGTGGAGACACACACAATCGACTGTATAAAATCGATTTCTAAAAAATTGACTTCTATAAATTTGATCTCATTTTGTAGTGTAGACATATCCTAAATTGGGAGCAGTGTGTGTGCAGGAAGGGAGGAGGGTATCTGTGGATAGTTCCCTTGTAACGAGGCACTGCCAGGGAAATGTAACTTAGACAGACAGCATTGTCTGTTACACCTGTTGTACATCAGAATGCAGGGGCGGCCCTAGACTCGGTGCCCTAGGCAAACCATGGAATTGGCGCCCCAAACCCCAAGGGCAGATCTAAGCTGAGGTTTTTGATAAACTGAGAAACATTTGCCCCTTTTTTCCTTTTAATGTTTTTTAAACATTTTTTTTTTAAACAGAGGCTTAATTATTCAGTTTGTCTGTCTGGCCAACCAACGTTTCTTAGATCAGATAAAATAGAGACACAAAATATTCAGGATAGATTTGTACACGAGAGCGAGATACTATTTCAGTCTGATTTCAAATAAAAATGTATAAAAAATGTTAATTATAATTTTTATTATTACAAATCCAAAATCATCCATTACTCTATCCTGCTTTAACTGCCATTACCACCACATCCAATATAGAAAGAAATAAGAAAACTCTTCAATGAACGTTAACCTGTATTTACAAAACACACTGAATAAAAAACACTCTGTGCTCTTAAAACATGACTTTTCTTGCTTTAAGTTTTCAAAATTCAGTCACTAGTTCTTTTAGATCCAGTTTTCCAGCTATTTCGTGCTCTATTGACATTGTTAGAAGTCCAACAAGTCTCTTTTGCACCATTGTTGAATGCAGATATGTTTTTATCAATTTTAACTTTGAGAAGCTACGTTCCCCACTAGCTACGGAAACTGGCAAAGTTAAAAAAATGCATAGAGCTATAAAAACATTTGGAAAACTCTCTGAGAGTTTATTTTCACAAACAAACTTCAGTACTTCTTCAGGAGTGGAATGTTCCTTAAGTCATCTTGAAAAAGCCTGAAGCTCCCTACAAAAATCTGTAGCATCAATGTCTTTCGAATTTTCATGAGTCAATGCCGACTCCAGTTTTATACAAAATTCTAATATCCGTTTTGTTGTTCTCTTTCGCATGCTGTGGATATTATATAGAAAGCCAAATACTGACTCTAGCTGCTGCATCTGTTGAAATCTTTCGTCAACCGAGTGAATAGCAGTACCAAGGACTGCGAAGTAGAAATTCACTTTGAACCTTTGTTTTCGGTTCTGAATGGGTGTGTCTCGTCCTTCATACGAAAACTGCTGTTTCTTTTGCTGAATGTGAACTGGCACTGGCTCAAATGCTGTCGGAAAGTCTATTTCTTCAGCAAGCTCGAGAGAATCTACTAGTGTTCTTTCAAATTCATCACTTCTGAATTCCTCCAGAGTATTTTCAGTTTGCTGCAGTTTTTGAATAGCAGAATGTATCTTCAAGTTCTTTTCCTGAAGCTGCTTACTAGCGAGGTTAATCTTGAAAAGGATATTCTACCACAAAATGAGTGAAGTCACAAATTTGAACTTGAAAAGGCCATTTGCAAGAGCTTCTGCATCTGAACATGCCGTATTGCCAGATGATCCAGTAAAGGCAGTATCATCAGAAATTTCAATTGGGGCATCAGAAATGTTTCTAAGTTCATAGTGAAGCGGCTTCAAAGCATCAATGCGACTCTCCCATCTTGTCTGACTAAGTGGTTTCACAGTTAGAGAATTCACATGGCGAGTCAGAATCTCCCAACGGCGTGTTCAGCCTGAGAAAAACACATAACAGGTCAAAGAAACTGCTTGCCTCCAAACAGCATCTAGCAGCATCATTGACAACCAAATTCAGAGAATGCGCACTGCAAGGAACGAAAAAGGCCCTAGGATTGATTTCCATCAGTCTCCTTTGCACACCGTTGTCTTTAGCCTTCATATTACTCCCATTATCATAGCCTTGGCCACATAAGTTTTCAACAGATTGTGACATTGTTTCAAGCTCTTGTAGAATAGTTTCAGTCATAAAGGCTCCAGTCATCTCCTTGTGGTACGAAACCCCCAAAATGTTCCTTTATGAGTACTTCAACATTATCTTCATCAGCAGACTTTTCCATAGCCAGAAAACGAATCATCGTCATCATTTGTTCAACATGACTCACATCTGGTGTACAGTCCAGTATTATTCAAAAGTATTTGGCAGAATGGGCAGCTTCTACAATTTTCTTTTTAATGGTATTTGCTAGGATTTGCATCAGTTCATTCTGCATATTTTTTCCTAAGTAATGAACCTGTGTTTCATGATCAGTTATTTTACGTAGATGCTCCTTCATGACTGGATCAAACAAAGCTAGGTATTCAACCAATTTTTAAAAGTTTCCATTACCTGGAGCGTATAATTTTTCATTTTTACCGTGGCAGCGGACGCTAAATTTTGCCCACCAAGAACTCTCACCAGGGCAAGAGATCAAAGGAGTCTTTATAGTTCACTCCCATGGGACAAGAGTGCCGCCACTTGGTCTGTGTTCTTATAAAGGGGATCACAAAGCAGCCAGGCCAATGCTTTCCATACGCACAGCAGGATCTACCATGACACTATCCGACCATCGCCCTCCTGCTCATGAAGGACGTCTTGTCCTTTGCACGAGAGAGAAAAGGAGCGAGATCACCTTACATTTCCACCTCAACCCATCTACTGAAATTCTGACAGACCAAAGCTGGTACCTGGGAAATATCCCAATGGCATTTCCACACAAGGCAACACTCAGGGAAGATGAGATGAGCGCCCCACTGCTTCTCTTTGGACTTGCAAAATCGCATGTGGGTTACACCTGGACTATACAATACTTAAAAAAATGTTTAAGACATGATCAAAGACCTGATGATTTATAGCGTTGGGGGGAAGGTCTCCTGCACTGGTCTGTGGCTGTCCTGACTGCAAATGTCAAAATTAAGGCCACCTGACTTCTGAATGAGAGCGTCCACACAGGGGTTTAAAGTCCTGGAATTCATGTGCATTAACGTCACACCTTTAACATCACACCATGCAGACAAGCCCTGGAGAAGGAAAGGGAAGGGAATAAGAGAAATTGGTGAGGGGGGCTTGGGGTTGACTGCTATTTCTTTTAGTTTTAAAAGATTTAATTTGTTTTCCATGACACCCCCACACATGGGCGCAGACATTCAGATGCAGCGCCTGGCACAGGAGCAGAAGACACACCATCAGCATCAGAGTTTTCAGCCCATGAACAATAATGGGTCATTTAACATCAGAGTCAGCAGCATAGTCTGTGTCTATAAGAAAATGGGTGTTTTTCCCATGGGGTAACTAACCTGCATTAGCGAGCCCCCTGCGAAAACATAAACGAAAGGGTGAGGTCAGCACACTGCGTCCCCTGGCCTGAGCAATGCGAAGGACACATAGAACAATTCATTAAAAAAATTCTTGACTTTGGACGTACAAATCAGTACATGTGTCAGAATGAAGAACATCCCTGAAATGGATCACAACAAAAATTGTCAAACATAGGCCATTAGAAGTATAAACAATGTGGGAGAAAAATCCACATCAATGCATGCAATAAATGAAGTCATAGGAAAGTCAATTGGGCATTTCAGAGTGTGCCGGATGGGGGGTTACTTAGAGAAATATGGTTTTAAAATCAATTTTCAATTGCAAGTGGGGGAGGGGAATCATATGTTCCCAGAAATGTAAAATGGCATCAGCTGTTACAGGATTGTCCAACCATTCTAGATGTATGGATCCGTTGGAAGGGGTAGCAGTAAACCTACGTAGCTAGTACACCCCAAAGGCTCAGACACAAAAAGGGAATAAAAGAAAAACAAAAATTTATTTCTTTATTTCAATTCTAGACTTTTGGGTGCATAACTCATGGGGTTTGAATTCTTGGGGTTGACAATCTATCTTGGGGATATACATCTGTCCTTAGTATAAAAAAAACCCCAACAACACATAAATTTATTTTTGAGAAGTATTTTATACGAGACACTCTAAGGAGCTGAGTTTTAAAATGATTGAGGCCACTAGTCACATATTTAAAAATATCTAGGTGCCTTCAACCTTGAAACTTCTGTCTGTTAGTGAATATTTGGGAACCAAGATCTACACACAAATGGAACATGAGGTAAAAACACTACAAAGACAAAATAACAGTTGGCTAAAGCAAAGGAAATTGAAGGCATTTTGAGACCAGCCCATGAAATCAGTCAGCACTGCGCTCAAATTACAACATTACAATAGAAACAGGAACTGTTACAGTGTCACCGGGAGATGTGATTGCTGAAGCTACTCGCAACTATTAATATTTCCCATGATGATTTGCTATTACAAATATAAATTCCATGGCACAATTACATCCCTCCGCACAACGCTAATGAAGTTTAGAATGAAGAGCTCAGAGTAATAAAAATAATGTTTTTATAAGGAACTAATGTGCAGGAGTGAAACTGCCCAGACGGGATTCCAAGAGGAGTGAAACTCAGAGGAACAGGGACAGTGGCTGGGACACACTGATGAAGCGCTGGGCGGCTTTACGCAGACACAGGAACTGAGACCTGGATTCTTTAAACACTCGAAGCAGGTGTGACAGTGAGATCTTTGGGGGGAGTCTGTAAATATTTCACTGGATCAAGTCTCCTTTAGCAGCTCAGTAACATCTTATAGGGGGGTGGGGGAAGAGCGGCCTGTCCGGGCTCTGCGATGCACTGGGCCTTTAAGGACACGGCCCTGGGAAATGGGAGCTGAGATCCTAGGAAAGCGGGGAGGAAAAGCCCCAATGCCCTATTTTTGCAACCACTGCAGCTGGCTCAGCTCATCGGGGGGAACTTTTATCCCCTCTGCCCCTCATTAGTCCCGGGTTTTCCTCTCCGCCCTGCCTGGCGGGGTCTATACCCCGGTTCTCCTCCCTCAGTTCCCCCACATGCCGCTGTCCCAGCCCCCAGCACTGCCCTGGCTGGCTCTCCCCGCCCCGCACGCACTGGGAGCTGGCGGCAGCTTTCCTGGGCCCAAGGAGGGGAATCGCAGCCAGCTAGGCTGGGATGATTTACTTGGGAATTGGTCCTGCTTTGAGCAGGGGGTTGGACTAGATGACCTCTTGCGGTCCCTTCCAACCCTGATATTCTATGATTCTATGGAGCAGCCTGGGGCCAAACCTCCCCCTGCAGCCCGGGTGTGACAGGGGAGGGAGGTGTCTCTCTTACCTTCCCTCCGAGCGGGGCCCCCCTGGGGCAGGGGCCGGGCCGGGAAGGGGCCTGGCCGGGCTGGGGGCTCTGCCCTGGGAGAGGCTCCTGGGGAGCAGCGGGAAGGGCCCTGCTGGAGATTCCCCTCTCCCGGCTGCAGCCCGGGCTCCGGGCTCCCAGCACCAGCCGCCGGGGCTCGGGGATCTCGCCAGGAGCCTGGAGCCAGAGTCACCGCAGCGGCTGCGAGTCACTTCCTGCTGCCGGGCCTGAGCCCAGCGATCGCTCCCCCCAGAGCCGCCTCCCAGCTGCTCCTGGGTCCTAGCGATCAACCCACCGCACTGCAGCATCTCTGGGCGCATGTTACCACCACTTAGAGGGACCAGGCAGCAAGTGTGAAAAATCGGGACAGGGGATGGGGGGTAATAGGAGCCTATATAAGACAAAACCCCAAATATCGGGACTGTCCCTATACAATTGGGACATCTGGTCACCCTACCAGCACTGGTGCAAAAGTTGGAGCTGTCTGAGCCGGACTTGTGGGAAAGAGAAGCAAAAGGAGAAAGAGCAGAAGTACGGGGGAAGGAAAATGATGCCTGAGGGGAAGGGTGACAGCAGAACTCCAGTTTCATATCCACCAGGGTGCAGGGCCGGCCTCAGGGCCTTTTCCCTTGGCCCCCTGGACTCCCCATCCTGCACCCCCTTTGCCACTAATCCTTGCCCCCTTCTGCACCCTAACTCCTACACTGTGCCCCAAGGCTGGGTTGCTTTAAGGGAGCTGGGCTTTGGCTTCTGTGTAGCAGTAAGGTATTGCAGAAGCTGTTTTGTTCCTGGCTTGGTGAATCTCAGGCCTGGTCTACACTAGTCTGTTATTTCGGAATTAGCCAAGTTAATTCGAAAAAAAAAAAAATTCCGTCCACACAACCAAACCGTTTTTATTTATTTATTTAAAGGGCTCTTTAATCCAATTTCTGTACTCCACCTCGGCAAGTGGAGTAGCGCTTAAATCGAGATCGCAATCCCGGGTTAAAGGTATTGTGGACGCAATTCAACGTTATTGGCCTCCGAGAGCTATCCCAGAATGCTCCCTTGTGACCGCTCTGGACAACACTCTCAACTCCGATGCACTAGCCAGGTGGGCAGGAAAAGCCCCGGGAACTTTTGAATTTCATTTCCTGTTTGGTCACCATCAGCAGAGGTGATCATCAGCACCGTCCAGACTCAGGTGACCATGCAGAGTCCACCATCACAGGAGATCACGCAGTCCCCGATTCGCAGACGAGCTCCAGCATGGTCCGAACGTGAGGTCAGGAACTATTCTTAATGCTGGAGCCAATAGCCTCCCCTCACTCCCAAGGCAGGGTCCTGGACCATGATCCTGGAGAAGGTACTTCTGGTGAGTGAGAGCCTGATCGAAGCCACGCAGTGGGGGGTGGGAGGGGGGAAACCAGCCACGTTGGGCTGTTCTCGTTTAGTTTAAAGGGCTCATCCCTGCTCAGAGACTCATCAGAGCCACACGGTGGGTGCAGGTGTGTGTGTTGTGTGAAGCAATCATCCCAGAGAGCCCGCAGGCCCTCCTTTTATATGGCAAATGCACCAGGAATTGCTTGCTATGGGAAAGGGGGCCCAACAGTTTGAAAACATTGAAATGAATGTAGAAGAAGCATAACACCGCGTGCCCCTAGGCTGCCTGCAAGCTGAATTCTGTTGCACGGCCTTGTGTGATGGCTTACTCACACCAAAGTGTCTCCTTTGTTCTCTGAAAGGAATCTTTTAAACTACTACCCTCCCTTTTTCTCCTCCCGCAGGTGCAAATGTTTCAACGTGGCCCCTATCTACTCCGTCCCAGAGGCTGGTCCAGATTAGAAGCCAGAAAAAACGAACTCGGGACGACATGTTCGCCGAGCTCATGCAGTCCTCCCGCACTGATAGGGCCCAGCTGAATGCATGTAAGCAAACAATTGCGGAGTCCCGTAAAGCATTACAGGAACTTGAAGAGAGGCAGGACGTGTGCGATGAGAGCAGGCAGGACACTGTGGTCAAGCTCATGGGGAAGCAAACTGACATGCACCGCCGTATGGTGGATCTAATGGGGGCAAGCGGCTCCCACCATCCCCCACATCCTTCTGTGCTGCAGAGTGTCTGGGCAGCTCTCCGGAACTCTGTCCGCCCCCGCAACCCCCATTGCTAACCTGGCTCCCAGCCCTTTAGCAAGGAACCGCGGCCAATGAGACCTGCAAGGGGAGGGGCCAGAGGTGCCTGGCCGCAACTCCACAGTAGGGAGGGGGATCTGCAGGCTGCAGCTCAGCCCTGGGCAGTGACTAGCCTGGCTCCAGCCCTTCAGTGCTGCCCTCCATTGCACAGCCCCCTCGGCCTAGCTCCAGCCCTTCAGTGCCACCCTCCCCCCACTGCACAGCCCCCCCTCAGCCTAGCTCCAGCCCTTCAGTGCCACCCTCCCCCCACTGCACAGCCCCTCAGCCTAGCTCCAGCCCTTCAGTGCCCCCCACTGCACAACCCCCTCAGCCTAGCTCCAGCCCTTCAGTGCCCCCCACTGCACAGCCCCCCTCAGCCTAGCTCCAGCCCTTCAGTGCCCCCCACTGCACAGCCCCACCTTAGCCTAGCTCCAGCCCTTCAGTGCTGCCCCTCACTGCACAGCCCCCCTCAGCCTAGCTCCAGCCCTTGAGCGCCACCCTCCCCCCACTGCACAGCCCCCCTCAGCCTAGCTCCAGCCCTTGAGTGCCTCCCCCCACTGCACAGCCCCCCTCAGCATAGCTCCAGCCCTTGAGTGCCACCCTCCCCCCACTGCACAGCCCCCCCTCAGCCTAGCTCCAGCCCTTCAGTGCCCCCCACTGCACAGCCCCCCTCAGCCTAGCTCCTGTCCCTCAGTGCTGCCCCCCACTGCACAGCCCCCCTCAGCCTAGCTCCAGCCCCTCAGTGCCGCTGTCAGCCCCAGGTGGGTGGGTCTCATGAGGAAGGGCCGTGCACATCTGGGAGGTGTGGATAAAGGCTTGGGCTCTCCTTCCCTCCCCGCTCCCAATCCCTCAGGTGGAGACAGCGGGGCGCTGTGTCTGAACTGGTGTGTGTGTTTGGGAAACTTCGCTTGAGAGAACAAGGCTGTGGCCTGATCAGCCCCCTTTGACCAACTAACGATTGATTTTGTCCAGCACAGCGACCTGACTGGGCAGTCCAAGACTCACGGTTCTGGGGTGCAAGGCCGGGAGTAGCGAACTGTGTGGTGTTGCTGTGCAGGTTACTTCATGGGTGGCTGGCTAGTGGCACTCAGTGATGTAAACTGGGAGTGACTTTGAATGCTAGTGGCTGTGTGGGAGCAGAGCCTGGAGGGGTCTCCTGGGACCCAGCATGGCACTGTTGGGCTTTCATCATCCTGATCCTGAAAGACGACCTGAGCAGGGAGGGGGATCCAGCCGACATCCTCAACTCCACCAGCTTCAGCTAAATTCTGAACAGACCCTGGCCGGGGCGGGCCTAGGGTTGGGCAAAGTAGGCCCATGCAAGGGCTTCACAAGGGGCTCAGGCTTCCCCTTGCTGGGGCTTCCTCTGCGGAGTCTGGCCCCTTTCCCGTGCTGGGCCAGCAGGCTTCTCCCTGCCCCTGCCCACTCCCTCCTCAGCTGGCCAGCTAAGGGCTCCGGCTCCACCCAACGGCCCCCTCACCCCCGGGAGCGCAGAGCTGCGCGGAGTCCCTCCCTGCCTGTGTGGGGGCAGGACCCCATGAGAAGAGCCAGAACCAGGAGCAAAAGTTTGTAGCATGTGAGTGAGCAGGGCTGGGTGAGTCAGGCCCGGCAGGGGGGTCGAGCAAGGCTGGGAACAGACTCTGGAGGCTGGGAAGAGGAGGGGTGGAGCTGAGCTCAGCATGGGACTTTGTGGGGCAGTGAGGAGGAGGAGGAGGAAACGGGCTGGGGATGGCTGGGAGTAGGGTGATCAGATGTCCTAATTTTATAGGGAGAGTCATGATATTTGGGGCTTTCTCTTATATAGGCTCCTATTACCCCCCAGCCCCTGTCTCTATTTTTCATACTTGTTATCTGGTCACCCTGCTGGGCTGGGAAGGGAAAAGAGCAAGGCGGGGGCATCTTTGTGTGACTCAGTGAGCTAGCAGTGAATGTGCTGGGGCTTCCTGGGGAGAAGGCTGGTGCCCCCGGGGACAGCAGCTGTTCCAAGCTCCCCACACAGCACCTGCATCTCTCCCCTCTTCTGCCCGTGCGCCCTGCCCTGCCCTGCCCTGCGGCAACTCCCTGCAATCTCCTTTTCACGCTGCCTCCCTCTGCTCTGAAGTTTAAGCCCAGATGCCGAGGATCCCCTTTGGCCTTTTCCCTCCCCTCCCTTCCCCAGCAGGGATCAGCAGCACACGTGGGCTGGGAGGAGGGAGAGGTACACACACAACCTGACTGGGGAGGGGGGAAAGTTAAAGGAAAATAAAAGAAGGCGGTGTTTGCTTTTCCTGCCCATGATTAACAATATGCCTGTGTCAACAAGAAACTGACATTAAAACAAAAGGGGGGGGAGTTGTACCTGGAGCAGAAAAGCAACAATCAGGGCTGCAGAATGCAAGGGAGGGAGCGACTCTTAGCTGGGGAAGAAGATGGACTCGCTCTTGACAAGGCTGGAGTAGCTGAACACTTTTATTTAGGGGAAAGGGACATGGGTTTTTTTCTCTTGAGGATCCAAGTATCTGCAGGTCTGTCTCTCCAGCTGGAAGCAGTTTGAACGAGGGAGAGTTCTAAACAGTGTAGAGTTGAGTGAGATTTTAAAGGTCCCTTCAAGAATGCAGCACATGCTTCCTCACCTATGGGAGAGACCTTTAAAAACTGCCTTAAATCATCCTAAACAAGAGCCACTGCTCAAATCAGGCTTGGCTGTGTGCTGAGTTATACCCAGTACAGTCCCACAGAGCCGTGTGTGGCAAGCAGGTATGGGCTTGTCTACGCTGCCAAGTTGCCAAAAAAACGTTTGTCTTTCCTGGGTACTTTAAAAAGCTCCCCCATCCGAAAGACAAAAGTTTTGCCGCGGCAAGTGGCAGTGTGAACGCAGCTTTGTCGGCGGGAGCGCTCTCCTGCCGACAAAGCGAACGCCGCTTGCGAGGCTGGAAATATTTTGTCGGTAAAAGTGCCGACAAAGAGCATTTACACACGCCGGCTTTTAGCGACAAGGCTGTATGGACCCAGCCTTGTTGCTGCAATTCGGCGTGGTGTAGACAAGCCCTCTGTAAATCAGGGCAGAAAAAAAGACTGGTGCCTGAAGAGAATTCCTTTTCTTATTAAACTGCACATCCCAAGCACCTCTGTACTTTTCCGGCTTAGAGGGAAATGTTCCATTTTAGGGAGCATGAAAGGCCATTTGGGAGGTGATGGTGCAGAGCCCTGGCAGGCAAGGGCCTGGTGAGGGCTGGACTCAGCCATTGGGATCAGCTATTTCCTTTTAGTCATTCAAATGGATTTTGGGTCCTGGCTGACCTGCCAGCCACCATGTGAAACGCTTCCCTGTTCCCTGTGGCCTTTTGACACACACACAGAGGAATCTCACTGCCAAGTCCCTCTCCTAGGAGGGGAGGGGGAAGGCTGCAGGGTGATCTCCCACCTCCGTGCAGCCAGGGGCCAATGCTTGCCACTCCCATTCTGGAGCCTCCACGTGTATGGACTGACAAATAAAATTGGCAGAATTGTAAAATATTGTGCACAGAATTTTTAATTTGTTGGTGCTGAAAGCCCTCGGGAATATGGCATGCTGGACAGTTGTGGGGAGGGTGGCCTGTGAGGGGGTGCAGAGCAGTGTGGGGAGTCTGTGGTTGGGAGGCCACTGGGCATAGGGATCGATGGTGATCTCTGGGTGAGGGGCCACTGGGCATGGGGGTTTCTGGGCATAAGGGGCTGGGGGGACCTGGGCAGGGTGGTGGTGTGGCAGGCACAGAGGCAGCGCAAGGTGGGGTTGGGGGGCGCAGGTGGGAGGGAAGTGCAGGGGTTAGGATGAAGGTGGCACTGTGGAGAGGTTGGGGTGAAGGTGGCAAAATGTAGGGGTTCGGGGCACAGTGTAGGAGTTAGGGTACAAAAGGGGACAAGGGTCAGTGGCAAAAGGGGGTGCAGGATGGGGAGCCCACGGGGGCCAAGGGAAAAGGCCCCAAGGCCGGTCCTGCACCCTGGTGGATATGAGGGTGGGTTTCTGCTGTCACCCTTCCCCTCATGCATCATTTTCCTTCCCCCCTTACTTCTGCTCTTTCTCCTTTTGCTTCTCTTTCCCACAAGTCCGGCTCAGCCAGCCCAGACAGCTCCAACTTTTGCACCAGTGCTGGTAGGGTGACCAGATGTCCCAATTGGATAGGGACAGTCCCAATATTTGGGGCTTTGTCTTATATAGGTGCCTGTTACCCCCATCCCCTGTCCCGATTTTTCACACTTGCTGTCTGGTCCCTCTAAGTGCTGGTAACATGCGCCCAGAGATGCTGCAGCGCGGTGGGTTGATCGCTAGGACCCAGGAGCAGCTGGGAGGCGGCTCTGGGGGGAGCGATCGCTGGGCTCAGGCCCGGCAGCAGGAAGTGACTCGCAGTCGCTGCGGGGACTCTGGCTCCAGGCTCCTGGCGAGATCCCCGAGCCCCGGCGGCTGGTGCTGGGAGCCCGGAGCCCTGGCTGCAGCCGGGAGAGGGGAATCTCCAGCAGGGCCCTTCCCGCTGCTCCCCAGGAGCCTCTCCCAGGGCAGAGCCCCCAGCCCGGCCAGGCCCCTTCCCGGCCCGGCCCCTGCCCCAGGGGGCCCCGCTCGGAGGGAAGGTGAGAGAGACCCGCCCCCGTCACCCCCGGGCTGCAGGGGGAGGGTTTGGCCCCAGGCTGCTCCGGGAAAGCTGCCGCCAGCTCCCGGTGTGTGCGGGGCGGGGGGAGCCAGCCCGGGCCGTGCTGGGGGCTGGGACAGCGACACGTGGGGGGCAGGAGGGGATTGGGGGAGGAACAGGGATGCGTTAGGGGACAGGTCCGGGATGGAGATGCAGGTGCTAGGATGGGGCGATGCAGGGGGATCGGGGGAATTATGGGGCTGAGGGGAAAGAGGCTGGAATGGAGGAAAGATGTGGGGGGGTCACTGCGAGGGGATGGTGAGAGCAAGAGGAGACTGGCTGGGGAAGGGAGTGGGGAGGGGCAGGGAGAAGGCAAAGGGCAAGGAGGGGAGGGGGGGGGAGAGACACAAGGCAGCTCCCCCGCCCCGTGGCATAGGAGAGGTTGAGGAGCTGCCCCGTCCAGCAGCCAGCTGGGAATGTTTTCCTGGAACTGGTCAAACAAACATGGGGGGCAGGCAGAGTGACCAGATGTCCTAATTTTATTGGGACAGTCCTGATATTTGGGGCTTTGTCTTATATAGGTGCCACCCCCTGTTCTGATTTTTCACCCTTGCTATCGAGTCAGGGGACTATCCCCTCAGGGCCCAGAAACTACACAGCAAATACCCAGCCCTCCTCCCCCCCAAAAATCTATTAAAGACAAACCCATGATTTTGGGATCTGTTTCCTGAGTGTTGGAGCTGCCCAGGGCCCTGGTCTGATTTTCATGCAGGATTTAGATCTCAGCCACACTGGAGTCAGACCGGAGTCTGCTGGTTCGGAGCCAATGGGATTAGCCTCTGCCTGGGGGCTGCAGGGGCAGGACAGGGCATTAGCTGCTGCCACCAAAGGGCTGATTATGGGTAAGGGAGAGGAGGAGGCGGGCGTGTGTCTCTCCCTGCTCATGTTATTACAGCCCTGGAGTGGAGCTTCCTGGTGGGTCAGATGTTGCTGCCCCCTGAATTCTGACCTGGGAGCCCAGACTTAGCCGCTGCTTCTTATGCAGTTGGGTCTGTGTGGGGGGGAACCTGCATTCACTCCCCGGGGATGGGGACAGGCTCCAGTGTCTGGAACCAGCCCCTGGGGCAGCCCCCGGCTCTGCTCACACCCGCCCGTGAGCCCGCGCCTGCAGGTGACTGGGCGAGACTTGCGGGGAAGGGCTGGGGCCAGGCAGGAAAGTGACGCTGCACAAAGGGCCCCTTTCAGGGACCTGCTGGTGAGCTTGTATCGGAGGAGAAGGGGGTTCCCCGTGTGCTGCCCTCACAGACTCAGTCAGGATCAAACCCCTTTTAGCAGTGGCAGTGGGTGATCTAGCTAGTAAGTGCAAAGGCTCACGACACTGGGGCAGTCACCAATTCTCCCAGGGCGAGGGAAGAAGATAAAAAGGGGGAGCAGAGAGACTGAAAGGGGCAGCAGGAGCAGGAAGTGGAGAGGGAGGTTCCCAGCTCCCAGCCCTGCCCGGATCCATTCCCTGCACCCCCTGGGCAGACTGACTCTTCTGGGAACAAAGGGTGAAGCTGAGACAGGAGAAGCCAGTTGTTGACTTTGCTGAAGCACTGCACTACTTTGGGGGGGGGGGGAGTTAGAGGGGCTGACAGTACAGTGCCAGGGGGAATCCCCCAAAGTGGCTCCTTCGGTTCTGCTCTTTTTCCAGCAATTGGCTCAGAGATGCTGTTAGTGGGAGGGTTTAATGGTGTCCCGGTGGGGTCAGTTCAGACGGGGGGGGGCCTGGCCTGGGTGGTAATAAACTAAGTGGGTTTCTTGCCAGCGCGGCAGAGTCCAAAGTGTCTGTCTGCAGGGAGAGAGCCTGGGCGGAATCGGGGTGTGACAGGGACTCAAGCCCCTTCTGTAACCTCCCCCATTGCCCCGACAGGCTGAGGAATCACGTCCACATTTCACTCCAGATCGTCCCGTCGTGCAGGAGACAGAGAAGCGAAATGGCTGTGATGGCGCCAGCTCAGGTAGGGGATTGTCAGGGAGTTGCTGGGCAGGGGGAGGGAGAGACAGGGAGGAACAGGGTGCGATAAACATGCTGAGCAGGCCTATTGGCAGTGGGGAGGGGGGAACATTACACCATTTCTCAAATATGAAACAACCCCCCTGGGCAGGGCTGGAAAAACTGACCAGACTTCCAGTGCTGGAGCCTGACCCCACTGGCCCAAGGCTGCTATGCAAAATGAGGAGAAGTTTCTGGGATTCCTGGCCCTGTCCTCAGCTCAGAGCTCGGCTTCCTGTGCCAGCCTGTGGCTGGGAGGTGTGTGGTAAATGTGAAGATGCTGCCCTTCTCCATTTGCTGTGGGGGGACAAGGAGCTCTCACCTTAAAAGAGAACTGGATAAATTCATGGAGGTTAACTCCATTAATGGCTATTAGCCACAATGGATAAGGAATGGTGTCCCTAGCCTCTGTCTGTCAGAGGGTGGAGATGGATGGCAGGAGAGAGATCGCTTGATAATTACCTGTTAGGTTCACTCCCTCTGGGGCACCTGGCATTGGCCACTGTCGGTAGACAGGATACTGGACTAGATGGACCTTTGGTCCGATCCAGTACGGCCGTTCTTATGTTCTTATGTACCTTCTCCCGCCCCATGAAGCCTCCTGGCTGCTCTGAGCAGAGTGCGGGTGGGAATCTGCTTCTCCGGCCCTCCCAGAGCTTCCGAGATTGTTTTCTTATTCTTTCTTCCTTTCCTGTGAATATTGGGATTGGGGCTGTGGCAGCAGGTGCTGAGTGGGGGACTCTTGTTTCAGGTGCCGGTGAGCTTCGAGGAGGTGGCTGTGTATTTCACTCAGGGTCAGGGGGCTCTGCTGGACCCCGCTCAGAGAGCCCTCTACAGGGACGTCATGCAGGAGAACTACGAGACGGTGACCTCGCTGGGTAAGGGATTCCCGTCCCCTCAGTTAGTCGAAGCCGTGCAGCGCTTTAACAGGACAGTGTGGTCGCACGTCAGCACTGGGACAGAGCTGGTAAACCACCTCCATGAGCAAGTTTCAGCGCAGTAACTTGCTATTGTAGACAAGGCCTTAATAGTGTATCTCATAAGTGTGCATCTGTACACACTGTGTGGCTAGTGCTGTTGCGTTGTTAATTTCAGACACACCAAATACATTCATATTTAGAGATGTTTTCAAGACTTGGGCTTGCTTTAATTGGAGCTCCGCACTTCTTATTCCTTGCTTCAATAATGTACCAAAAATATTGTGTCACGTGTCTGTGTAGCCCTCAAAATCTTACCCAAGGCTGACATTTCTCCTTGTAATGTCTCAATATCAGATGAATTTAAAACTCCAGTTCCAGCACCAATGCCACCTACAATGTATTCTCTTATACCTCTTTTATTTTGTATAGTCCCATCCCCCCATGGTTGTCGCCAAGCTTGTAATAGAGGTAAGGCATCTGGCATACACTGCAGATGTTGTGCACTCATGTTTATTTGAGTTCTTTCCAACCGGATTGTTTGGTCCACAATAGTTGGGGCTTCAATTATTTCTCCCCTTCGATATGGGTGTTCATCTGCCATAATTCTTGGGGCAATCTTATATCCCTGAAAATATCCTCCCTCATTAATTTTCCTAAAGCAACTCAGTCTTATCATTATGGAAGAATCCACCATCATATCATATTCCCATAAGTTGAGAGCCATTGACTCATTCCATCCCACATGAATATTAGCCAATTCTTGTTCATGAGTCACGTCTAAGGTGACTACATCAAATCCCAAACTCCAAAAGATACAGTTCAGAGTGCTCACGTTCAGATTATTTTCATCATAACTACATCTAAACATTAGTCGACCTTCTTCTCTTAGTATGAACAAATATCTCCATTGCTCTTCCAAATTGGTTGTAGGTATTTCCATCTCACATTTTTTCCATCTTCCCACCATATTTTAAATTTTACCTCAAAAGGTTTCTCTTCACATATGGTTTTGTTTGGTCCTGTTTTTTTCCATTCTGTCCCAGGAGTAGTCAAATGTGTTATCTCCTTTGCTCCATACCTCCATCCTAGAGGTGCTCCCATATGTATATCCACCTACCCCTAAATTCCCCCAAATATTCAAAAAATATATTAGTGAGGAAAAAAAGGTTGGGGGAGTGAGTGAGAGCATGTAGGGAGATACCGCACAGTGTTATTGTAACAATGTTTAGAACATTGTTTAAGACAGAGGTGGGCAAACTACGGCCCGCGGGAGCGTCCTGCCCGGCCCCCAAGCTCCTGGCGCAGGAGGCTAGCCCCTGGCCCCACTCCTGCTGTTTCCCCTCCCCCGCTGCTCCACTGCTGGCGCAATGCTCTGGGTGGTGGGGCTGTGAGCTCCTGGGGCAGCGCAGCTGCAGAGCCCGGCCTGACCCGGTGCTCTGTGCTGGGCGGTGGCGGCAGTGGCGTGGCCCATCTCCAGCCAGGTGGCGTGGCTGTAGCGCCGCCAGCCACCGGTGCTTTAGGCAGCACGGTAAGGGGGCAGGGGAGTTCAGTGAAATTGTCAGGGGGAGGGGGTGTGGATAGGGAGCGGGGTGGTTGAGGGAGGAAGAGGGGGTTGAATGGGGGCAGGGGTCCTGGGGGGGCAATTAGGAAGGGGGGGGTAGGATGGGTAGCAGGGGGCAGTCAGGGGACAGGGAGAAGGGGTGGTTGGAGTCCGTCAGGGAACCGGGGGTGGGGGTTGGATGGGGCAGGAGTCCTGGGGGTGGGGGCAGGTAGGAGGTGAGGGCTGGGCCATGACCCGCTCCCCTAACTGGCCCTCCATACAATTTACGAAACCCGATGCGGCCCTCAGCCCAGAAAGTTTGCCCGCCCCTGGTTTAAGTAAAGGGGTGGAGGAGGAGGCAGCCAAGTGGACTAAAGTTAAGCCCCTTCTCTGTTAGAAAAGCAGATTATTGCATTTGGGACATGCCCTTGGATGCAGTGGAACCCGATGTAACAATTGACACTTCAGAAAATATGTTTGAGAAATATGTACAGCTGTGCAAGCCTAATGCGAGTAAAAAGCAAACGGCCGTAGTGTGGCAGTTGTGGCAGGCTGCAAAAAAGGCAATTGTGCAGAGGGGGGAAATCTGTGCGGCGATACAGACATTACAAGAGAATTCTAAAACTCGCCAAGAACATTTGGAGCGGGAAGTGAGGCCGCACAGCTAATGCAAACTCAAATAGTACAAATGGGGAAACAAAATAGGGAATTGGAAAAGAAAATGGTGGATTGGGAAAAGATTCAGGCCAACAAAGATAAATGGGAAAATCAAGTGGTAGGGATGAAACAGTTAATTTGAGAACCGACTGAGGAAGAGGAGACTGCAAGCGCTTCTCACAGTTGGTGCCCGAAAACCATAGCAACCTGGAGGAACCAGGTGAGAATGAGGGAACTGCAAGTGGCGTCTGTATGTCAAACAGAGAATGGAGATTTGGATTTGGATTTTAATGGAGATATCCAGTATGGAGAGGATTCGGAGGACCAGCGTGGGGGTCAAGAGAAAAGGGAACTTACCGTATATACTCGTTCATAAGCCGAATTTTTTTAGTAAAAAAGGGAAGCACCAGAGACGGGGGGTCGGCTTATGAACATGTATAGAGAGGGAGAGGCAGCAGAGCCAGACGGGAAGAGGCAGGGCCAGAGTCTCTCCGCTTACTTATCCATCTTGAGGGGATTGGCTTATAAACGAACCAGCTTACGATCGAGTATATACGGTAATTGGCCCGCGAGCCCCTCGCAGCCCCCCCGCCCTCCCCCAGTGTTTACCAGAGCAGTGGCCTGACGTGCACCGGGAGCAGGGCATGCTCCCTGACTGCCTGCCCTGCGCAGCTCCGGGAAGAGGCTGGAACGTGGGGAAGGGGGACGGAGGGTCTGTGTGTGGCTGTTGCTTTAGGGGGCGCCCCAAGCAGCTCCCATTGGCCGGGAACGGGGAACCGCGGCCAATGGGAGCTGCTGGAGGCGGTGCCTCAAGCAACAGAAACACACAGCCCCTCCGCCTGTTTTGGGGCAGGGCAGACAGACAGGCAGGGAGCGCAGGCAGGGAGCCTGACCTGCCCCCGGTACGCGCCGGGCCACATCCTGCCCCCCGAACTCCTCCTGCAGCTGAACCCCCTGCCCTGAGCCCCCTGCCGCACCCTGCACCCCGACCCCCTGCCATACCCTGCACCCCTCCTGCATCCCCACCCACTGCCCTGAGCCCCATGCTGCACCCCTCGTGCACCCTGACCCCTGCCCTGAGCCCCCTGCCACACCCTGCACCCCGACCCCCTGCCCTGAACCCCCTGCTGTAACCCTCACCCCTCCTGCACCCCACACCCCAACTCCCAGCCCTGAGCCCCCACCACACCCCACACCCCTCCTGCACTCCCTGGGGGCAGGGAGGGGGCAGAGTTGGGGTGGGGATTTCGGGGAAGGGGTGGGAAGAGGTGGGGCAGGGGCGGGGCCTCATGGAAGGGGTGGAGTGGGGGCAGGGATGGGGCCAAAGGCGGTGGGGGGGGGGAGGTGTCAGTAATGCAGCCCTCGAGCCAACGTACTAGTCCTCATGTGGCCCTCATGGTCATTTGAGTTTGAGACTCCTGCTCTAGGCCCTTCTACTCAGGGCCAGCAGTCTGGCAGGTATCAGGCTGCAGCTCCACTCTGCTTCCCTAAGCCTGCCCAGCACTGCACTCTCCTGGGTGCAGGTCTCCTACTCAGGAGACAGACCTTCCTTCCTGAAGGTCTGGGACAGACTGACTGCTCCCTCACTGAGCAGCCTTTTTATAGGGCTGAGCCTGGCCTTGATTAGCTGTCTCCAATCCAGGCCCTGATTGGCTCCTAATAAGCCCTTCTCTTATTGGCTGCTGGGCTGCACAGGCACACTGGCCTGCTGCAGCCCCCTCTAGCATGGGGGTGGGGCAGACACCCCACCACAGAGAAAATGGACCCAAAAATGCCCTATTGGATAGTGGGGCTGGTATAAATATTATAAATAGAAATTGTGATTTGACTCAATATGTGTCTGAGATCATTACAGCAGCCTCCTTTGCTGGGGAAGGACTGGCAGGAAAGATGTACCGTTCAGTAGAAATAATTATTATACCCAGAGGGAGAATAGGAGGTTTTTGTTGTAAAGAACAAATGCTTCAGATAAATCAGGTGACTTAGCCAATGATATTAGAAACTCCTTGTTTGGAGAGGAATTGGTTGGTTTTGGATTTAACTCATGGAGTTCTGTGACGTGTGCCCGACTGGACAGTAGACGCTCTGACAGCAGGACACGTGCCAAGAATATGTGCTGCAGAAGCAATGGAGGAGATTACACTGAATCCACGAGATGTGTGGGTAAAAGAGTTTCCCAATGTATGGACCAAGAATAAAGCAGAATGTGGTAAAATCAAAGCGTGTGTTAAAATCGCAGGGGATGACGTGCTACCACAGAGACAATATAAATATCGCGTGCAGGCAGAGGCAGGAATTGAGAAAATAGTTGAATCACTGGAACAACAGGGAGTGATTGGAAAGGAGAATTCCGCACACAGTTGCCCAATTTGGCTGGTAGTAAAAAGCTTCAAGAGCTTAGAGATTGACAGTGGATTTTAGACATGCCCCTCCCATGGCACCTATAGTAGCAGATTTGCCTCAAGTCATGACAAGAATATATGGGGCCTCTAAATGGTTCTGTGTCATAGATTTGGCAAAAAAAAATGTTGCCATCCCGATTCTTGGGCCTGCTTTGTGTTTACTTTCACGGGACAACGGGACTTATTCAAAAGAATTCCCCAGGGCCTGTGCTGTGCTCCAGCTATTGCACACCAACATGTGGTGCAGATGCTGGATTAATTCTCCAAAGAGGATCGGGAGAATGTCACCTCATACGTAGATGACATATTAGTTTGGGGAGAGACTGAGGAGGTGCTGACTGGGTGGACTAAAAGCGTGTTGAGACTTATTCAGGGAACGGGTTTTAAGGCGATTCGAGAGAAAGCCCAATTAGTGCAACAGAGGGTGAATTATTTGGGGGTGACCCTAAGGGAGCAAGGAATTCAGGTAGATCAATAAAAGGTGACATCATTGCTGAAATTACCCAGACCAGAGAATTCTCGTGCATTGAGAGTAATGTTAGGAGGGTTTAACTATCTAAGAAAGCACATTTGGCATTTCACCATTATAACTAGACCCTTGTGGTGTTTATTGAAAAATAAAGTAGAATGGGAGTGGGGGCCTGAACAAGAAAAAGCTTTTTGTGACTTAAAACAGGCTTTGGTACAAGCCCCGGCATTGAAATTCCCTGAGATGAACAAGCCGTAGGTGGCCGGCAACCCAACAGGGATTAGCATCAGTGTTGATGCAGGAAACTGATAAGGGAAAGTTAATACTGGTGGCGCACCCGTGTAGAAGATCATAGAATCATAGAATATCAGGGTTGGAAGGGACCTCAAGAGGTCATCTAGTCCAACCCCCTGCTTAAAGCAGGACCAATTCCCAGAAGATTAACCCCTATGGAGCCGCAGTTTGGAATTTGTGAAAGAGAATGTTTAGCTGCCGTGTGGGCCATTGAAGCCTTTGCTTTGACTACTGGCACAGCCCCTGTTGTAATACAGATACCTCACTCTCCCCAACGTACATCTGATCAGGAAAACTGCAGGAGAAAGGAGTTTCCAATACCAGAATGGCCCAACGGGCTTTGATGTTAACTAGCAGAGATGTTACCTATGAGAATAACAAACAAGCAGTGTTGTTACCATATGTCCTCCTGACAGAAGGAGAAGAGCATGAATGCCCACTTCCAGAAACTGAACCAAAGTTAATAGAAGAAGCACCGCGGTAGATGAAGTGTTAGGCCTTGGAGAAAAAGAGGTTTGGTTCACAGATGGTCGTTCGTACCATGAAAGGCGTAAGCAATATATGGGTGATGCTGCTGTGCAAACTAATGGGTAGACATTCTGGATCCATGGGCAGGACTTCAGCTCAGGTAGCAGAGCTCAGAGCTCTTAGGCCATGTCTACACTGGCGTGTTACAGCGCAGTAACTTGCTCACTCGGGTGTGAAAAATCACCCTTCCCCAAGTGCAGCAAGTTTGCGCCCTGTAACGCGCCAGTGTAGACAGGCTCCCAGTGCTCGGAGCTATTCCCCTCGTCCAAGTGGATTACATAGAGTGCTGGGAGAGCTCTCTCCCGAGCGCTAGCGGGTGGCCAGACTGTCAGATCAAAGCGCTGCCGCAGGAGCGCTTTGAGGTTTTTAGTGTAGACTTAGCCTTTGTGATCTGCTTAAACAGAAAAAATACTGTTGCACTTTGCCTTTATGTCTATATGGATTCAGACTTTGTGGTACAGGGACTGTTACACTGGATTTGGATTTGGAAAAAGAACCATTGGGAAACAGCTGAGGGGGAAAATTTGGTCCAAAAGGAAAATTGGAAATGTATCTCTGATTGGTTGAAAGAACACCTGGGAAAATTAAAAGTAAGACATACGAAAAGTCATCCAAAGGGAGAAGGGGATGAAAAATATTGGAATGATAAAGTGGCTGCTTTAGCTAAATTAGCAAAAAAGGAACCTTTGGGGGTTATGGTAATTACTAGAGCTCACACTTTAAAACAGGAGGCTGAACCTAAAGATGGGGAACCTGGAGTATGAAAGGGGGTTATGCAGTGAATAAGAAAACAGGAGAGGTAAAGTGAGTACCTGATAAACTTCAAAGAGAAGAGATCATTAACCTGTGTCACTCTATGGCCCACCGAGGCATAGAAAATACTCTCTTTCAGGGAAAACCAGATTGGAATACGGTCTAGGGTGCGAGAGGACGTAGAAAATTTGGTTAAAAATTGCATAAGATATGCAGCAATTGAAAATAGACCAGCAAATTTGGGACCCTTGTGGCACTAAAGAATTGTAGGGCCGTGGAGTAGAATACAGGTTGCTTTTATTAAGATCCAAAGGGGGAATCAGTATTTATTAGTGATAGTAAAAAGAATGAGTACTTGTGGCACCTTAGAGAGTAACAAATTTATTTGAGCAGAAGCTTTTGACGGCTAGAGCCCACTTTATCAGATGCCATCTGATAAAGTGGGCTCTAGCCCACAAAAGTTTCTGCTCAAATTAATTTTAGTCTCTAAGGTGCCACAAGTACTCCTGTTCTTTTTGCGGATACAGACTAACAAGGCTGCTACTCTGAAACCTATTAGTGATAGTAGTTTCTTTTTCTGGCTGGGTGGAGGCAATTCCCACCAGGAATTATACTGCAGAGACCACGGCCAAGAAGTTGTGGAAAGTACTGTTTAGTAGCTATGGGACTCCAAAAATAATTGGTTCAGATGATAGACCACATTATATAGAAAAATTAATTTAAAAAAGTTATAAAAGCTTTAGGAGTAAAGCAACAACTACATATCCCCTACCATCCTCAATCGTCAGCGAAAGTAGAAAGGATGGATCAGACTATTAAGCAACCCCTACGCAAAGTAGTGTAAGAAACTGGCAAAGGTTGGGACAATAAATTACCAGTGGTGTTGGCAGCCATCCGGAGCAGTGATCGATTGGATACTGACTACCAGCCTTATCAAATTCTCTTTGGAAGGTCTATGAGGGTGTGGAACCCTTTATTATATGGAGGAGGAGGAGGAGTCTCTGTTGTCCTGGGCCTTCATCTGCAACTCCAAGGAGACAGTCTTGGGCAGGAAGCCAGGATCCAAGGGGTGCCATTTCCTCCAATTCTTACACAGTTTTAAAGCCATCCCGTTGCTGTTATTTCCTTTTTTGCTGATTCTTCATTTTTTTCCTAGGACATGACAAAATTGGGTTTTTTATAAACAGTTCTTTTTGACTAATTCAACTTTCAGTTCTTGCTTCGGTTGCCAAAATGCAAATCATGCACTCATGTTGAAACACACTCCAGCCACACTAGGCCCCAAGTCCTATAACATATTACATGGATATATGGGTTATATATGTACATATCCCAACATTGCCTGCGTCTCCCAAGTGGGCTCAGTGACCCTGTTCCCATCCTCTGGAACTGAATTATCCCTCAGCACGGGGACAGATTCCACTTATGGAATGCCCTTTCTAACAAATACTCTCTCAATACTCCATGCACCCTGATCTGGTCTGATTTCACCCCGTGTATAGGATTTCCCATTCCCAAACCTGAGCTGATCGCACAGCTGGAACGAGGGGAAGAGCCGTGGGTGCCTGATCTCCAGGTCTGCGAGGAAACAGAGGTCCTGAGATGCACCCGCACAGGTGAGAATGGACACAGAAACCATCTGGGGAATGAAGGAAAAAGTTGAGAATCCCCAAAATATGGTGTAAGAGCCCACAGTTCTTCCTCATGTCAACAAAGGGAGGGCTGCAGTCAGCAGATATCGCTCACTGTTTTCCACCCGTCCTGTTAGCTGCAGGAGTTTCCTTCACAGCTTTCTTCCCTGTGAGTGTTTGGGTGGGATCTGGAAGCAGAATCCAATTGCTGATTCTTCGCAACTTTTGTGTGGTGGGTTTTTCCTCTGTGCTATTCCTCTTTCTCCCCAGCACAATGACTCCTGTCTGGATTGTGTCTCTCTCCCAGCAGGTGCTGAGAGAGTCAGTGATAAGGGGAATCATCATGAGGAAGTTCCTGGGGAAGTGGAACCACAGCGCACATTTGTGGGAAGAGCTGAAGGGAATTTTTCCCAGTGCTGGGAACAGGGAGAAGCCTGGGGAAATTGGCACAAGTCAGAGAGGCTGATGGGAAACCAGCCAGGGAAGAAAGTGGATGAATCTATTAACTGTGGGGGAGGAGACAAGGATCCCACAGCTCAGCGGACAAATCCCAAGGAAGAGAAACCCTACCACTGCCTCCAGTGTGGGAAAGGATTCATTGCGAGACCACACCGTGTTACGAATCAGACAATCCATACTGGAGAGAAACCCCTTCAATGCTTGGCCCCTGGGAAAATCTTCAATATCTGCTCAGACTTTAATAACCATGGAAAAAGCCACATGGGAGAGAAATCCTATCAATGCCTTGAGTGTGGGAATTGTTTGAATTGGAATTCAGCACTAATTACACAACAGATAAACCACACAGGAGAGAGATCCCATAAGTGCTTAGAGTGTGGAAAAAGTTTCACACAGCGATCATATCTTGTAACACATCAGAGGAGGCACACAGGAGAGAGACCCTATAAGTGCTTGGACTGTGGGAAAAGTTTCATATGGAGGTCAGACCTTGTTAAACATCAGGCAATCCACACAGGAGAGAGACCCCATAAGTGCTTAGACTGTGGGAAAAGTTACACACGGAGATCAGACCTTGTTAGACATCAGGCATTGCACACAGGAGATAGACCTTATAAATGCTTGGCATGTGGGAAAAGCTTTGTACGGAGGTCAATCCTTGTTAGACATCAGGCAATCCACACAGGAGAGCAATCCCATGAATGTGTGGACTATGGGAAATGTTTCATACAGAGGTCAGACCTTCTTAAACATCAGGATTTCCACATAGGAGAGAGACCCCATAAGTGCTTGGACTGTGGAAAGAGTTTCACACAGCGACCATATCTTATAACACATCAGAGGAGGCACACAGGAGAGAGACCCTATAAGTGCTTGGACTGTGGGAAAAGTTTCATATGGAGGTCAGACCTTGTTAAACATCAGGCAATCCACACAGGAGAGAGACCCCATAAGTGCTTAGACTGTGGGAAAAGTTACACACGGAGGTCAGACCTTGTTAAACATCAGGCAATCCACATAGGAGACAGACCCCACAAGTGCTTGGACTGTGGGAAAAGTTTCAGAAACACATCAGCCCTTGTTAAACATCAGGCATTCCACACAGGAGAGAGACCCCATAAGTGCTTAGACTGTGGGAAAAGTTACATACGGCGGTCAGACCTTGTTAGACATCAGGCAATCCACACAGGAGATAGACCCCATAAGTGCTTAGATTGTGGAAAGAGTTTCACACAGCGATCATATCTTGTAACACATCAGAGGATTCACACAGGAGAGAGACCCCATAAGTGCTTGGACTGTGGGAAAAGTTTCAGAAACATATCAGCCCTTGTTAAACATCAGGCAATCCACACAGGAGAGAGACTCCATAAATGCTTGGACTGTGGAAAGAGTTTCACACAGCGATCGTATCTTGTGACACATCAGAGGATCCACACAGGAGGCAGACCCCATAAGTGCTTGGACTGTGGGAAAAGTTTCAGAAACACATCAGCACTTGTTAAACATCAGGCAATCCACACAGGAGAGAGACCCCATAAATGCTTGTACTGTGGAAAGCGTTTCACACAGCGATCATACCTCGTAACACATCAGAGGATCCACACAGCAGAGAGACCCCATAAGTGCTTGGACTGTGGGAAAAGTTTCATATGGAGGTCAGAGCTTGTTAAACATCAGGCAATCCACACAGGAGAGAGCCCCCATAAATGTTCTGACTGTGGGAAAAGTTACACACGGAGGTCAGACCTTGTTAGACATCACGCAATCCACACAGGGGATAGACCCCATAAGTGCTTAGACTGTGGAAAAAGCTTCATACGGAGGTCAATTCTTGTTAGACATCAGGCAATCCACACAGGAGAGAAATCCTATAAATGTGTGGACTATTGGAAATGTTTCATACAGAGGTCAGACCTTGTTAAACATCAGGATTTCCACATAGGAGACATATCCAACAAGTGCTTGGATTGTGGAAAAAGTTTCACACAGCGATCATATCTTATAACACATCAGAGGAGGCACACAGGAGAGAGACCCCATAAGTGCTTGGACTGTGGGAAAAGTTTCATATGGAGGTCAGACCTTGTTAAACATCAGGCAATCCACACAGGAGAGAGACCCCATAAGTGCTTAGACTGTGGGAAAAGTTACACACGGGGGTCAGACCTTTTTAGACATCAGGCAATCCACAGAGGAGAGAAATCCCATAAATATGTGGACTAAGGAAAATGTTTCATACAGAGGTCAATTTTTGTTAAACATCAGCTAATCCACACAGGAGAGAGAACCCATAAATGCTTGAACTGTGGAAAGAGTTTCACACAGTGATCATATCTTATAACACATCAGAGAATCCACACAGGAGAGAGACCCATAAGTGCTTGGACTGTGGGAAAAGTTTCATATGGAGGTCAGATCTTGTTAGACATCAGGCAATCCACACAGGAGATAGACCCCCATAAGTGTTTAGACTGTGGGGAAAGTTTCAGAAACACATCAGCCGTTGTTAAACATCAGGCAATTCACACAGGAGAGAGACCCCATAAATGCTTGGACTGTAGGAAAAGTTACACACAGAGATCGCACCTCATTAAACATGGGAGAATCCACACAGGATCTGAAGTTCTGTTACACGGGGACAGGAGTGTTGAAAAACTTGCCGGGTAATTGACCCGTATGTAACCATTAGAGACATGTTACATAAATTTGTAAATGGTAATTAGGGCCAATCCATACGCGATAAGATAGTGGTTTGAGATGTAAACTTGTATTGTTAAATACTTGGATGAAGAGGGTAGCTGAAGTAGTCTGCGATTACCTTTATCTTGTTAAAGGTTAACAATGTAACCAAACAGTTCCTGTCCAGGGCTGTATTCTGTTAATTCAAAGATCAAAAGAAAATATTAACATTTCGATAAAACTTGGGTATAATAATGTCACTGTCTGTATGTCTGTGTAAAGTTTGTGGTAAACTATTAACTGCATTATGGATAATTACCTTATGTTAATGCAGATAATTGATTACCAGTGATGTTAGGAAATAGAAGCTTACTTCAAAAACCTATTGTTCACCACAGGACTGCATGATGTTGAGATGGTGCAAAAATCTGTATTAGAACTCCTGGGACCTGATTCTTTTATCTCCAATCTTCTTAAGCTTAATTTGGGGAGAGTTTGAGTCGTAAAATCTGAGATCTCCAGGCCCAGCTGGACCTGCCTTGTAATGACCATTTGGACATTGGACTATAACCTGATGAAATGATTTTAAAAAGGACTCTTCGCGATTCTAAAGCACCATCTCGACAGTGAACCTGACGTAAGGACTCCATTCATCTTTTGATGTGTAATGATCTTTTAGCCAATCATCTCTTTTCTCCTTTTAATAAATCTTAGGTGAATTGATAAGAATTTGCAGTAAGTGTGTATTTCGGTAAGGACTGAAAAATGAATTAACTTGGTGAGTAATGTGTCCGATCCTTTTGGATCAGTAGAATTTTTTTGGATGATGTAATCAGTAATCCCCATATTTAACTGGGCTGTCTGTGAGGGAGCCCCATCCTGGCTCATAGGTCGGCACTGTGTCCATACATAGACGTATTGTGTCATATGGACCTAAAAATTTTTACCATGGGGCAAGTGGCTCCCACCATCCCCCACATCCTTCTATGCTGCGGAGTATCTGGGCAGCTCTTTGGAGCTCTGTCTGGCCCCCCAACCCCCATTGCTAACCTGGGTCCCAGCCCTTTAGCAAGGAACTGCGGCCAATGAGACCTGCAAGGGAAGGGGTCAGAGGTGCCTGGCCACGACTCCACTGTAGGGAGGGGGAGGGGGATCTGCAGGCTGCAGCTCAGCCCTGGGCAGTGACTAGCCTGGCTCCAGTGCTTCAGTGCCGCCCCCCACTGCACAGCCCCCCTCGGCCTAGCTCCAGCCCTTCAGTGCCACCCTCCCCCCACTGCACAGCCCCCCCTCAGCCTAGCTCCAGCCCCTCAGTGCCCCCCACTGCACAGCCCCCCTCAGCCTAGCTCCAGCCCTTCAATACCACCCCCCACTGCACAGCCCCCCTCAGCCTAGCTCCAGCCCCTCAGTGTCCCCCCACTGCACAGTCCACCTCAGCCTAGCTCCTGTCCCTCAGTGCTGCCCCTCACTGCACAGCCCCCCTCAGCCTAGCTCCACCCCTTCAGTGCCACCCTCCCCCCACTGCACAGCCCCCCTCAGCCTAGCTCCTGTCCCTCAGTGCTGCCCCCCACTGCACAGCCCCCCTCAGCCTAGCTCCAGCCCCTCAGTGCTGCCCCCCACTGCACAGCCCCCCTCAGCCTAGCTCCTGTTCCTCAGTGCTTCCCCCCCACTGCACAGCCCCCCTCAGCCTAGCTCCAGCCCTTCAGTGCCTCCCCCCACTGCACAGCCCCCCTCAGCCTAGCTCCAGCCCTTCAATACCACCCCCCACTGCACAGCCCCCCTCGGCCTAGCTCCAGCCCTTCAGTGCCACCCTCCCCCCACTGCACAGCCCCCCCTCAGCCTAGCTCCAGCCCCTCAGTGCCCCACACTGCACAGCCCCCCTCAGCCTAGCTCCAGCCCTTCAATACCACCCCCCACTGCACAGCCCCCCTCAGCCTAGCTCCAGCCCCTCAGTGTCCCCCCACTGCACAGTCCACCTCAGCCTAGCTCCTGTCCCTCAGTGCTGCCCCTCACTGCACAGCCCCCCTCAGCCTAGCTCCACCCCTTCAGTGCCACCCTCCCCCCACTGCACAGCCCCCCTCAGCCTAGCTCCTGTCCCTCAGTGCTGCCCCCCACTGCACAGCCCCCCTCAGCCTAGCTCCAGCCCCTCAGTGCCCCACCACTGCACAGCCCCCCTCAGCCTAGCTCCTGTCCCTCAGTGCTGCCCCCCACTGCACAGCCCCCCTCAGCCTAGCTCCTGTTCCTCAGTGCTTCCCCCCCACTGCACAGCCCCCCTCAGCCTAGCTCCAGCCCTTCAGTGCCTCCCCCCACTGCACAGCCCCCCTCAGCCTAGCTCCAGCCCTTCAATACCACCCCCCACTGCACAGCCCCCCTCGGCCTAGCTCCAGCCCTTCAGTGCCGCCTCCCCACTGTGCAGCCCCCCCCTCAGCCTAGCTCCAGCCCCTCAGTGCCGCTGTCAGCCCCAGGTGGGTGGGTCTCATGAGGAAGGGCCGTGCACATCTGGGAGGTGCGGATAAAGGCTTGGGCTCTCCTTCCCTCCCCGCTCCCAATCCCTCAGGTGGAGACAGCGGGGCGCTGTGTCTGAACTGGTGGGTGTGTTTGGGAAACTTTGCTTGAGAGAACAAGGCTGTGGCCTGATCAGCCCCCTTTGATCAACTAATGATTGAGTTTGTCCAGCACAGCGACCCGACTGGGCAGTCCAAGACTCACGGTTCTGGGATATAAGGCCGGGAGTAGCGAACTGTGTGGTGTTGCTGTGTAGGTTATTTCATGGGTGGCTGGCTAGTGGCACTCAGTGCTCAGGGCCGGCTCTAGGTTTTTTGTTGCCCCAAGCAAAAAAAAATTTTGGCTGCTCCCCACCCCAGCCCTGGGCTCTCCCTCCTGCCCCCCACCAGTGCCCTCCCCCACCCACACCCCCTGCCACCCCAGCCCTGGGCTCTCTTCCCCCCCCACCCGCACCCCCTGCCGCCCCAGCCCTGGGCTCCCCCCCCGCAAACGTGACCCCCTCGTTCACCACAGCAATCCCCGTTTACACTTGCAGTGGGGATCACTTTCTCCTAGTTTTATTTCACTTTAGTATAAATCTCCCCCCCCCCCGTCCCCTGCAACCCCATCTTTACCCGGAAAGGGATGGGGAGCTAGTAAAGAGGCCTCAGGCAGAGGAGTGGGTGTGTGGGTGCTCGGGGGCTGTACACTGGCAGAGAGGCGGGGTGTGATGTACTCGCGGAGGAGGGTGGAGGAGAGGGGGTATCAGGAAGGTTGCGGGAGAAGAGGTGCAGGGGAGGTGGGAGGTGTGGGAGGAGAGGGCTGGGGGAGGGTACAAGGGGAGAGATGCGGGTGAAAGGAGAGTACAAGGGGAAGGGGTGCGGCGAAGGAGTGATGGGGGGAGGTACAAGTGGAGGGGCTGCGAGCGGGATGGGGGGTGCAAGGGCTGAGAGGGGCAGGCACTGACAGCTGCTTCCCCAGCCCCCTGCAGGCAGAGCCGAGAGGACAGACATTGACCCCCAGGTGCCCAAGCTGCGGGGGTCCCCCGGCTGCCCCGCTCGGAGCCGGGCTCTGCCTCTCCCCGCCCAGGGCAGGCAGCGCGGGGCTAAGGTGGGAGAGGTGCGCGGCAGGCTGGGTCCGGGGGCAGGAGGGGGCGGCGGCAGCTCCCTGGCAGCTCGGGCTGCCCAGCCACTCGCCCTGTCAGCGCGCGAGCCGGGATCCGCCCCCTGCCCAGCCCGGCGGCGCCTGCACAGCCCCCTCGGGCGGGGAAACGCCACGCCGCCCTGGGGAGACTCAGAGCAGCAGCGGCAATAGGACCCCTCCTCCCTCCCAGCCCCGCTTCCCTCCCTCCCTCCCTCCCTGGCTCCTCACACACAGGCTGGATGCAGTTCAGGCTGCCCTGCTGCTGGAGAGCCGGAGCATCATCCCCCGGAGCAGGGCCGGCTTTAGCAAGAGTGGGGCCCGATTCCTGAGGGTGGGGCTTGCCGTGGCGAGCCTCACCCCCAGGAATTGGGCCGAGCTCCAGCCAGGGTCACGGGGCTTGGGTCCGGGCCGGAGCCGCTGGGGCCAGGGGTGCTCGGCCGGCACCAGGCCGGGCCTGGGCCAGCACGTTCGGCCAGGGCCGGGGCCAGCGCCCCGGAGCCTGAGCCAAGCCGGGCGGGAGCCACTTGGGCTGGGGCTGGGGGTGCTCGGCCGGTGCCGGGGCTGGGCCGGAGCCACGGGGCCGGGGCTGGGCCAGCGCACTCGGCCGGAACCAGGACCGGTGCCCCAGGACCCGAGCCGAGATCGGCCGGAGCCGCTTGGTCCGGGGCCTTGGGTGCTCGGCTGGGCTGGAGGCACAGGGCTGGGGCCGAGCCGGCGCGCTCGGCCGGAACTGGGGCCGGTGCCCCGGGGCCTGAGCCAGGCCGGAGCCAGAGCCGCTGGGGCCAGGGCCGGGGGTGCTCGGCCGGGGCTGGGGCCGGAGGGAGCCACTCGGCCAGGGCCGGACTAGGCCGCACCTCCCTGGAGCCCTCCTCGCGCCCCCCGCCCCAGCTTACCTGCTGCCGCCTGCCCCTGCTTGTTTTCAGACTTCCCGCCAACATCTGATTCGCGGGAAGCAGGGGAGGGGGAGGAGCAGGGGGCGGAGCGTTCAGGGGAGGGGCGGAGGGGGAAGTGAGCTGGGGGCGGGGTGGACAGCTGTGGTGCCCTCTTAGGCGCGGGCCTGATTCAGCGGAATCGGCTGAATCCGCCTAAAACCGGCCTTGCCCCGGAGCTGAGCCCCTCTCGCCGCCGCAGCCGGGCTCAGCTCCGGGGATGAGGCTCCGGCTCTCCAGCGGCCGGGCAGCCGGAACTGCCGTCCAGCCTGTGCGACTCCGGCTGCCATGAGCGCCATCTAGCGACTGCATCCAGGACTGCAGCGTCAGTTCCAGCGCAGCCTGAAAGCCTCAGCTGACAGGGAACCTCTTGGTTCAGGGCCGGCTCCCGGCTTTTTGCGCCCCAAGGAAAAAAAAATGGGGGGGGGGGGGCTGGAGTGCCGCCCCTTGGAAAGTGCTGCCCCAAGCACATGCTTGGAGCGCTGGTGCCTAGCGGGTCCTGTCAGTGCTGTATACTGGGAGTGACTTTGAATGCTAGTGGCTGTGTGGGAGCAGAGCCTGGAGGGTCTCCTGGGACCCAGCATGGCTCTGTTGGGCTTTCATCATCCTGATCCTGAAAGACGACCTGAGCAGGGCGGGGGATCCAGCCGACACCCTCAACTCCAGTAGCTTCAGCTAAATCCTGAACACACCCTGGCCAGGCCGGGCAAACTGGGCCCACACCCAAGGTGCTGTAGCCAGGGTGTCATCACAAGGGGCTCAGGCTTCCCCTCACCGGCTGCGCCGCAGACTCCTCTGCGGAGTCTGGCCCCTTCCCCGTGCTGGGCCAGCAGGCTTCTCCCTGCCCCTGCCCCTGCCCTCTCCCTCCTCAGCTAAGGGCTCCAGCTCCACCCAGCGCCCCCCTCACCCTCGGGAGCACAGAGCTGCGCGGAGTCCCTCCCTGCCTGTGGCGGGGGCAGGACCCCACGAGACCAGCCAGAGCCAGGAGCAAAAGTTTGTAGCATGTGAGTGAGCAGGGCCGGGGGAGTCAGGCCCAGCAGGGCGGTCGAGCAAGGCTGGAAACAGATTCTGGAGGCTGGGAAGAGGGGGGATGGAGATGAGCTCCATAGAGCCCGGCACGGGACTTTGTTGGGCAGGGCAGAGGAGGAGGAGGAAACGGGCTGGGGATGGCTGGGGATAGAGTGACCAGATGTTCCAATTTTATAGGAACAGTCATGATATTTGGGGCTTTCTCTTATATAGGCACCTATTACCCCCCGGCCTCTGACCCTATTTTTCACACTTATCTGGTCACCCTGCTGGGCAGGGAAGGGAAAAGAGCAAGGGGGGGTGTCTTTGTCTGACTCAGTGAGGTAGCAGTGAATGTGCTGGGGCTTCCTGGGGAGCAGGCTGGTGCCCAGGGCCGTCCTTAGGATTTATGGTGCCCGAGGCGGGATTATTAAACTGGTGCCCCTGTGCCTGACTTGCTCTTAACAACACAAACATAAGCTTACAGGATTGGAAAACTTGCCACATGCATGTTATTAAACCCAGTTTAACTTAATTAAGCCCACTGTGATGCTGATGGACTAGCACTAAAGAAGTAGTGCTATAGAAAAAATTCTGATTTGCCAGAATGATGCAAATAATATAATTTTTTTAATTTGTCAACATTTTATTGGAAATTTATATGAAGAGGTATTGAAACAAGGATTTGTTTTTAATTAAAAGCAATCTTTCTGGCTTTTTTTGGCTGCAAAAGCAGTAATAATGTCATTGTATGACAAAGACAAAGTGATGTCTTGTTCGATTGCAGGAATAGCAAGACCAGTCAAGCATTCCTGACTCACTGTAGAACACAGATAGTTTTTAATGAGCTTTAGTTTTGAGAAACTCCGTTCTCCTGATGCTACTGTTACAGGAATTGTCGGTAGAATACGAGTGGCAATGTACACATTAGGATATATGTCAACAAGTTTGCTGGTATGAATAAACTGTACAATGTCCATCACCGATTTTGCATGTGGCAACATTGGTGACAGTGTCCTCAAATCTTCGTCCAGTTCAAGTCCATTTAAATCAAAACTATCACCGTGCTTCAGGAGGCTCTCTAGGTTCTTGCGCTGTGACCTTGAGCTAGTGTGAAGACACCTCACAAGGCGCTCCGCCCTGACTGAGACACAATAGAGTCGGAAACCCAGGTCATTTTTACAAAGCCACTTTTTAGTTTTAAATGTATCGTGGGCATCAGTCTTAATGTTAGTTACAACTCTATATCAACCTTCTACTGTAAATAGATCAATGGCATTATCCAGTTTAATAAGCTGGGTTTCCAAGCAGTGGGGAAATATAACCCCTAGTTTCACTCCTAGGTAAAGCACAAAGTGACCGGAATGAAGTCAGCACAGAATCATCTCATCTAGATTAAGGTAGCACAGAAATGTTACAGAAATCCTATTGTGCCTTATTTTTGTTTGGAAAGACATTAGCAATAGCAGCACATTTTGGGCACTGCCAGAAATACATGATAAATCACTGCCTCTAAAGTTCCATCAAAACTTTTCACAGCTCTAGCATGATCTGCTACACAGATTCTTCACAAGGAAGTGTCCCTGGCCTTTTTAACTCGTATTAACCATGTATTTACTTTATGAAAGTTGGACAAAACATTGTGAAAACGTAGGACATTGGCTGCCCAACCTCTGGGCTGGCAAAAGCTATACTGACTCACTGGGAAAAAAAGCAAGAGAATCTTAGTACAACAAATGGTCACTCTATACCAGGGGTCGGCAACCTTTCAGAAGTGGTGTGCCAAGTTCACTGTCATTTAAGGTTTCCCATGCCAGTAATACATTTTAACATTTGTAGAAGGTCTCTCTCTATGTCTATACTATATAAATAAACTATTGTTGTATTTAAAGTAAATAAGGTTTTTAAAATATTTAAGAAGCTTCATTTAAAATCAAATTAAAATGCAGATCTTATCAGTTTAGTGTGATCCTTGCCTGGGACCCTTGTCTGGGACCCTAACTTTTGTCCTTGATTTTTCATAGGGATGTATCCTGGATGGCCTTGAAAAGCAGGTGATTCCCTTACTAGTGCTCAAAAAATCATGAGGCAAGCCCCCAAATATCCTGAGATTGGCTTAAAAATCACAAGATTTTAACAATATAATACAATTGGGGTTTTTTATTTGCCTTTTGGTTTTTGAGCTTTTAGGGTTCCTGTTTTCCAGCTTTGCCCCTCTCCCATGAGGGCTAGTATCTTGTATTTGTTGTTAATGAAAGCTGAGATTCTCACATACTCACAGGCCTCTACGAGGTGAGCCTCTAAAAAGAATAATAAATGTCACTAGCTCAGTGCTTAATTCCTAATGAAAGGTGCCAGGGCTCAAGCAATTTTTTTACTTTCATAACTGACGCAGCAAGCCCAAAGGTACCAGGGCTATGAATTGCCAAGCCTACAGGTGCTGGAACTCAGCCTTGGCAAACCCTCGCGGGGAGAGAGAGAGAGAGAGTTTCAAAAATGTTAGCCTGCCAACCTGTGACATAGAGATGTCTTTTGTTTAAAAAAAACCCCATGAATAAAGCTACTTTAAGGGAAATTACTGCTTTGTCCAACCCCGAAGAGCTATGAGATCTTTGCTCACCAATGCTCATAAAACTTGTATTTGTCATGCCTTTTTGGTGACTTGAGTATTACGGTCTATTATAAATAAAGTGCATTTCATTGATTGATTTTTAAAATTAAATTAGTAACTGGAAAAAATAGCCAGTATTTTTTTTTAAACCTGTGACAATTATAAACTACTGTGATCTGTCATTTACTTTCTAGAATCTAAAGTATATCTAAGTATAATCTAAAGTTCTCCTGCGAAATGCCGGCTGTGCAAACCCTTCCATGGCTGGATCATTCTTGTGTTTTTATTGTAAGTACAAATAAATATATATAACGAATTTAAAAGTATGTAATTAGTAATTTGATATCTCGGGTGGTGCCTTTTTTTATGTTTTTGCTCCCCCTGATGTTAGAACCTGGCTACGCCACTGCCTGCGAGTGAGGGAGGGTGGAATCCCCTGCGGCTCCCCAGCGTCCCCCCCTCCTCTCATGCTTTGGGAAATTCCCTGTGGCTCCCCAGGCCCTGCGGATGGGGGAAAATCCCCCCTAAACCTCCCCAGATACCAGGGGGTCGGGAATCCCCCTTGGGAATCCGCCCCCAGCGCAAGGTGCAGGGAGGAGATCCTTTGAAGCTCTCTATACCTTACTTGTGTGGGGGAATCCAGTTTCTGCCGGCAATGATAAAAGAAATAGTATTTTTCAGTTCACCTCATACAAGGACAGTAGTGCGATCTCTTTATCATGAAAGAGCAATTTACAAATGTAGATTTTTGTTATTATATAACTGCGCTGAAAAACAAAACAATGTACAACTTTAGAGCCAGGAAGTTCACTCAGTCCTACTTCTTGTTCAGGCACTCACTTAGGGCTAGTCTACACTACCCGCCTGGATCGGCGGGTAGAAATCAATCTCTCGGGGATCAATTTATTGCATCTCATCTAGACGGATAAATCAATCCCCGAATCAACTCGCTTACTCCCACCTCGTCAGGAGGAGTAAGCGCCGTTGACGGAGGAGCCGCGGCAGTCGATTTGCCGCCGTCCTCACAGCGGGGTAAGTCAAATAGGATACGTCGAATTCTGCTACGCTATTCGCGTAGCTGAATTTGCATATCTTAAATCGACCCCCCCCCCTTAGTGTAGACCTAGCCTAAGAGAAACAAGTTTGTTTATATTTATGGGAGATAATGCTGCCCACTTCTTATTTACAATGTCACCTGAAAGTGAGAACAGATGTTTACAGCAGGGTGAGCTGTGGGAGATCTCCCACCTCCAGAGGACTGGGGAGCTCTGGGGGATTTCTTCCCCTAGGCTGGGCAGGGGAACTGTGGGGGTTACCCTGCTGCCTGCAAGGACTAGGGAGCACCAGGGGTTCCCCTCATCCTGGGGGACTGGAGAGCTCTGGGGCTAGCCCACACTGGCAGCGACTGGGGAGCTGTGGGAGTTCCCAATCTGCTGGGGCTGGGGATCTGTGGGAATTCCCCCCAGGCTGCAGAGCTGCAGGGGTTACCCTGCCACCTGTGGTGCCTAGCGAGCTCCATGGGTCCCCCTCATCCACGGGCCCTGGGGAGCTTCGGGAGATCCCATGGAGACTGCGGAGCTGCAGGACAATGCCCCTGCCGGTGGTGGCTGGGGAGTCATAGGGCTGAAGGGGTCCCCCACCCTTACAGGCACTGGGCAGTGTGGGGGATTCCCCACCACCTGGGGAACTCTGGGGGATTCCTCCCCAAGCTGGGAGCTGCAACGATTGCTCAGCTGCCTGCAGTGGCCACACCCATGGGGAATAGGGAATAGGGAGCTTCAAAAGATTTCCTCCCTGCACCTTGCGCTGGGGAGCTGGGGACAGATTCCCAAGGGCGATTCCCGACCCTGTTGCCTCTGGAGAGGTTTGGGGGTGATTCCTCCCCCATCCGCAGTGCCTGAGGAGATGCAGGGAATTCCCCAAAGCCCTGGGGAAGTGTAAAAGTAGAATGGATTAAAGAAATGCTGTATGTTCCTTTAAGCAGGAATGAGGAATGTTGAGATAAAGTTGACAGGAAAAGAAACATTAAGGTATTGAACAATGGGTCCACTTAAGCTGATGGTGGGACATTAACAGGAGATCGGTAAGAGTTAATAAGGAAATAAGATGTGTGTCTAGCCGCAGTTAAACTTATCAGCTCTGTTCCCTTTGTCATCTTGTTAAGTTTGTGCCCTTTTTATCTGTATAAATAAGTTTGGGCCTTGCATGGCACTCACATTATCTGGGTGTATTAGCAGAGCACTTTTGCTAACAAACAGAGTGGTCCGGCAAATTGTGAGTCCTGAGTCTGACTTTGACAGGAGCAACAGGGGATTCCCGCACACACACTTGTGGGGACTGGGGAGCCATTTCCTCCCTGCCCCCAGGGAAATTCCCCAACACCTCAGGATTCCCCCCGCATCCACAGACCTTTGGGAACTCTAGAGGTCCCAGGCACTCACGGGGACTGGGGAACTGAGGGATCCCACAAGGCCCATGGGTAGTGGGGAACCACGGAGCATTCCCCAGTGCCCAGGAAGAGTGGGGAGCTGTGGGCCTGCAAGGACTGGGGACCATTGGCAGACTCCCCGCCACCCTCTGTTGGTGGCAGCTTGCGAGCTGCAGGGGTGTTTCCCCACCAGCCGAAGCGACTGCAGAGCCACAGGGGATTTTCCCCCCTAACACCGTGGGCTGGGAAATGCAGGGCATCCCCCCCATCAGCTGGGGCTATGGAGATACGATGGCTGAATGAAACTTTCCCCACAGGCCAGGCATTTATGAAGTTGTGACCAGGGTCCTGGGGGGCCACACTGAGATTGCGTAATTAGGGCAAACTACAAAGAATGGGGCCGACAATCCTCAAAACTGGTGGATATTCCAATACTTAGATTCACCAAACCAGACACAAAACAGCTTCTACAGTACCTTACTGCTACACAGAGGGAAAAAGAACATCTCCCTTAGAGCAACCCAGCCTTGGGCTCCCTCCCAGATATCCCCAAGATTTTTAAATGGGCTAACAGAAATTCTTATTCATCACATTAAAAAGTTCCACCAATCCCAAAGGATCCTATACATTATCCACCAAGTTAAGGAATACTTCAGTTCTGACCCAAATACACGCTTATAACCAATTCTTATTAACTCAACTAAGATTTATTAAAAGAAGAAAAGAGAGAGAGTTGGTTGAACGATCATTATACATACAGACTGGCAGAGTCCTTAGGTCAGTTTCACTGTAGAGATGATGCTTTAGAATTGCAAAGAGTCCTTTACAGAATCATTTCATCACATTCTAGTCCAATGCCCAATTTCAATGTCAGGGCGGTCCAGATGGGACTGGAGATCTCCGTCTTCCGACTCACACTGCCCTCCCCCCCCCCCCCCGCCCTGAATAACGCTTCGGCAGATCAGAGAAGAACAGATCATTTTTGCAGCGTCTCGACAGCTCACAGTCCTTGGCTGAACAACAGGCTTTTGAAGTAACCTATTTCCTAAACATCACTGGTAATTAATTACATGGATTAACATGAGGAGATTCTCCATAAAGCAGTTCATAGACAGTTTACCACAAATTTTCAGGAGACAAACAATGACATTATTACAACCAAGTTTTATCTAAATGTTAATATTCCCTTTTAATCTCTGAATTCACAGAATACAGCCCTAGACAGGAACTGTTTATTTCCATTGTTAACCTTTAACAAGATACAACTAAACAAAGACTACTACAGTTACCAGCTTCTTCCATGTCTTTAACAATACACATTTACCTCTTGAAGCTCTAGTTTATCTGAGGACACAATTTTCTAACATGTTTCTAAAGGTTGAATCTAGGTCAATTACATGCAATTTCCTTAACACTTTCTGTCTGTGTCAGAGAAGTTTAAATCCTGTGTGGATTCTCTCATATTTAATGAGGTGTGATATCTGCGTGAATTTCCCCACGGTCCAATCACTTGTGGGGTGTCTCTCCTGTGTGGATTCTCTCATGTCTAACAAGGTGTGACCTACATATGAAACCTTTTCCACAGACTAAACACTTGTGGGATTTCTCTCCTGTGTGGGTTGCCTGATGTTTAAGAAGGTCTGACCTCCGTATTAAACTTTTCCCACAGTCCACATATTTATGGGATTTCTCTCTTGTGTGGATTGCCTGATGTCTAACAAGGTCTGACCGCCGTGTGTAACTTTTCCCACAGTGTAAGCACTTATGAGGTCTTGCTCCTGTGTGGGTGGCCTGATGTTTAACAAGGTCTGACCTACATATGAAACTTTTCCCACAGTCCAAGCACTTATGGGGTCTCTCTCCTGTGTGGATCCTCTGATGCGTTACAAGATATGATCGCTGTGTGTAATTCTTTCCACAGTCTAAGCACTTATGGGGTCTCTCTCCTGTGTGGATTGCCTGATGTCTAACAAGCTCTGACCTCCTTATATAACTTTTCCCACAGTCTAAGCACTTATGGGGTCTCTCTCCTGTGTGGAATGCCTGATGTTTACCAAGGGCTGATGTGTTTCTGAAACTTCTTCCACAGTCTAAACACTTATGGGGTCTCTCTCCTATGTGGATTGCCTGACGTGTAACAAGGCCTTTCCCATAGTCCACACATTCATGGGATTTCTCTCCTGTGTGGATTGCCTGATGTCTAACAAGGATTGACCTCCGTATGAAGCTTTTTCCACAGTCTAAGCACTTATGGGGTCTCTCTCCTGTGTGGAATGCCTGATGCCTAACAAGGTCTGATCGCCGTGTGTAACTTTTCCCACAATCTAAGCACTTATGGGGTCTCTCTCCTGTGTGGATTGCCTGATGTTTAACAAGCTCTGACCTCCATATGAAACTTTTCCCACAGTCCAAGCACTTATGGGGTCTCTCTCCTGTATGGATCCTCTGATGTGTTAAAAGATATGATCGCTGTGTGAAACTCTTTCCACAGTCTAAGCACTTATGGGGTCTCTCTCCTGTGTGGATTGCCTGATGTCTAACAAGCTCTGACCTCCATATGTAACTTTTCCCACAGTCTAAGCACTTATGGGGTCTCTCTCCTGTGTGGACTGCCTGATGTTTAGCAAGGTCCGAACTCTGTATGTAACTTTTCCCACAGTCTAAGCACTTATGGGGTCTCTCTCCTGTGTGGATCCTCTGATGTATTACAAGATATGATCGCTGCGTGAAACTTTTTCCACAGTCTAAGCACTTATGGGGTCTGTTTCCTGTGTGGATTGCCTGATGTGTAATTAGTGCTGAATTCAAACAGTTCCCGCACTCGAGGCATTGATAGGATTTCTCTCCTATGTGGCTTTTCCCATGGTTATTAAAGTCTGAGCATATATTGAAGATTTTCCCAGGGGCCAAGTATTGAAGGGGTTTCTCTCCAGTATGGATTGTCTGATTTGTAACAAGGTGTGGTCTCACAATGAATCCTTTCCCACACTGGAGGCAGTGGTAGGGTTTCTCTTGCTTGGGATTTGTCCGCTGGGCTTTGGGATCCTTGTCTCCTCCCCCACAGTTAATAGATTCATCCATTTTCTTCCCTGGCTGGTTTCCCATCAGCCTCTCTGACCTGTGCCAATTTCCACAAGCTTCTCCCTGTTCCCAGCACTGGGAAAAATTCCCTTCAGCTCTTCCCATAAATGTGCGCTGTGGTTCCACCTCCCCAGGATCTTCCTCATGATGATTCCCTTTCTCCTTCTCACTGACTCTCTCAGCACCTGCTGGGGAGAAAGAGACAATTCAGAAAGGAGTCATTGTGCTGGGGAGAAAGAGGAATAGCACAGAAGGAAAACACACCACACGAAAGTTGTGAAGAATCAGCAATTGGATTCTGCTTCCAGATCCCACCCAAACACTCACAGGGAAGAAAGCTGTGAAGGAAACTCCTGCAGCTAACAGGACGGGTGGAAAACAGTGAGCGATATCTGCTGACTGCAGCCCTCCCTTTGTTGACATGAGGAAGAACTGTGAGCTCTTACTTACACCATATTTTGGGGATTCTCAACTTTTTCCTTCATTCCCCAGATGGTTTCTGTGTCAGTCCTCACCTGTGTGGGTGCCTCTCGGGATCTCTCTTTCCTCGCAGGCCTGGAGATCGGGCACCCACGGTTCTTCCCCTCGTTCCAGCTGTGCGACCAGGTCAGGTTTGGGAATGGGAAATCCTATACGCGGGGTGAAATCAGACCAGATCAGGGTGCATGGAGTATTGAGAGAGTATTTGTCACATAGGGCATTCAATGAGTGGAACCTGTCCCCGTGATGAGGGATAATTCAATTCCAGTTGATGGGAACAGGGTCACTGAGCCCCCTTAGGAGACGCAGGGTATGTTGGGATATGTACATATATAACCCATATATCCATGTAATATGTTATAGGACTAAGGTGCCACAAGTACTCATTCTTTTTACTATCACTAATAAATACTGATGCCCCCTTTGGGTCTTAATATAATCAACCTGTATTCTACTCCACGGCTTTACAAGTCTTTGGTGCCACAGGGGTCCCAAATTTGGTGGTTTCTTTTAAACTGCTGCACATCTTATGCAATTTTTAACCAAATTTTCTATGTCCTCTCGCACCTTAGACCGTATTCCAATCTGTTTTTACCTTAAAGAGAGTATTTTCTATTCTTCGGTGGGCCACAGAGTGATATAGGTTAACGATTTCTTCTCTTTGAAGTTTATCAGGTACCCACTTTACCTCTCCTGTTTTCTTATTCACTGAATAACCCCCTTTCATACTCCAGGTTCCCCATCTTTAGGTTCAGCCTCCTGTTTTATGGCGTGAGCGCTAGTAATTACCATAACCCCCAAAGGTTCCTTTATTTGCTAATTTAGCTAAAGCAGCCACTTTATCTTTCTGATATTTTTCATCCCCTTCTCCCTTTGGATGACTTTTAGTATGTCTTACCTTTAATTTTCCCAGGTGTTCTTTCAACCAATCAGAGATACATTTCCAGTTTTCCTTTTGGGCCAAATTTTCCCCCTCAGCTGTTTCCCAATGGTTCTTTTTCCAAATCCAAATCCAGTGTAACAGGCCCTGTACCACAAAGTTTGAATCCATATAGACGTGAAGGCAAAGTGCCACATTATTTTTTCTGTTTAAGCAGATCACAAAGGCTAAGTCTACACTAAAAACCTCAAAGACAAGGGGAATAGCTCCGAGCGCTGGGAGCCTGCCTACACTGGTGCGTTACAGGGTGCAAATGTGCTGCACTTGGGGAAGGGTGATTTTTCACACCCGAGCGAGCAAGTTACTGCGCTGTAACACGCCAGTGTAGACATGGCCTAAGAGCTCTGAGCTCTGCTACCTGACCGGAAGTCCTGCTCATGGATCCAGAATGTCTCCCCATTAGCTCGCACAGCCGCATCACCCATATATTGCTTACGCCTTTCATGGTACGAACGACCATTTGTGAACCAAACCTCTTTTCTCCAAGGCCTAACACTTCATCTACCGCGGTGCTTCTTCTATTAACTTTGGTTCAGTTTCTGGACGTGGGCATTCATGCTCTTCTCCTTCTGTCAGGAGGACATATGGTAACATCCTTGCTTGTTTGTTATTCTCATAGGTAACATCTCTGCTAGTTAACATCAAAGCCCGTTGGGCCATTCTGGTATTGGAAATTTTCTCCTGCAGTTTTCCTGATCAGATGTACGTCAGGGGAGAGTGAGGTATCTGTATTACAACAGGGGCTGTGCCAGTAGTCAAAAGCAAAAGCTTCAATGGCCCACACAGCAGCTAAACATTCTTTCACAAATTCCAAACTGCGGCTCCATAGGGGTTCATCTTCTAGACGGGTGCGCCACTGCTATTAACTTTCCCTTATCAGTTTCCTGCATCAACACTGATGCTAATCCCTGTTGGGTTGCCGGCCACCCACGGCTTGTTCATCTCAGGGAATTTCAATGCTGGGGCTTGTACCAAAGCCTGTTTTAAGTCACAAAAAGCTTTTTTCTTGTTCAGGCCCCCACTCCCATTCTACTTTCTTTTTCAATAAACACCACAAGGGTCTAGTTATAATGGTGAAATGCCAAATGTGCTTTCTTAGATAGTTAAACCCTCCTAACATTACTCTCAATGCACGAGAATTCTCTGGTCTGGGTAATTTCAGCAATGATGTCACCTTTTGTTGATCTACCTGAATTCCTTGCTCCCCTAGGGTCACCCCCAAATAATTCACCCTCTGTTGCACTAATTGGGCTTTCTCTCGAATAGCCTTAAAACCCGTTCCCTGAATAAGTCTCAACACACTTTTAGTCCACCCAGTCAGCACCTCCTCAGTCTCTCCCCAACTAATATGTCATCTACGTATGAGGTGACATTCTCCCGATCCCCTTTGGAGAATTAATCCAGCATCTGCACCACATGTTGGTGTGCAATAGCTGGAGCACAGCGCAGGCCCTGGGGAATTCTTTTGAATAAGTACCGTTGTCCCGTGAAGGTAAACACAAAGCGGGCCCAAGAATCGGGATGGCGAAAAAATAATTTGCCAAATCTATGACAGAGAACCATTTAGAGGCCCCCTATATTCTTGCCATGACTTGAGGCAAATCTGCTACTATTGGTGCCATGGCAGGGGTAGCTTTATTAATTTGTCTAATATCCACGGTCAATCTCTAATCTCCTGAAGCTTTTTAGTACCAGCCAAATTGGGCAAGTGTGTGCGGAATTCCCCTTTCCAATCACTCCTTCCAGTGATTCAACTGTTTTGTCAATTCCTGCCTCTGCCTGCACGCGATATTTATATTGTCTCTGTGGTAGCACGTCATCCCCTGCGATTTTAACACACGCTTTGATTTTACCACATTCTGCTTTATTCTTGGTCCATACATTGGGAAACTCTTTTACCCACACATCTCGTGGATTCAGTGTAATCTCCTCCACTGCTTCTGCAGCACATATTCTTGGCACGTGTCCTGCTGTCAGAGCGTCTACTGTCCAGTCGGGCACACGCCACAGAACTCCATGAGTTAAATCCAAAACCAACCGATTCCTCTCCAAACAAGGAGTTCCTAATGTCACTGGCTAAGTCGCCTGATTTATCTGAAGCATTTGTTCTTTACAACAAAAACCTCCTATTCTCCCTCTGGGTATAATAGTTATTTCTACTGAACGATGCATCTTTCCTGCCAGTCCTTCCCCAGCAAAGGAGGCTGCTGTAATGATCTCACACATATCGAGTCAAATCACAATTTCTATTTTCAATATTTACACCAGCCCCACTATACAATAGGGCGTCCTTGGGTCCATTGTCTCCCACAATGACAGTTGTTCTAGGTCTCCCATTCGAGTCCCATCTTCATCTCGTGACCATCGCTCACTCCTGGGGACCCATTTCCAGTGGGAGCAACTTGTCATCGGGGCTTCCCCATAAAATAGGTTTCTAGGAATCCTCAGTTTGCACAGCTGCAACTCTTTTCTGCTCCTTAGATATTTCTCCTTCCATGCTTTGATCAATTCATCAGTACATCTCCCATTCCGCTTATCCATATTTACTCCCCTCAATTTCAAATACCTCCAAGCAATATTTCAAATCACATCTCCTCCCTTCTGGGGCTCATTTTGATTATTCCACTTCTACCTCCTTGTGGTGGTGCGTCTTCTCCTCTACCACGGCCCCTTCCTCTCTCACGGTGTCCTGATCTATAAGCATTCTCCTCTGAATGTTATTGCTTCAACAAAAGCTACTCTGGGTTTCAATCCTTCTACCTGGCTTTTCCCTTTCATCATTCGTTGGCACATTATCCAGTGACTCCATAACAGTTAACCCCTCATCCTGGGCTGCTTGGTTCACCAAATTAGTAGACATTGCTACTAAACTCCTGTCCAATCCTTCAAACACATCATTCCAAAATTCTCTCTGATTCAAATCAACGGCCATCAAAGAATCAGCTGTGATATGTCCGGCAATCTCTGCCGTGGAGTTAGTCCCGGTTACATTTCGCCAGCCAATAACCCCAATGTTATTCTCTTTAACAGGTAATCCCTGGGCAAATCCCCAGGCTTCATGTCATCTGCACTGGATAACTCCTTCAAGGGTCTTTGACCTCTCTCTTTCCCTAACAGCACAATAAATCGCGGCACCAGCCAGCATGCATCTGGCTGCCTCTCCAAAGCATTTTTCGCTCAACCTACTGCTTGTCTACTCTCTCCGGTGGCAGCTGCCCTGATCAATTTATAACATTTGCTTATATTTAAATTCTCCATTCTTCCTAATTCTGCCCACTATACCAGCCACGCAGCTAGATATTTCATATTCACTGGGCCTAATGACTTCGCCCTCAACTGTAAATCTGACGAACTGGCCGGAATTATTCATGTCTGTTCTGACTGTATTTCTCCCGCTGCATCGTTAATAGTTGATCTCCGTTCTAACACTGCTACAGACTTTTCTGGCTTAGGCTCTCCCGGCCAATTTTTTATTTCTTCCCTCAGTTTAGGATAAAGCCCATCTCAAGGCCAATTGCCGTATATACTTGATCATAAGCTGGTTCGTTTATAAGCCGATCCCCCCCAAGATGGATAAGTCAAAACTGAAAATTTTTATGACCCATTCATAAGCCGACCCTATAATTCAGGGGTGAGCAAACTTTGGCTCCCGGGCCATCAGGATAAGCCACCGGCAGGCCGAGATGGTTTGTTTACCTCAAGCATCCGCAGGCATGAAGGTAAACCTAAGTAACCAAAGTGTCCCGGCACGCCAGCTGCTTACCCTGACGGGCCGGGACAGCAACTGGTGGGGAAATTTGGGGGGGGGAGGAGAAGCTGGAGGTCAGCGGAGAAACCCCTATGACCACCCCCTACATGACCCCACCCCTAGCCTGGGACTCCCACACTCTCCCCATCCCATCCCTTCCCACCTTATCTGGAGAGGGCCAGGGGAGGATGTCTCTGGCCTGGCTGGAGCTGCTTCAGAGGTTGGGGGGAGAGAGGCGTGGCCAGAAGCAGAGAGACTCTGGCCCCACCTCTTCCCTTCTGGCTCTGCTGCCTCTCCTTGCTCTCTCTGTCGGGGGAGGCTGTGTCCCACCTCCCCCTCTCTATATATGTTCATAAGCCGACCCCCCGTCTCTGGTGCTTCCCTTTTTTACTAAAAAAATTCGGCTTATGAACGAGAATATACGGTAAGTTCCTTTTCTCTTGACCCCCACGCTGGTCCTCCGAATCCTCTCCATACTGGATATCTCCATTAAAATCCAAATCCAAATCTCCATTCTCTGTTTGACATACAGACGCCACTTGCAGTTCCCTCATTCTCACCTGGTTCCTCCAGGTTGCTATGGTTTTCGGGCACCAACTGTGAGAAGCGCTTGCAGTCTCCTCTTCCTCAGTCGGTTCTCAAATTAACTGTTTCATCCCTACCACTTGATTTTCCCATTTATCTTTGTCGGCCTGAATCTTTTCCCAATCCACCATTTTCTTTTCCAATTCCGTATTTTGTTTCCCCATTTGTTCTATTTGAGTTTGCATTAGCTGTGCGGCCTCACTTCCCGCTCCAAATTTTCTTGGCGAGTTTTAGAATTCTCTTGTAATGTCTGCATCTCCGCACAGATTTCCCCATTACATGCAATTGCCTTCTTTGCAGCCTGCCACACCAGCCACACTACAGCCATTTGCTTTTTACTCGCATTAGGCCTGCACAGCTGTACATATTTCTCAAACATATTTTCTAAAGTGTCAATTGTTACATCGGGTTCCACTGCATCCAAGGGCATGTCCCAAATACAATAATCTGCTTTACTAAAAGAGAAGGGGCTTAACTTTAGTCCACTTGGCTGCCTCCTCCTCCACCCCTTTACTTCTCTTCTTAAACCAGGGGCGGGCAAACTTTCTGGCCTGAGGGCCGCATTGGGTTTCGTAAATTGACTGGAGGGCCGGTTAGGGGAGCGTGTCGTGGCTTGGCCCTCACCTCCTATCTGCCCCCCCCCAGGACTCCTGCCCCATCCAAGCCCCCCGTTCCCTAACGGCCCCTCTGGGACCCTTGCCCCATCCAACCACCCCTTCTCCCTGTCCCCTGACTGCCCCCGGAACCCCTGCCCCTGACTGCCCCCTGCTACCCCATCCAACCCCCTCCTCCTTCCTGACTGCCCCCCTGGGACCTCTGCCCCCATTCAACCCCTTGTTCCTCCCCTGACCACCCCGCCCCCTATCCACACCCCCGCCCCCTGACCACCACACCGAACTCCCCTGCCCTCTATCCAACCCCCTCTTCTCCTTGCCCCCTTACTGCGCTGCTTGGAGCACCGGTGGCTGGCAGCGCTACAGCCGCGCCACCCGGCTGGAGCCGGGCCACACCGCCGCTGCCACCGCGCAGCACAGAGCACCGGGTCAGGCCGGGCTCTGCAGCTGCGCTGCCCCAGGAGCTCACAGCCCCACCACCCAGAGCATTGCACCGGCGGCGGAGTGTGCGAGCTGAGGCTGCGGGGGAGGGACCGGGGGCTAGCCAGGAGCTCGGGGGCCGGGCAGGATGGTCCCATGGGCCATAGTTTGCCCACCTCTGTCTTAAACAGTGTTCTAAACATTGTTACAATAACACTGTGCGGTATCTCCCTACATGCTCTCACTCACTCCCCCCACCTTTTTTTCCTCACTAATATATTGTTTGAATATTTGGGGGAATTTAGGGGTAGGTGGATATACATATGGGAGCACCTCTAGGATGGAGGTATGGAGCAAAGGAGATAACACATTTGACTACTCCTGGGACAGAATGGGAAAAACAGGACCAAACAAAACCATATGTGAAGAGAAACCTTTTGAGGTAAAATTTAAAATACGGTGGGAAGATGGAAAAAATGTGAGATGGAAATACCTACAACCAATTTGGAAGAGCAATGGAGATATTTGTCCATACTAAGAGAGGAAGGTTGACTAATGTTTAGATTTAGTTATGATGAAAATAATCTGAACGTGAGCACTCTGAATTGTACCGTTTGGGATTTGATGTAGTCACCTTAGACGTGACTCCTGAACAAGAATTGGCTAATATTCATGTGGGATGGAATGAGTCAATGGCTCTCAAATTATGGGAATATGATATGATGGTGGATTCTTCCATAATGATAAGATTGAGTTGCTTTAGGAAAATTAATGAGGGAGGATATTTTCAGGGATATAAGATTGCACCAAGAATTATGGCAGACGAACACCCATATAGGGATATGGTCATTTTTTATGTTTATCAATCAAATACCAGTAAATGAGATTGCACCAAGAATTATGGCAGACGAACACCCATATAGAAGGGGAGAAATAATTGAAGCCCCAACTATTGTGGACCAAACAATCCGGTTGGAAAGAACTCAAATAAACATGAGTACACAACATCTGCAGTGTATGCCATATGCCTTACCTCTATTACATGCTTGGCGACAACCATGGGGAGACGGGACTATACAAAATAAAAGAGGTATAAGAGAATACATTGTAGGTGGCATTGGTGCTGGAACTGGAGTTTTAAATCGTCTGATATTCAGGCGTTACAAGGCTGACATTTTCCCTTGGGTAACATTTTGAGGGCTACAGAGGCACATGTGACAACATTTTTGGTACATTATTGAAGCAAGGAATAAGAAGTGTGGAGCTCCAATTAAAGCAAGCCCAAGTCTTGAAAACATCTCTAAATATGAATGTATTTGGTGTGCCTGAAATTAACAACACAACAGCACTAGCCACACAGTGTGTACAGATGCACACTTATGAGATACACTACTAAGGCCTTGTCTACAATAGCAAGTTACTGCGCTGAAACTTGCTCATGGAGGTGGTTTACCAGCTCTGTCCCAGTGCTGGCGTGCGACCACACTGTCCTGTTAAAGCGCTGCACAGCTTCGACTAACTGAGGGGACGGGAATCGCTTACCCAGCGAGGTCACTGCCTCGTAGTTCTCCTGCATGACCTCCCTGTAGAGGGCTCTCTGAGCGGGGTCCAGCAGAGCCCCTTGCGCTTGGGTGAAATACACAGCCACCTCCTCGAAGGTCACCGGCATCTGAAACAACAAGAGTCCCCCACTCAGCACCTGCTGCCACAGCCACAGTCATGGGAAAGGAAGAAAGAATAAGAAAACAATCTCGGAAGCTCTGGGAGGGCTGGAGAAGCAGATTCCCACCCACACTCTGCTCAGAGCAGCCAGGAGGCTTCATGGGGTGGGAGTAAGTGAGAGCTCCTTGCCCCCACACAGCAGATGGAGAAGGGCAGCATCTTCTCATTTACCACACACCTCCCAGCCACAGGAAGCGAGCTCTGAGCTGGGGACAGGGACAGGAATCCCAACAGCTTCCCTTCGTATTTCACAGCAGCCTTGGGCCAGTGGGGTCAGGCTTCAGCACTGGGAGGCTGGTCAGTTTTTCCAGCCCTGCCCATGGGGGTTGTTTCATATTTGAGAAATGGGGGAATGTTCCCCCCTCCCCACCACCAATACGCCTGCTCAGCATGTTTATCGCACCCTGTCTCTTCCCTGCCTCTCCCTCCCCATGCCCAGCAACTCCCTGAGAATCCCCTACCTGAGCTGGCTCCATCACAGCCATTTCGCTTCTCTGTCTCCTGCACGACGGGACGATCTGGAGTGAAATGTGGACGTGATTCCTCAGCCTGTCGGGGCGATGGGGGAGGTTACAGAAGGGGCTTGAGTCCCTGTCACACCCCGATTCCGCCCAGGCTCTCTCCCTGCAGACAGACACTTTGGACACTGCCACGCTGGCAAGAAACCCACTTAGTTTATTACCACCCAGGCCAGGCCCTTCCTGCCAGAACTGAACCCACCGGGGCACCATTAAACCCTCCCAGTAACAGTGTCTCTGAGCCAAATGCTGGAAAAAGAGCAGAACCGAAGGAGCCACTCTGGGGGATTCCTCCGGCACTGTAGTGTCAGCCCCTCTAACTCCCTCTCTGCCTTCCCGCCCCTCCTGAAGTAGTGCGGTGCTTCAGCAATGTCAGCAACTGGCTTCTCCTCTCTCAGCTCTGCCCCTTGTTCCCAAGAGGGTCAAGTCTGCCCCGAGGGTGCAGGGGCCTGGACCTGGGAACCTCCCTCCCCACTTCCTGCTCCTGCTGCCCCTTTCAGTCTCTCTGCTCCCCCTTTTTATCTTCTTCCCTCGCCGTGGGAGAATTGGTGACTGCCCCAGTGTCGTGAGCCTTTGCACTTACTAGCTAGATCACCCACTGCCACTGCTAAGAGGGGTTTGATCCTGACTGAGTTTGTGAGGGCAGCATCTCTGGGACCCACTGACACACAGGGAACCCTCTTCCCCTCCAGTACAAACTCACCAGCTGGTCCCTGAAAGGGGCCCTTTGTGCAGTGTCATTTTCCTGCCCAGCCCCAGCCCTTTCCCCCAGGTCTCTCGCAGTCACCTGCAGGCTCCGGCTCAGGGGCTGGTGTGGGCAGAGCCCGGGGCTGCCCCAGGGGCTGGTTCCAGCCACTGGAACCTGTTCCCCCTCCCCTCCCGGGGCTGGGCACTGAGGGGGGTGAATGCAGGTTTTTCCCCCCACACACAGACCCCGCTGCATAAGAAGCAGTGGCTAAGTCTGGGCTCCCAGGTCAGAATTCAGGGGGCAACAACATCTGACCCACCAGGAAGCTCCACTCCAGGGCTGTAATAACATGAGCAGGGAGAGACACGCGCCCGCCTCCTCCTCCCCCTTGGCCAGAACCGGAGCCCTTTGGTGGCAGCAGCTAATGCCTGAGCCTCCCTGTCCTGCCCCTGCAGCCCCCAGGGACAGGCAGGCAGAGGCTGATCCCATTGGCCCAGAACCAGCAGTGACTCCGGTCTGACTCCGGTGTGGCTGAGATCTGAATCCTGCCTGGACATCAGACCAGGGCCGTGGGCAGCCCCCACACTCAGGAGAAACAGACCCCACCAGCATGGGTGGGTCATTAGCACATGGGGGCGGCAGGGAAGGTGGCGGGGGGGGGGGCATCTGGATATTTGCCTTGTAGTTTCTGAGCCCTGTAGCGATAGTCCCCAGCGGCCCCCCAATGCTCCCTGACCCCTGGTTCTCCCTTCCCCAGCCGGTCTCCTCTTGCTCTCACAGTCTCCCCCCGGTCTCCCCTCCCCACACACCCCCTTTCCCTCCATTCCAGCCTCGTTCCCATCAGCCCCATCATTCCCCCCTGAAGCCTGATCCCCCTGCATCGCCCCATCGCCCTGACCCCCCGCCTGTCTCCCACAGCCCCATCACCCACCTTCTGTCCGCCCTGTTCCCCCCACACATCCCTGCCCCTCTTACGCGGCGTCTCGCACTGCTCCCCCCCCCCGGCTGCCCCAGCACGGCCCGGGCTGGCTCCCCCCGCCCCGCACACACCGGGGGCTGGCCGGGCCCAGGGCTGGAATCGCAGCCAGCTCCGCTGGGAGCAGCCTGGGGCCAAACCTCCCCCTGCAGCCCGGGGGTGACGGGGGGGGGGGGGGGGGGCGGGTCTCTCTCACCTTCCCTCCGAGCGGGGCGGGCCCAGGCCCGTGTAGTGCATTAAAGCGCTCTCCGTAGCAATGTGCTACTTAGGGTGTACTGAGCATGCTCAGTACATCTGCTGAAGCCACTGCCCTTCACCCTGCCCTTATTAGCCGGAAGAATCCGCGCTTTGCTTTTGACAGGAGTTAAAAATTGGCAAAGGGGCGAATCGGAGCAAGGAGGGGGGTGACCAGGGGGTGGAAATTTACTGGTCTGGGGGGTCAAGCAGCTGGAGGCAGCAGTAGGAACAGGGCCGCCCAGAAGATTCAGGGGGCCCGGGGTCTTCGGCGGTGGGGTTCCTTCCGCTCCAGGTCTTTGGGGCACTTTGGCAGCGGGTCCCGGAGTGGATGAAGGACCTGCTGCCGAAGACCGGAGCGGAAGGAACCGTCGCCGCCGAAGACCCGGAGCGTAAGGAACCCTCGCCGCCAAATTGCCGCCAAAGACCCGGAGCGGAAGGAACCCTCGCCGCCGAACTGCCACCGAAGACCCGGAGCGGAAGGAACCCTCGCCGCCAAATTGCCGCCAAAGACCCGGAGCAGAAGGAACCCTCGCCGCCGAACTGCCGCCGAAGACCCGGAGCGGAAGGAACCCTCGCCGCCGAATTGCCGCCGAACACCCGGAGCGGAAGGAACCCTCGCCGCCGAACTGCCACCAAAGACCCGGAGCGGAAGGAACCCTCGCCGCCGAACTGCCGCCGAAGAGCTGGAGCAAAAGGAACCCTCGCCGCCGAACTGCCGCCGAAGACCCGGAGTAGAAGGAACCCTCGCCGTCGAATTGCTGCCAAAGACCCGGAGCGGAAGGAACCCTCGCCGCCGAACTGCCGCCGAAGACCCGGAGTGGAAGGAACCCTCGCCGCCGAATTGCCCCCAAAGACCCGGAGCGGAAGGAACCCTCGCCGCCGAACTGCCGCCAAAGACCCGGAGCGGAAGGAACCGTCGCCGCCGAACTGCCGCCGAAGACCCGGAGCGGAAGAAGCGGTCTTTGCTCCGGGTGTGTTTGGCGGCACTGAAGGACATGCTGCCGAAGACCTGGGAAGCCTGCCAAAAAGTCTTGTGGGGGCCTCACTCTCATGCCTCACTTCCTCCCCCCCCCCGGGGCAGCCCTGAGTAGGAAAGGGGCTAAAGGGAAAATCAGGAAGGGGGGGGGGGAGGCGTTGGAGTTAAGACCGGGAGTGAGGCGCTGGCAGAGGGTGTCAGAGGGCAAAACCCAGCACAGGCAGGGGCAGAGGGGGCAGCAGTTACCCCCGTGGGACTGAGATACCACTGCTTGGCAAACTTGTTTGTTGGGGTGCGAGAGGCTTTTTTATTTGAGCAAAGTGGCTTTTTTGTATGGTCACACGAATTGAGCATGCTCTGCTGAAGCCACTGCTCTTCATCCTGCCCTTATTAACCGTAAAAATCTGCTGTTTACAGGGGGTAAAAAGGGGCAAAGGGGGCGAATCGGAGCAGGGGGCAGAAATTGACTGGTCAGGGGGGTCAAGCAGCTGGAGGCAGCATTAGGAGAGGGGGTAAAGGGCAAAATCAGGGCTGGGGGGGGAGGAGCAGGAGTTAAGCTCGGGGTGAGGCGCTGGCAGAGGGTGACAGAGGGCAAAACCCGGCACAGGCGGGGCACAGTGGGTAACAGTTACCCCAGTGGGATTGAGACACCCGTGCTTGCAAAAATGGTGGGGGGCAAAACAGCTTTTTTTCTTTCCTTTCTCACAGACAGCACCTCTCAGCATTGGCTTCCCAGAGCTGGGTTCTTAAAGGCACAGGCATCCCAATGCCTAGTCAATGCAGCTCCTCTTTGTCTGATCTAACCTACTGTGGCTATGTCTACACTACAAATTTCAAAGCGCTGCCACGGGCAGAGCCAGCTTTAGGCCGATTTGCCCAATTCTCCTCAATTGGGCCCCGTGCCCAATGGTGAGCTGGAGCCGGTTCCCAAGCTCCCGTAGCTCTCCACCCCGGCCCCAGCTCACCTCCCCCTCCCCCCCGAACACTCCACCCCCCTTCTCCGCCCCTGCTTCCTGCTAATCAGATGTTTGGGGGGGAAGCCTGGAAACAAGCAGGGCAGGTAAGCTGGGGTAGGGGGGCGTGAGGAGGGCTCCACGGAGGCGCGGCGCGGCCCAGTCCGGCTCTGGCCGAGCGGCTCCGGCACGGTGGCACGGCTCCAGGTGGCGCGGCTCCGGCCGGGTGATGCGGCCCCGGGCCTGGCCCGGCTCCGGTGGGGGTAAGCAGCATTGTAAGAGATCGGGGTGGGGAGGGGGGAGTTGGATAAGGCAGGGGCAGGGAGTCCCGGGGACAGGGAGTGGGTGGGGGGATTGGATCGGGCAGAGGTTTTGGGGGGGCGGTCAGGGGATGCGGAAGGGGGGGTTCGGGTAGGCGTGGGAGTTCCGGGGGTCTGTCGGGGTGGTGGTGGATGGGGTCGGGACAGGGAGCAGGGCGAGTTGGATAGGGGGTGGGGTCCTGGGGGGCAGTTAGGGTGGGGGGTCTTGGGAAGGAGTAGTCAGGGGACAAGGAGCGAGGGGGGTTGATGGGTTGCGGTTTCTGAGGGGGGCAGTCAGGGGGAGGACATGGGTGGGGGTCAGATGGGGCGGGGGATGTACTCACCGGGTGGTTCACTACCAGGTCTTCGGTGGCGGGTCCTTCAGTGCCGTGGAAGACCCGGAGCGCCGCCGGGTGAGTCATCCCTGCCGGGGTCCCATCGAATCGAGCCCCGCACTTCCTAAAGCCGGCCCTGGCCGCAGGTGCCAGTGCTCCTGGTAATCCACCTCAACGAGGGGATTAGCTCCAAGCACTGGGATCCAACCCTGTCCACACTAGCGCTTTAAAGCGCTCAAACTTGCTGCGTTCCGGGGGCTGATTTTTCACATCCCTGAGCCAGCAAGCTAGAGCACTTTAACTTGCCAGTGTAGATAATCCCTGAGAATTAATTCAGTGAAACATTTTACACATATCCCCTCAGAAACAAAGAATCCCTTATCACTGTATCTGACTGCATAGAGTCTCCGAGCAGTTCCCAAGTTGTCTTATCTGCTGCTGGGATTCCCTGAATTCCCTGAATTTTTAAATTTAATTTTTTCTTCCCATTTTAGAGGTGACTGAATTTCTGGCCTAGTGTCAAAACTTTGTTTTGAGTCAATCCACCAATGGGGATTGCATTTTTGCAACTGTTATTTTGCCTCTCAGTCGAGCCCTTAGTGTTTTTCCGCATGCCATTGTGTACAACTTGATTCTCAAACATTCAATAAAGGCAGTATACTATCTCCTAGAACGTCTTTCTCCCTGGAAAAAAATCTATTGTAATTTTTGCAGAAAATTAGAACTGCCATCGTGGGTCAGACCAATAGTCCGCCTAATCTAGTATCCTGTCTTGTGACAGTGGCCAAGGCCAGGTGCTTCTAAGGGAATGATCAGACCAGGCAATGACTCAGTGAACCATCCCATTGTCCACTCCCAGCATCTGGCAGTCAAAGCAGTGATGAGCTGCCAAAATCGTAACAACTGGTTCCCTCCTCACCGCACGAGGGGGTCATGGCCCACCCCCCGGGACTCCTGCCCCATCCAACCCCCCGTGTTCCTTGATGCTCCCCCTGCCCCAGGGACCCCTGCCCCATCCAACCACCCCTTCTCTCTGTCCCCTGACTGCCCCTGGACCCCCTGCCCCTGACTGCCTTCCACCACCCCATCCAACCCCTGCTCCTTCCTGACTGCCCTCCCGGGACCCTTGCCCTTATTCAATCCCCGTTCCCTGTCCTCTGACTGCCCCAACCCCTATCCACCTCCCCACCACCCCCCAAACTCCCCTGCCCTCTCTCCAACACCCCCTCCCTGCCTCCTTACCGTGCTGCCTGGAGTGGCTGGTGGCACTAAGTCTGGCTGCGGATGGAGCCAGGAGCCTGGGGACATGGGACCAGAGGACGCAGTGGGAGCTGGGTGGCCGGAGCCGGGGAGGGCCATGGCCGTCGCCGCGCCCGGACCCGCGCTGCCAGAGCCCGGCCGCGTCGCACCACAGCAGGAGCCGGGTGGCTGGAGCCATGGGGCCAGGCCGGAGCCGGGGAGAGCGGCCGGAGCCAGGGAGGGCAGCGGCCAAAGACGGGCAGCTGGGGAGGGCCGCTGCCGGAGCCGGGGATGCGGCAATTTCTTACATGTGTATGTGTGAAAATGCTATCTGTAGGACTGGTCTATCTTGCCTTTAGTAAGGCTTTTGATACTGTCTGCCATGACCTTCTCATAAACAAACTATGGAAATGCAACCTAGATGGAGCTAAAATAAGATGGGTGCAAAACTAGTTGGAAAACAGTTCCGACAGTAGTTATCAGTGATTCACAGGCTGAAAGGGCCGAGTCAGGCTGAAAGGGCAGAACGAGTGGGGTTCTCCAGGGATCAGTTCTGGATAAGTTTCTATTCCAAATCTGAATCAATGATTGAGATAATGGCATACAGAGCACAATTATAAAGTTTGTGAATGATAACAAGCTGCACGCACACAAAATGGGAAACGACTGCCTAGGAAGGAGCACTGCGGAAAGGGATCTGGACCACAAACTGAATACGAATACTCTGGAAAGGGATCTATGCAAAAAACAGAACATCACTCTGGGATATCCGCTCTACTCTGCGCTGATTAGGCCTCATCTGGCATATTGTGTCCAGTTCTGGGCACCACATTTCAGGAAAGATGTGGACAAATTGGAGAGAGTCCAGAGAAGAGGGGAAAAAAATTAAGGTCTAGAAAACATGACCCATGAGGGAAGTAACATCTTTTTACAAAAGCTGTTTCTTACAATCTATACCTATAAATAACTGCTACAGATAGCACATTTCTACATGTAGCAATTTCACATATAATATAGTGCAAGAAACTGCTACCAGTAGGCATTTGCTACATCAGGTAGCAGTTTACTACAATAGCAGTTTCTTACAATCCATTATGTATCAGTAACTGCTACCAGTAGCACATTCCTACGCGGAGCAGTTTAATACACTACAATCAGGATGATGAAAACCCAACGGTGCCATGCTAGGTCGCAGGAGACAGTTGGTGTGAGACATACCCCAGGGTACAATCTGGACTGTTGAACTGCTTAGTTCTCCATCCCAGGGCATCTTTTACACTGCTTTCCTGTGTGAACAACAAACCCCTCCACGCTCTGCTCACACACAGCCACCAGCATTCAAAGTCACTCCTGGCTGCACTATACTGAGTGCGACTAGCCAGACAATCAGGAACTTACCAGTCGACCCAGCAACATCAGCCAGTTTTCTACTCCCAGCCTTGCACCCCGGGAATGTGCATCTTGGACTGCTCAGTCTGTCATCCCCACAAAGGGGCCTGATTAGGTTCACAGCCTTGTTCTCTCAAGTCAATCCCCCAAACACTTCAATGAAAACACACAGTCCAGACAAAACACTGAACTGGAACAAGAAGGTTTTCAGGGATTACAAGGGAGAAAGATGTAAAAGGTCAGAAGGGGTTAAAAAAATAAAAATGCATTTTAAATCCTAAATTTTACCAAACTAAGGAAGATACAAAACAAACAGGATTTCCCACCCCACCCGATGTTGCAGGCAGTTCACAGTTCTTAGTAGCCAGGCTGAATTTTCTTCTAGCCCTGGTCCGTCCTCCCGAGTCCAAGGCCCCTGTTGCCTTTCAAGGCATATTGTTGACTTCTGTAAAGATGGGAGAGGAGAGGTAAAAATGGAGGCAATTCTCCCTTGTGCTTTTATACCACTCTCCTCTTTGAGGTTCACCCCCCAGCCGAGGGGCAGGCGACAATCAGTCTGTGGCCTAAGTGAGTGTCCAGCCATCCTTCCGGTGAATTGTAACTCTCTTGTTCCCAGCTCCACAGCTGGTGAATGGCCGGCTGAGCAATTAATGGCCATTGTCTCCGAGGAGCAAGTCTGTGGGCGTTTTCCAGCTTTACAGCATGTAACAAACATACAGCAAACTCTCAGAGCTCCATGGACAGTGCTGATAGACATATTTCAAAGGGACAATAATATTCAGCAGACGCTGACTTTTCCTATCATACCTCACAAGACATACTTTGGAGAAGATTTATCATTTTATAAACGTGGTGCCCATAATAGTGTAGATCAGTGGTTCTCAAATGTGTTTCATCAGCCCCCCTTCTGCCCCCATCCCTTCTTTATGTCTTTTGTCATTTACACCCCCAACCTCACAAGCACATATATCGGAACCCAGCTCTAACGGCAGAGTAGTTGCTGGTGAGGTGCCCAACTCTGAAGGACTCCAATAGCAGCACAGAAGTTAGGGTGGCCACGTGAAAAGTGATATTCACCAATATCACTGTTCACAGCAGACTTATCACCCCATTGACACCCTTACTTCTCCCATCTTCAGGTGAAGAGCATGAACATCTATCCCCACCTCCCAGCTAGGCCTGTTATAGAATAGAATATCAGGGTGGGAAGGGACCTCAGAAAGTCATCTAGTCCAATTCACAGACAGATTTTTGACCCAGCTCCCTAAATGGCCCTCTCAAGGAGGGAACTCACAACGCTGGGTTTAGCAGACCAATGCTCAAAGCACTGAGCTATCCCTCCTTCTTCACAAGTCCCAACCACCTGGAGCTAACAGCCAGTGCTCTTTAAAAAAAACCCAAACAACCCACAGAGGTCACACTTCTCTTGACACATTCCTGTGCCTCCCTTGGGAGGCCTGCCCTGCAGTTTGAGAATTCCTAGTTTTGTCACCCTTAGGATTGGTAGCCAAGATGGTAACACCTACTCATTTCTATCTCCGGGATCCTCAGAGAAAATGTCCGAGCAGGAGAGCGGAACAGATCCCATTAACACTAACTTTGCAAAACACATTTTGGTGATTTCAGCTATAAACATTCCCTCCATCCTTCAGCCCCTAACCCCAGCTATTTCAATGAGACTGAGCTAGAATTGGGCAGGTGGCAGGGGCAATGGGTATAATCTCTGAATTATTGATCCCTGAATTAACAGAATACAGGAACCCTTGGGATAAATTGTTAACCTCTAACAAGATATAGCTAAACATAGACCACTACAGTTACCCCTCTTCTTCCAAGTCTTTAATAATACATGTTTACATTTCAAACTCTAGCTTATCTAAGATGAACACACTTTTAAAATCTCTCTCTAAAGGTTGAATCTGAATCAATTACATGCAAAATGCTTTACCCTTTCTTGCCATGAAATACAGAAGTTTAGATACTGTGTGGATTCTCCCATGTTTAATGAGGTGTAATCTCCGTGTGAAATTTTTTCCACAGTCCAAGCACTTATAGGATCACTCTCCTGTGTGGATTACCTGATGTTTAGCAAGGTCTAACCTCCGTATGAAACTTTTCCCACAGTCCAAGCACTTATGGGGTCTCTCTCCAGTGTGGATTGCCTGATGATTAACAAGGGATAATCGCCAAGTGAAACTTTTCCCACAGTCCAAGCACCTGTGGGGTCTCTCTCCCGTGTGGATTACCTGATGTTTAGCAAGGTCTGACCTCCGTATGAAACTTTTACCACAGTCCAAGCACTTATGGGGTCTCTCTCCAGTGTGGATTGCCTGATGATTAACAAGGGATGATCGCCAAGTGAAACTTTTCCCACAGTCCAAGCACTTATGGGGTCTCTCTCCTGTATGGATTGCCTGATGATTAAGAAGGGATGCTCTCCAAGTGAAACTTTTCCCACAGTCCAAGCACTTGTGGGGTCTCTCTCCTGTATGGATTGTCTGATGATTAACAAGGTTTGACCTCTGTATGAAACTTTTCCCACAGTCCAAGCACTTGTGAGGTCTCTCTCCTGTGTGGATTGCCTTATGATTAACAAGGTTTGACCTTCGTAGGAAACTTTTCCCACAGTCCAAACACTTGTGGGGTCTCTCTCCTGTGTGGCCTTTCTCAGGTGAAATTAGTGCTGATTTTGAACTGAAATATTTCCTGCACTCAAGGCATTGAATGGGTTTCTCTCCAGTGTGGCTTCTCCCATGGTTATTAACATATGAGAGGTTACTGAAGATTTCCCCACGGTCCAAGCATTGAAGGAGTTTCTCTCCGGTATGGATTGTCTGATGTGTCACAAACTGTGATCTCACAATGAATCCTTTCCCACACTGCAGGCAGTGACAGGGTGTCTCTTCCTCTGGATTTGTCTGCTGAGTTCTGGGATCCTTGTCTCCTCCCAAACCATTAATAGATTCATCCACTTTTTTCCATGGATGGTTTCCCAGAAGCGTCTCTGACCTGTGCCATTTTCCCCAGGATTCTCCCTCATCCCAGCACTGGGAAAAAATCCCTTCAGTTCTTCCCACAAAGGTCCCCTGTGGTTCCACTTCCTCAGGAACTTCCTCAATATGATTCCCCTCCTCATTCTCACTCCCTCGCTCAGCACCTGTTGGGAGAGACACAATCCAGACAGGAGTCATTGTGCTGGGGAGAAAGAGGAATAGCACAGAGGGAAAACCCAACACAAAGTCTGAGCAATTGGATTCTGCCTCCACATCCCACCCAAATACTCACAGGAAAGGAGAAACGGGAAGGAAACTCCTGTAGCTAAGAGGCTTGGGTGGCATGGCGAGAGTGATATCTGCTGACTACAGCTCTGCGCTGGTTGAGATGAGGAAGAACTGAGGGCGCTTTCTCACACCATATTTTGGTATTCTCAACTTTTTCCTTCATTCCCCAAATGGTTTCTGTGTCAGTCCTCACCTATGTGGGCACCACTCAGGATCTCTCTTTCCTCGCAGGCCTGGAGATTGGGCACCCACGGCTCTTCCCCTCGTTCCAGGAGGGAGATCAGCTCAGGTTTGGGAATGGGAAATCCTGTGCAGAGGGGGAAATCAGACCAGATCAGGGTGCATGGAGCATTGGTGGAGTATTTGTGAGAAAGGACATTCCGTGAGTGGAACCTGTCCCTGTGCTCTGATGGAGGAACATGGAATCCAAGAGGATGTGAAAATTGTCACTGAGCCCCCTTGAGCAGAGGAGGTTGTCTGGGGAGGTGAGTTGAATTATTACTACACCCTCACTAGGCATTCCCAGGATCTGTGCACTCTGGGGGCCTTGCTGACTCTCACACAACTCTGCACTTAAACCCCTGCCTCTTTCTAAACCTGCAGAGCCCAGAGCCCTCCCCATGGCTGGAGCTAGTCCCAAGGAGGGAGGTGAACAGGGATTTTTTCTGCAGCCAAGAAACAACACACAGGACAATGCTGGATTTATGCCCCTTTGAAAGCTGGAGGGGTGGGGATGGTTTAACTTGTCCATTAGGTTTTGACACCGCGTCCCACTAGAGAGGGCACAGAGATGCAAGTCTCTCTCACATGGCAGTTATGCATTAGGGAACCCACTCGCCTCTAATCTTATTGACCAGGGAAAAACATGACCAAATAAAGACTCGCAGACCCCACGGCTTCCAATAACCGAGGGAATGGGAATCCCTTACCCAGCGAGTTCACCGTCTCATAGTTCTCCTGCATGACGTCCCTGTAGAGGGCTCTCTGAGCAGGGTCCAGCAGAGCCCCCTGCCCCTGGGTGAAATACACAGCCACCTCCTCGAAGGTCACCGGCATCTAATAGAACAAGAGTCCCGCACTCAGCACCTGCTGCCCCAGCCACAATCCCAATAGTCATACGGGAGGAAGGATAAAGAAATGGAAGCCGTGGGAGAGCCAGAATAGCAGAATCCCACCCCCACCCTGCTCAGAGCAGCCAGGAGGCTTCAGGGGGTGGGGAGAAGGTGAGAGCTCCTTGTCCCCCCCAGCACACGGAGCAGGGCAGGGTCTTCTCTTTTCCCACATGCCTGCCAGCCACAGGTTGATACGGGAAGCAGAGCTCTGAGCCGGGGACAGGGACAGGAATCCCAACAGCTTCCCTTCGTATTTCACAGCAGCCTCGGGCCAGTGGATTCAGGCTCCAGCACTGGAAGCCTGGAAAATGTTCCCAGCCCTGCCAAGGGGGTTATATACTGTTTGAGAAATGGGGGAATGTCCCCTCCCCCACCAGCAATGGGCCTACTCAGAAAATCATCAGGTTCATCACACCCTCTCTCCTCCCTGCTTCTCCCTCCTGCCCGGCCAGCAGCTCCCTGAAAATCCCCTACCTGAGCTGGCTCCATCACAGCCATTTCCCTTCCCTGTCTCCTGCACAATGGGACGATCTGGAGCAAAACATGGATGTGATTCCTCAGCCTGTCGGGGTGAGAGGGGTGGTGGGGGAGGTTACAGAAGGGGCTTCAGTCCATGTCACATCCCGATTTCCCCCAGGCTCTTCAGACCCTCCCAGTAACAGCATCTCTGAGCTAAATACTAGAAAAAGAGCAGAATCAAAACGGCCACTTTGGGGGATTGCCCCCCATTGCAGTGTAAACCCCTCTCCCTTAGCAACAGCCGGAGCCCTCTGGTGGCATCACCTGAAGAATGAGCTGCCCTGGACTCCCCTGGCAGCTCCCAGGGACAGGCAGGCAGAGGCTGATCCCATTGGCCCATCTGCACTCCCCCTGCCAGAGCCCGCAGTGACTCCGGCCTGACACCGGTATGGTTGAGATCTGAAACCTGCAGGGAAATCAGACCAGGGCCCCGGGCTGCCCCCAAAACTCAGGACACACAGACCCCACCAGCACGGGTGCGTGACAGTAACATACTGGGAGCAGGGTGTCTGCGGGAGGGAGGGGATCAAGGTTTTTGCCCTGGGGGGTTTGTCCCCTGATCCCACCCAAAGCCGGTTTGACCAGTTCCAGGAGGAGGAGAGCTTCTCGCCGCCCCTCCAGCCTCGTGTCCCATGGGGCGGAGAAGCTGCCTTGGCATCTCCCCCCCCTTCCCCCGCCAGCCTCCCCACATCCCCCTTCCCTCGCTGTGCCCCCCACTCACATCTTCCCCCATTCCAGCCTCGCTCCCCTCAGCCCCACAATCCCCCCGATCGCCCTGCATCGCCCCATCTTCCCTTCAGTGCGCCCCCGGCCCCATCCCAGCCTGCCCCCCGCATCCCGCCCCTCTTTATCCTCCTCCCCCTGCAGCCCGGGGGTGACGGGGGGGCGGGTCTCTCTCACCTTCCCTCCGAGCGGGGCCCCCTGGGGCAGGGGCCGGGCCGGGAAGGGGCCTGGCCGGGCTGGGGGCTCTGCCCTGGGAGAGGCTCCTGGGGAGCAGCGGGAAGGGCCCTGCTGGAGATTCCCCTCTCCCGGCTGCAGCCCGGGCTCCGGGCTCCCAGCACCAGCCGCCGGGGCTCGGGGATCTCGCCAGGAGCCTGGAGCCAGAGTCCCCGCAGCGGCTGCGAGTCACTTCCTGCTGCCGGGCCTGAGCCCAGCGATCGCTCCCCCCAGAGCCGCCTCCCAGCTGCTCCTGGGTCCTAGCGATCAACCCACCGCGCTGCAGCATCTCTGTGTCCGGCTCCTGTTCCACTCACAGGCTCTATGGTCAGAAGGGCCCATCATGAGCATCTAGCCCAGGGATTCTCACGACCAAATTTGGTGGCCTCACAGTGTGGCCAGCAACTCTCACTGCTGCCGGCTCTGACACTTCCCCCATAAACCTAACGAACTTTAGGAGAAACCAATAAATATGCACAGAGGTCAGAGAGAGAGCCGTCCTACTAGTGTGGGGAACTTTTCTGACTTATTCACCACGCCAACGGAATTGAATAGCAGAAAGATCTGAGTCTTCGCTCCCACTCCTCTTACCCATAGGCCTGCCTGACCTCGAGGACTCCCCTTCCACTCTAGTCCCTGAAACCCCGACAAGGCTGGGCCCAGGATTCCTGAGGGGGCTTCACCCCCAATCTTGTTGCTATCACTCAGACGGAGGACAGAGTGTGATATCCCCAGTCTGGGGTGCTCTCTTCACTCCGGACGCTTCCCTGATTGCATAGAGTTCAGAAGAATTACAATTTATTAAACAGCAAGTAATAAAAAAAAAAAAGGAAGAAAAGGGAAAGGAAAACAGGATGTCATCCCACGCTGCCCAGGGTCTCCCCTCGCTCTCCCCAGTAGGGTGACCAGAGAGCAAGTGGGAAAAATTGGGAAAGGGGGTAGGGGGTAATAGGAGCCTATATAAGAAAAAGACCCAAACATTGGGACTGTCCCTATAAAATCGGGACATCTGGTCACCCTACTCCCCAGCTGTTCACGGCACCCAGCTCCGGACTGCTCCAGCCCCAGCTTCCCTCTGCCTCCAGCCCAGCTCAGGCTGCTACTCTCCCCTTAGCTCTGCCCTTCTCTGGCAGGCAGCTCCAGCTCACACAGAGGACGGGCTCCTGCCTCCCTCATTGGCCTGCCTGTCCTGTCAATGAGGCTGACCTAGAGTGTTAGCCTCTCCCCATTGGCCCTGGGGACTAGTCTCAGGGACTTTATTTCTCATTGGCCTTTCCTGTCTTTTAGTACTACACTGGCAAGTTTGTGCGCAGTAAAGCAGCTTTCTGCGCTGTAATTCCCGAGGTGCACACACTGCCAAGCCACTTAGTGCGTAGAAACTGCACCATTGTAGCACTTTAAGAAAACCACCTCGACGAGAGGCGTAGAGCTTTCTGCGCTGTGGCTACAGCGCTGCGGTGCCAGTGTAGACACCGTGGTGATTACAGTGCTGCGATTGGCCTCCGGGAGGTGTCCCACAATGCCTGTTCTCACCTCTCCGGCCATCGGTTTGAACTTTAGTGCCCTGCCCTCAGATGACCGTCAGCCCCACCCCAGACATTCCTTTGTAAATTTAAAAGTCCCCATCCTGTTTGCTCGGTGATGCATGCAGTGGTCTAAGTGCATCTTTCCAGGTGGCCATGCCTGCTCCATGCACCAGGCGATTCCCCACTTGGAGTAATGCTGAGCCTCATATGAACCTCATAGGTATTTGGGGAGAGGAGGCAGTGCCGTCACAGCTGTGCTCCAGCCGTTGGAATTTTGATACCTATGGACAGATTTCTAAATGCATGATAGAAAAGGGCCACAACAGAGACACACTGCACTGAAGGGTCAGAGTGCAGGAGCTCCGAAACGCCTACCACAAGGCATGGGAGGCAATGCACCGCTCCAGAGCTGCACCCAGGAGCTGCTGGTTCTACAAAGGCTGGACATGATACTCAGTGGTGATCCCACCTCCACTGCGAAGTCCCCTGTGGATACTTCGTTGGCTTCGTTGCCAGTCGAGAGTGGACCAAGCCAGGAGGAGGCAATCTTGGATAAAGAGGGGGAGGGGAAACCAGAGGCAGAGGACGACTTGGAAGTCAGAGATGCATGCAGTCAGGAGCTCTTTTTGTAGAACTGAAGAATGAAATTGTTTGTTTTAAATTACTATTATTATTAAGACTCCATATTGTAACCAAAACCCCATTTTGAAAAGCTTACTCCATTTTGCAAAACCCTGCAGTAACCTTATTAACTTAAGTTCAGATGGGTGAATGAGGGATGCATGGATAATGGACGCAACCTCCAGCCCCAGCCTGTCCTGACACAGTGAAGTGCAAACACCAACGGCTGAAGATGCAGACAACAGCCCTGACAAAGTGAGAAGAGTCCACCCTAAAAGAAAAGAACAAAGGTACAAATGAAGCAAGTTCAAAGTCAGGTCCAAGGTTGAAAGTTATGTCTGCAATTGATGGGTGATCAATCACACAGATTGCTGACAGAGCAAGACCTATAGACTCCTGATTCAAACTAAAGCCTATAAAATAGATGGGTGAGATGGAAGACTTTGGGTAACGTTCTTCTGCCAACATTGAAGGGGCTTGGTGCCTGCCCTACAGAGACTCAGCCCTTCCTTGTGCCCGGTTTTCCTGGCCAGTTAGCCGCCATGAGCTACGAATCCAAGCTGTGAAATCAGGCCACGGACTCAAGCTATGTTCAGGACTGGTAACTATACAGCAGCTGCAGAACATTTGATGTGTGTGTGTGTGTGTGTAGGTATTAGCTATTAGCTATAAATCAAATTGTGTTATCATAATCAATGTAGCATTTTGCCTTGTCCCCTGAAAAGATCCTGTGTAGTTTTATCTGCATAGCATTTGCTACCCCGGAGGAGCCTAGCCAGTCACAGGTGTCAGAGCTTGGCGAAGCGCAAGCAGGAGAGGAGGCCCCTGGTAAGTGGATCTGCTTTGGGGAATTGCTGAAGCGAGTTGTTGGAAAAAGGAGGGTTGCAGAAAACAGGCTTGTCTCCCACCTCATGCCTAGCTTGAGCAGTGGAACAGGCTGTTGATACATTCCCTCACTTCATGGGAATCTCCCTCAGAGATCTCCAGGAAACTCTCGTGGAGATACCGGGCAATCCGCTCCCATGGGTTCCTTGGCAGAGCTGCTTTGTTTCTTGCCCCATTAACGGTAACTTTCCCGCACCACTGTGCCATCACAGGGGGAGAGGGGACACAGGCGAGCCGCATAGGGGCCAGGGCGGAAGCTGCAGGCTTGGAGAAGACCCTCCCTTGATTCCCTGCTCACCATCAGCAGCGAGTTATCTTCCAAAATTATCACCTCCTATGGAAAGTCTGGGGACAGGAATGATTATCAGGCCCACCCTACAGTGCTGGCTCTTCCCAAGTCCCCAAGAGCCACGTGCCCAGTGTACAGCAGGGTCCAGGAACAGTGATTTACCCTGCCTCTGTGGCTACACAATATTTTTGGGGTCTTGTGGCTTATGAGTGCTTGCCTGGGGTCAGCCAGTTAGTGTCAGGTGTGTGAGTACTGGCTGAGTTTTACATAGGAAATATTATCATCGGCCATGTCCAGTTTCCCATACAGGTATCACCAGCGGGCTTTTAAACGGCCGAATGCACACTCCACAGTCATTCTGCACTTGCTCAGCCTGTTGTTGAACCGCTCCTTGCTGCTGTCAAGTTGCCCCGTGTATGGCTTCATGAGCAACGGCATTAAGGGGTAGGCAGGGTTTCCCAGGATCACAATAGGCATTTCACCTTTTCTCACGGTGATCTTCTGGTCCAGGAAGAAAGTCCCTGCTTGAACAGGCCAATGTTCTGAAAGATGCGTGCATCATGCACCTTTCCGGACCAGCCTGCGTTAATGTCCGGGAAACGCCCACGGTGATCCACAAGTGCCTGGAGAACCATTGAGAAATACCCTTTGCGATTAATGTACTTGGTGGCTAGGTAGTCTGGTGCCAGAATTGGAATGTGCATGCCATCTATTGCCCCTTTGCAGTTAGGGAACCTATTTGTGCAAAGCCATCCACAATGTCACACACATTGCCCAGATTCATGGTTCTTCTGAGCAGGATGCGATTAATGGCCCTGCAAACTTGAGTCCAATGGTCAACTTTTCCACTCCGAACTGGTTAGTGACCGATCAGTAGCAGTCTGGAGTAGCCAGCTTCCACAGTGCACTCGCCACGCGCTTCTCCAGTGACAGGGCAGCTCTCATTCTCATGTCCTTGTGCTGCAGGGCTGGGGTGAGCTCATCACACAGTCCCATGAAGTGACTTTCCTCATGCGAAAGTTCTGCAGCCACTGCTCGTCATCCCAGACGTGCATCACGATGTGGTCCCACCACTCAGTGTTTGTTTCCCAAGCCCCAAAGCGGTGTTCCACAGTGGTCAGCACCTCAGTGAATGCCACAAGAAATCTCGTGTCGTAGCTACTACACATGGCGAGATCAATGTCGCACTCCTCTTGCCTTTGTAGTTTAAGGAATAACTCCACTGCCACTCGTGACGTGTTGGTCAGTGTGAACAGCATTCTTGTCAACAGCTCGGGATCCATTCTTGCAGCCAGAAAGAGGCAAGGCAGGGCATGCAGTACACAAACCATTGAAAGATGGCGCCAAATGCGGATGGAAGCACAGGGATTGCTGGGATGCGAAGCAATGCATCATGGGACATTGGGACAGGACCCAGGATGCCCTGCGACCCCTTCCGCCTTGCCACAAGTCTTAGTGGCAAAAGAGAAAGAGGCGCTCTGTGGGATAGCTGCCCAGAGTGCACTGCTCCGAATAGCGCCGCAAGTGTGAATATGCTATTGCGCAGGCAGCTGTCAGTGTGAACACACAACAGCGGTTTTCTTTCAGCGCTCTCTGAGCGGCGCTATAACTGCTGATGCTGTAACTTTGCCAGTGTAGACGTGCCCTCGGTTTCAGTAAGGGGCCAACAGTCATGGGGTCAGGCAACTTCACGGTGTGTGTGAGCTCCAAAGCATCCTTCAGGTGAATTATAAATTTCTTTGTTTACCCCTTTCTTCCTGTTGGTGCTGGACGGCCAGATAAGAGTTTTCTAACACCAACGGTCGATCCTTTGTTGTCCCTAAGGAGTTTGAGTGGGACAATCCCCAGAACTATGACGTATTTCAGTAACGAAAAGCGTTGCCATATGTCTGGGTTTTTCCGGACAGATCATCTTTATTGAGTCTGCCGAGTAGGTTTTCCCATAACAGCAAATGTCCAGGGGTGTTTGCAGAGCACAAGCACTGAAGCTCAAAGACATCCCTGATTAGTCAGCTTCCCAACTAGTGAATTGCCCGGCATTCACAGCTGATTGATTGCTGCCAGATCCCGCCCACCCAGGCCCAGGCTTCCAGCCCTGGGGAGGGGGTCCCACAGGTCGGAGCTGACTGACAGCTGTTGCCACTGCCCTGCCACTCTGACAGCGGCCGACACTGCCCTCACCTCATGAGTACCCCCACCGCACCCCCCAGCACTCCTAAATCTACACCCCCCCGTCAGCTCCCACCCCCCTTTAGTGTCCTCTTTTGGGGCACCTGGAATATGGTCAGCCTAGCAATAAACATACATTAAAAACTCACCATTCTACATGCTCTGGTGTTACACGTATTTCAACGGCACAATATTCAGTAGATCATGAGTTTTCCAATGATCCCTCACCAGGCACATTTGGCACACAATATATCCAAACCCTACACAGTGGTGAACATGGGGTGCAGCAGTTAGTCACAAGTGGGATGCAGTGTGGGGCGAGTGGGGCAAAGAAACTCTGTCATGTTTCTGCGGTACATATGGAGGGCGTGACCAGCTGGGCTATCAGGTTCCTCATTTCCCTCTGCCATCAGTGATGGGGATCGGCCTGGCTTCAAGACTGCCCAGGTCTCCTAACATCCCCAGCTCCCTTCTTGCCTGTGCCCAACCTCAGCATTTTAGCAATAGGGAGACGCTGCCCCCTCCTCACATCATTTCTCTTGGGGTATCATTCATGGGCCTTTAGAGTTCAGGTCCAGCTTCACACTACACAGGCCAAGTCTAGTTGCTCTCTGGAACTGGTGCACCAAGTTCACAGTTCCCAGCCTCAGCCGTCTGGCTCTGAGGAGCAAACCCAGCAGTTTCCCAGCTCTGTTTCCCTTCACCTTCTCCCCCTCCCAACAGTATCTCACATCACTGCAGGGATCAGGCAGTAACTTCATTTCCGTTTCAGTCTCTGCCTCTTGGAGTGTCGATCTAGTTTGCATCATCTGTGTTCCTGCTGAGAGATACTGATCACTGTCATTGTTCAAACCACACAAAAGAATCTCATGACAAAGGGTTAGATAAAAATTTAAATAAAATAAAATCTAAAAAAGGACGATTTTGGCAAATGATCACTTGTCTCATGAAGTCCGCAATAAATCTGAGCTACATCCTGTCAAACTAAACTAATATCAAAGTATGTGACCTAACAGCCTTCATGAAAGGGGAAACACCCACAGTCCAGGGTGGGCTATAAAACACTTTCACATTCATAAAGTGAAATCTCCAAGCATCCTTCAAGACTCAAAAAAATCAGGAAAATAAACAGACCCATTTTCTTCTGAAGTGGCTAAACTGCTTTCATTTCTCACTTCATTATTCGGTTGTATTAGTTGCAAAAGTTTTAGCATCATTATAATATAAGAAAGAAAGAGAACCATTCCCATCTACAAAAGATCTGGACTAAGCCTAGAAAAAGCCAGGAAGCAATTTTACCAGTAAGTGGAAACAGAGCATGAGATCTGAAAGGTCAAACTGTGCTTTGAGGTTCATTGGGATTTCCCCACCCACTCCTAGGCCCTCTGGAGTCTGACTTAGGATCACAGACATCAAAACTGTGATTCTTTACCATGTAGAACCAGGGACCCAGTGGTAAGTTACATCTTGGGAGGTGGAGGGGTAGAACAGGGATGGGATAAATCCCTCCATCGCTTGGACAGATGTTACAGTGTCAAGAGTGGAGGATGACGGTGAAGGGGGAAGGAGGGAATCCCGCAGACTCACCGCAGCCCAGGGCCGCCCAGAGGGGGGGCGAGTGGGGCAATTTGCCCCAGGCCCTAGGCCCCACAGGGGCCCTCATGAGAGTTTTTCGGGGCCCCTGGAGCAGGGTCCTTCACTCGCTCCATGGGACCCAGAAAACTCTCGCGGGGCCCAGGCCCCCGGAGCTTCTTCCGCTCCGGGTCTTCGGCTGCAGTTCGGCGGCGGGGGGTCCTTCCACCCCGGGACCCGCCGCTGAAGTGCCCTGAAGACCCGTGGCGGGGGGGGTCCTTCGCCTCGGGACCCGTCGCCGAAGTGCCATGTCTTCGGCGGCAATTCAGCGGCGGGGGCCTCCTGCCGCCGAAGACCCCAGGCCCCCTGAATCCTCTGGGCGGCCCTGCCGCATCCACCTGAAATAGCACAGAAGCCCGAAGACCCCATTTTGTACAGACAGTAAATGCTTTTCAGCATGGCCTGGAAAAACGTGAGACTATCTGAGAACAAGACAATCTGGCCCCAAAGGAGGAACTCAGGGACTAGCAATCACTGTGCTAATGAGAGAGGGTCAGAGCACATAAGTAAGGCTACAATTTTATTATGGCGCTCACAGAAGTCATGAAATCTGTGACTTCAGACCACGGCAGGTAGGAGCTACGGGATTCCCCCTGCCACCCGCTGCAGCCCAGAGCTTCCGCAAATTTAGCTTTATTGCCCATGACCTGTCCCTGATTTTACTAAAAACATCCAGGACAAAATCTTAGCCTTACACGCAAGATGCTCACGGTGCGTTTATACTCGGAAACCTGGTTCAGGGCCACAGAGATGCACCGGCTAATCCTGACCATATTTCCTGTCTCTTTCCCTCCCCCCCTCTGCCTGGGAAAACTGGGGACTGTCCTGTTCCCATGGGCGTTTGCTCTCCAGGGTGAGCCTGGCTGTGTCACTGAGGGCAGCAGCTCTGGGACCCGCAGACCCACGGGGAACCCCTCCCCCTCTGGTACAAACTCACCACAGGACCCTGAAAGGGGCCCTTTGTGCAGAGTCACATTCCTGCCCAGACCCAGCCCTTTCCCCCAGGTCTCCTCATCAGTGTGCGCCACGCCAATAAACACACCAGGGTGGAGAAGCAATCAAAGTTTATTTGAGATCTCAAAGCGATGCAAGGAGACTGCCACGTCTCAGATCAAGCACACCAACATAAGCAATTTTTCTCTTTTTATACTTTACTTTAGCTAAGCTCTTCCCTTTCCCCCCCTTCCCCCTTTCCCCCCCTTGTCCTATAGCAGTTACCTTAAGCAGTTAAGTCATCTCAGTGGCTATAAGTCTAGCTCGTTAGTAACTTTTCTTTTGAACCGTTATCTTGTCCTTTTCCCTTTGATCTGTTATCTTACTCTTCAGCCAGAAGCATGCAGGCCTTATTACTACCGCTTTGTACCGGTATGAGCGGTGTTGCAACTGATAACTGACTGTTACACATTCCATTTTCTGTTGCTGGCTTTTTAGGTCAATTAAAGTTCAACCAGGGAGGAGCTTTGGTTCATTTAGGCCTAGAGCAGGAAGGCTTCATCGACACTCGTGGTCTTCCACCCTCTCGAGTTACCTAGGCTTATGCCTAGTGACACCAACACTCCTGGCTGCACTGTACTGAGTGCGACTAGCCAGACACTCAGGAACTTACCAATCGACACAGCAACATCAGCCAGTTTTCTACTCCCAGCCTTGCATGCCGGGAATGTGCATCTTGGACTGCTCAGTCTGTTCACTGTGATGGACAAATTCAATAATTAGTGGGTCGTCCCCATAAAGGGGCCTGATTAGGCCACAGCCTTGTTCTCTCAAGTCAAATCCCCCAAACACTTCAATGAAAACACACAGGTCTAGACAAAACACTAAAACCAGTTTATTAACTGGAGGAAGGGGGTTTTCAAGTGAGAAAGATGTAAAAGGTCAGAACTAGTTACAAAAATAAAATTAAAACATGTATTTTAAATCTTAAATTTTACCAAGCTAAGGAAGATGCGAAGCAAACCGGATTTCCGACCCCACCCGCTGTTGCAGGCAGTTCACAGTTCTTAGTACCCAGGCTGGATTTCCTTCCAGCCTTGGTCCGCCCTCCCCAGTGCAAAGCCCTTGTTGCCTTTAAAGCCACCTTGTTGCCTTCTGTAAAGATGGGGGAGATGTAAAAATGGAGACAATTCTCGCTTATGTTTTTATACCACTCTCCTCTTTGAAGCTCACGCCTCAGCTGAGGGGCAGGCGACAGTCAGTCTGTGGCATAAGTGAGCGTCCAGCCGTCCTTCAGGTCAGGGGTTCTCAACCTTTTTCTTGCTGACGCCCCCTTCTGCATCCTATAAAAACACCAGGGCCCAAGCGGGGGGGAGGGGCGGCAGAGTGTGAGGCTCTGGGCCAGGGGGACACCCTTGGGCATAGGCATAGTTTTACTTCTATTGGGGGGGGGGGGGAGGGCAAGGGCTGGCGGGGCTCAAGCCAGTTCCACATAACAAGGTCCAGGGAGGGCACGGCACCTCCAGCCCCTGACTCACTCAGGAGGCCACCTACCTGTCTGGGTAGTGGGGGGATGCAACCAAAAAATATAATTCAAAGGGGGGGACTCAGTTCAAAAAGTTTGAAAACCGCTTCGGGTGCGGGCAGGGGGGTAGCTAAGGACTGTATATGGGCGGGGGGGGATGCTCAGGGTGCAGGCAGGGGGTACCTACGGGCTGTGTAGTGGCAGGGGGGCTCCCAGTACAACTCACAGCTTCAGGGGGCAGGGCGTTGGAGCTCCCAGCTTCAGCCTCCCCACTGCTCCGGGATTTGGGGATGGGGGGGCCACGCCGCCTTCTGACTGCCCGCTGCTCCCAGCTTCGGGGATGGGGGGAACTGCCAGCTTCAGTTCCATGGCTCTCCTGGTCATGGCGGGGGGCCCCTGGATTCAGCTCTGCGATGCTCCCAAGAGACACATTTTAACCAGACAATAATATTCAGCGGATGATGACTTTTTCTATGATATCTCACAAGACATACTTTGTACATTTATCATTTTCTAAACGTGATCATAATAGTGTAGACCAGTGGCTCTCAAATGTGTTTCATCACGCACCCCCTTCCATGTGTCTGTGGTCATTTATGCCCCCACCCTCACAAGCACATATATTGCCACCTAGCTCTAACGGCAGAGTAGTTGCTGGCGATGTGCCCAGCTCTGAAGGACTCCAATAGCAGCACAGAAGTTAGGGTGGCCCCGTGAAAAGACTTATCACCTCATTGCCACCCTTCTGTGCTGCTGCTCCACCTGGGTTTGAGAGCCTGAGCATTTATCCCCACGTCCCAGATAGGCCTGTTCCTTCTTCATAAGCCCCAGCCACCCAGGGCCGACAGCCAGTGCTCTTTAAAAAAAACCAACCAACCCACACTGATCACGCCTTCCTTGACACATTCCTGTGCCTCCCTTGGGATGATCTGCTCACAGTTTGAGAATTGCTAGTGTAGAGAGTCACCGTGGGGATTGGTAGCCAAGATGGTAACACCTGCTCCTTTCCGTCTCCGGGATCCCCAGAGAAAATGTCCGAGCAGGAGAGCGGAACAGATCCCATTGACATTAACCTTGTAAAACACATTTTGGTGATTTCAGCTATAAACATTCCCTCCATCCTTCAGCCCCTACCCCCAGCGAACTCAATGAGACTGAGCTAGAATTGGGCAGGTGGCATGGGAAACGGGTATAATCGCTGAATTATTGATCCCTGAATTAACAGAACACAGGAACCCTTGGGATAAATTGTTAACCTCTAACAAGATATAGCTAAACATAGATCACTACAATTACCCCTCTTCTTCCAAATCTTTAACAATACATGTTTTCATTTCAAACTCTAGATTATCTAAGGTGGGGACACTTTTAAAATATCTGTCTAAAGGTTGAAACTGAGTCAATTACATGCAAGTTGCTTAACACTTTTTCGCCATGTCTCACAGAGGTTTACATCTTGTGTGGCTTCTTCCATGTTTCATGAGGTCTGACCTCCGTATGAAACCTTTCCCACACTCAAAGCACTTATGGGGTCTCTCTCCTGTATGGATTGCCTGATGATTAACAAGGTCTGACCTCTGTATGAAACCTTTTCCACAGTCCAAGCACTTGTGGGGTCTCTCTCCTGTATGGATTGCCTGATGTTTACCAAGTTTTGACCTCCGTATGAAACTTTTCCCACAGTCCAAACACTTGTGCGGTCTTTCTCCTGTGTGGATTGCCTGATGTTCAACAAGGCCTATTCTCCATTTGAAACTTTTCCCACAGTCCAAGCACTTATGGGGTCTCTCTCCTCTGTGGATTGCCTGATGTTTAACAAGGTGTGACCTCTGTATGAAACTTTTCCCACAGTCCAAGCACTTGTGTGGTCTTTCTCCTGTGTGGATTGCCTGATGTTTAACAAGGTGTGACCTCTGTATGAAACTTTTCCCACAGTCAAAGCACTTATGGGGTCTCTCTCCTCTGTGGATTACCTGATGTTTAACAAGGTTTGACCTCCGTGTGAAACTTTTCCCACAGTCCAAGCACTTATGGGGTCTCTCTCTTGTGTGGATTTCCTGATGTTTAACAAGGCCTGTTCTCCATGTGAAACTTTTCCCACAATCCAAGCACTTATGGGGTCTCTCTCCTGTGTGGATTGCCTGATGATTAACAAGGGATGATCTCCAAGTGAAACTTTTCCCACAGTCCAAGCACTTATGGGATCTCTCTCCTGTGTGGATTGCCTGATGTTTAACAAGGTCTGACTTCCGCCTGAAACTTTTTCCACAGTCTAAGCACTTATGGGATCTCTCTCCTGTGTGGATTGACTGATGTTTAACAAGGTCTGACTTCCGTTTGAAACTTTTCCCACAGTCTAAGCACTTATGGGGTCTCTCTCCTGTGTGGCTTTTCTCATGTGAATTTAGTGCTGATTTTGACCCGAAACATTTCCTGCACTCAAGGCATTGAATGGGCTTCTCTACAGTGTGGCTTCTCCCATGGTTATTAACATCTGAGTGCATATTGAAGCTTTCCTCACGGTCCAAGTATTGAAAGTGTTTCTTTCCAGTATGGATTGTCTGATGTGTCACAAGCTGTAATCTCACAATGAATCCTTTCCCACACTGCAGGCAGTGACAGGGTGTATCTTCCTTGGAATTTGTCTGCTGCGCTCTGGGGTCTTTGTCTCCTCCTCCACCATTAATAGATTCATCCACTTTCTTCCTTGGGTGGTTTCCCACAAGCCTCTCTGACCCGTGCCAATTTCCGCAGGCTTCTGCCTGCTCCAAGCACTGGGAAAAATTCCCTTCAGCTCTTCCCACAAAGGTCCACTGTGGTTGCACTTCTCCAGGAACTTCCTCATGATGATTCCCCTCCTCGTTCTCATTCCCTCGCTCAGCACCTGCTAGGAAAGAGAGACAATCCAGACAGGTGTCATTGTGCTGGGGAGAAAGAGGAATAGCACAGAGGGAAAACCCAACACAAAGTCTGAGCAATTGGATTCTGCCTCCACATCCCACCCAAACACTCATAGGGAAGGAGAGATGGGAAGGAAACTCCTGCAGCTAACAGTATGGGTGGAATGGTGTGAGCGATATTTGCTGACCATAGCCAAGCTCTGGGTGAGATGAGGAAGAACTGAGGGTGTTATTCAAACCATATTTGGGGATTCTAAACTTTTTCCTTCATTCCCCAGATGATTTTTGTGTCAGTCCTCACATGTGCGGGTGCATCTCAGAAGCCTTCTTTCCTCGCAGACCTGGAGACTGGGCACCCACAGCTCTTCCCCTTGTTCCAGCCGGGCGATCAGCTCAGGTTTGGGAATGGGAAATCCTGTGCAGAGGGTGAAATCAGACCAGATCAGGGTGCATGGAGCATTGGTGGAGTATTTGTAACAAAGGACATTCTGTGAGTGGAACGTTTCCCTGTGCTCTGATGGAGGAACGTGGAATCCAAGAGGATGGGAACATGGTCACTGAGTCCCCTCGCACAGAGGAAGTTGTCTGTGGAGGTGAGCTGAATTATTACTACACCCTCAATAGGCGTTCCCAGGATCTGTGTGCTCTGGGGGCCTTGCTGACTCACAAACAGCTCTGCACTTAAACCCCTGCCTCTTTCTAAACCCGCAGACCCCGGGGCCTTCCCCATCACTGGAGCTATTCCCAATGAGGGAGGTGAACAGGGATTGTGTGTGCAGCCGAGAAACAACACAGACAGGACAACGCTGGATTTATGCCCCTTTGAAAGCTGGAGGGGTGGGGATGGTTTAACTTGTCCATTGGGTTTTGGCACCCATGTCTCACTGGAGAGGGCACGGAGATGCAAGTCTCTCTCACATGGCAGCTGTGCATTATGGAACTCACTCACCTCTGATCTAACTGACCTGGGAAGAACCTGACCAGATTCAGATACGCAGACCCCACGGCTTCTAATAACTGAAGGGACGGGAATCCCTTACCCAGCGAGGTCACCATCTCGTAGTTCTCCTGCATGACGTCCCTGTAGAGGGCTCTCTGAGCGGGGTCCAGCAGAGCCCCCTGTCCCTGGGTGAAATACACAGCCACCTCCTCGAAGGTCACCGGCATCTGAAACAACAAGAGTCCCCCACTCAGAAACCTGTTGCCCCAGCCTCAATCCCACTACTCATGGGAAAGGAAAAAAAACATGAAGCTCTGGGAGGGCCAGAGTAGCAGAATCCCACCAACACCCTGCTTAGAGCAGCCAGGAGGCTTCAGGGTGTGGGAAAAGGTGAGAGCTCCTTGTCCCTCCCAGCACACGGAGCACGGCCGGGACTTCTCATTTCCCACATGCCTATCAGACACAGGTTGATACGGGAAGCCGAGCTCTGAGCCGGAGACAGGGACAGGAATCCCAACAGCTTCTCTTCGTATTTCACAGCAGCCTCAGGCTAGTGGGTTCAGGCTCCAGCACTGGGAGTCTGGAAAATGTTCCCAGCCCTGCCGAGGGGGTTATATCCTGTTTGAGAAATGGGGGAAGGTCCCATCTCCCCTCCCCCACCACCAATGGGCCTACTCAGAAAATCAGCAGGTTTATCACACCCTGTCTCTGCCCTTCCTCTCCCTCCCTCTGCCCAGCAGCTCCCTGAAATTCCCCTACCTGAGCTGGCTCCATCACAGACATTTCCCTTCCCTGTCTCCTGGAAGACGGGACGATCTGGAGCGACATGTGAACGTGATTCCTCAGCCTGTCGGGGCGATGGGGGAGGTTACAGAAGGGGCTTCAGTCCATGTCACCCCCAGATTCCTGTGGAAGAAACAGAGTCTTCACTCTTGTGTTTGTTAGCAGTAAGTCAGAGGCAGTTTATTTCAAGCAATTGCAGGGGGAGCCTACGGACAGGGGGTTTCCCTTTCTTAGGCAGGTCTCCAAAGTACAACAGTTTAAAGTATTTACAGGTTCCCCTCACGTATATCAACGGATACAGATGAATCTTGTTTATACATTTTCCTTCCCATTATCTTAGTCAGCAGTCCATTCTCCTCTTAAAGCTAGGTTAGAAAACAGCTTCCCATGTAGTTTTCCCATCTGCCTCGCACAATCCCCGCTTCTACAAATCGCACGGTGTTAGGGTTAAGGTTAGCCTTGTCTTGGAAGAATGAATCAGCAGGTTTATCACACCCTGTCTCCCCCTCTCCCTCCCCAGCCCCTCCCTAAAATCCCCTACCTGAGCTGTCTCCATCACAGCCATTTCCTTTCCCCGTAATAGGGACGGATCTGGAGTGAAATGTGGATGTGATCCTTTTTAAAAAAAAAAATATATGGAGATATACCTATCTCCTAGAACTGGAAGGGACCTTCAAAGGTCATTGAGTCCAGCCCCCTGCCTTCACTAGCAGGGCCAAGTACTGATTTTGCCCCAGATCCCTAAATGGCCCCCTCAAGGATTGAACTCACAACCCTGGGTTTAGCAGGCCAATACTCCAACTACTAAGCTAGCCCTCCTCCCCTATTCCTCAGCCTGTCGGGGTGAGAGGGGCGATGGGGGAGGTTACAGAAGGGGCTTCAGTCCATGTCACACCATGATTTCTCCCAGGCTCTTCAGACCCTCCCAGTAACAGTATCTCTGAACCAAACACTAGAAAAAGAGCAGAACTAAAGGGGCCACTTTGGGGGATTGCCCCCCATTGCAGTGTAAACTCCTCTCCCTTAGCAACCGCCAGAGACCTCTGGTGGCAACACCTGAATAATGAGCTGCCCTGGACTCCCCCGGCAGCCCCCAGGGACAGGCAGGCAGAGGCTGATCCCATTGGCCCATCCACACTGCCCCCCCGCCAGAGCCAGCAGTGACTCCGGCCTGACACTCAGATCGGAATCCTGCCCGGAAATCAGACCAGGGCCTCAGGCAGCCCCCAACACTGAGGACACACAGACCCCATCAGCACGGGTGTGTCTGACAATTACACACTGGGAGCCGTGGGGGGGGGGGGGGGCGGGGTCTGGGTTTTTGCCTTGTAGCTTCTGCGCCCTGAGGGGTTTCTCCCTGATCCCACCCAAAGCCGGTTTGACCAGTTCCAGGAGGAGAAGAGCTTCTCTCCGCCCCTCCCCCCTCGTGTCCCATGGGGCGGAGAAGCTGCCTTGGCATCTCTCCCCATTCCCCCGCCAGCCTCCCCACATCCCCCTTCCCTCGCAGTGCCCCCCACTCACATCTTCCCCCATTCCAGCCTCGCTCCCCTCAGCCCCACAACCCCCCCGATCGCCCCATCTTCCCTTCAGTGCACCCCCGCCCCCATCCCAGCCTGCCCCCCGCATCCCCAGCACCCGCCTCCCGCCTGCACCTCTTTATCCTCCTCTCCCTGCAGCCCGGGGGTGACGGGGGGCGGGTCTCTCTCACCTTCCCTCCGAGCGGGGCCCCCTGGGGCCGGGGCCGGGCCGGGAAGGGGCCTGGCCGGGCTGGGGGCTCTGCCCTGGGAGAGGCTCCTGGGGAGCAGCGGGAAGGGCCCTGCTGGAGATTCCCCTCTCCCGGCTGCAGCCAGGGCTCCGGGCTCCCAGCACCAGCCGCCGGGGCTCGGGGATCTCGCCAGGAGCCTGGAGCCAGAGTCACCGCAGCGGCCGCGAGTCACTTTCTGGCGCCGGGACAGACCCCAGCGATCGCTCCCCCCAGAGCCGCCTCCCAGCTGCTCCTGGGTCCTAGCGATAAACCCACCGATCTACAGCATCTCTGTGTCCGACCCCTGTTCCACTCACAGACGTTAAGGTCAGAAGGGCCCATCATGAGCATCTAGCCCAGGGATTCTAAGGACCAAATTTGTTGGCCTCAGAGTATTGCCAGCAACTCCCGCTGGTGGCCGCTCTGACACTTTCCCTATAATCCGAATTAATTTTAGGAGAGACCAATAAATATGCACAGAGTTAAGCAGGGGAACGGTCCTACTATTACTGGCTTATACACCACCTCCATGGAATCGAATTGCAGAATGATCTGAGTCCTCGCTCCCACTCCTTTTACCCCTAGGCCTGCCTAACCTCGAGGACTCCCCTTCGACTCTAGTCCCTGAAGCCCCAACAAGGCTGGGCCCAGGATTTTTCAGGGGGCTTCACCCCGAATCTTGTGATCACTCAGGACAGAGGCTAGGGTTTCATATCACAAGTCTGGGGTGCTCTCTTCACTCTGGACGCTTCCCTGATTGCACAGAGTTCAGAACAAACACAATTTATTAAACAGCAAGTAATAAAAAAGAAAAAGAAAAAAGGGGAAAGGAAAACATGATGTCATCCCACACTGCCCAGGGTCTCCCCTCGCTCTCCCCAGCTGCTCATGGCACCCAGCTCCGGACTGCTCCAGTCCCAGCTTCCCTCTGCCTCAGTGGTTTTGCTGCTCTGCCTCCAGCCCAGCTCAGGCTGCTGCTCTCCCCTTATCTCTGCCCTTCTCTGGCAGGCAGCTCCAGCTCACACAGAGGACAGGCTACTGACTCCTTCATTGGCCTGCCTGTCCTGTCAACCAGGCTGACCTAGAGCCTTGGTCTCTCCCCATTGGCCCTGGGGACTACTCTCAGGGTCTTTATTTCTCATTGGCCCTTCCTGTCTTTTGGTACTGGGAGAAACCAACCGAAAAAACACCACTAAGTTTCAGTAAGGGACCAACAGTCATGGGGTCAGGCAACTTCAAGGTGTGTGTGAGCTCCAAAGCATCCTTCAGGTGAATTATACATTTCTTTGTTTCTTTGTTTACCCCCTTCTTTCTGTTGGTGATGGACGGCCAGATAAGAGTTTTCTAACACCAAGGGTTTGTCCTTTGTCATCTCTGAGGAGTTTGAGTGGGACAATCCCCAGAACTATGACATATTTCAGTAACAAAAACTTTAACATATGTCTGGGTTTTTCCCGACAGATCCTCTTTTCTGAGCCTGCCGAGCCGGGTTTTCCCATAACAGCAAATATCTGGGGGGCTGTAGGAGTTGCAGAGCAGACACACTGCTGCTCAGAAATAGCCCTGATTGGTCAGCTTCCCGATTAGTCCATTCACTTGCACCCACAGCTGATTTGTCCATTCCCCTACATTCACAACTGATTGATTGCTGCTGGATCCCGCCCACCCAGGCCCAGGCTCCCAGCCCTGGGGATTGGGTCCCGCAGGTCAGTGCTGACTGACAGGTGTTGCCACCGCCTTGCCACTGTGACAGCAGCCAACACTACCCTCACCTCATGAGTACCCCCACCGCACCCCTACATCACCCCTAACTCTACCCCCCTGCCAGCTCCTACCCCCCATCTGTGTCCTGTTTTGGGGCACCTGGAATATGGTCAGCCTAGCAACAAACACCTTCAAATCTCACCATTCTACATGCACTGGTGTTACATGGGAATGGGATAATCATCATAGACTGCAAAAGTCCACATTCCTGACCAGCCCTTGTACTGGACAGGCAGCTTGGCTGTAGGCAAGTTTAGAGAGTTTGACATGAAGGGTTGAATCATCACCGGGGCCTCTGGGTTGATGAATTTGGAGTCCACTAAGGATTGGTGGATAGCTGACACTTGTGCTTCAGTGTCCCTCCACGTGCTAACCTTCTTCCCGCCCACACTCACGGTTTCCCTTCGCTCTGAGGGTATCTGGGAGGCATCTGGGCCTGGGGACCTTTGGTGTGATTCTGGTGTAATGAACTGCAATCTGTTGGGGTTCTTGGGGCAGTTGGCCTTTATATGCCCCAGTTCATTACATTTAAAACATCTCCCAGCTGACTGGTCACTGGGGCAAGGTGGGTTGCTGGAGACTGGTGTGGTGAGACGATAAGGAGTTTGATTTAGATTTCAGGTCCAGCTTCATACTACACAGGCCAAGTCCAGCGGCGGCTCCAGGCACCAGCGCAGCAACTGTGTGCCTGGGGTGGCAACCCGTGGGGGGCAGCCTGCTGGTTGCTGTGAGGGCAGCCGTCAGGCTGCCTTCGGCGGCATGCCTGCAGGAGGTCTGCCGGTCCCGCAGCTTCGGCAGTAATTCAGCGGCAGGGACGCTGAAGGCGCGGCACTGGTGGACCTCCCGCAGGCATGCTGCCAAATCTGCGTGGCCAGCGGAAGCCGCCTGACTGCCGTGCTTGGGGCGGCAAAAACCATACAGCTGCCCCTGGCCAGCAGATCAAGGGAAATGATTATTCCCCTCTATTCGGCACTGGTGAGGGCACATCTGGAGTATTGCATCCAGTTTTGGGCCCCCTGCGACAGAAAGGATGTGGACAAATTGGAGAGAATCCAGTGGAGGATTCAACAATTAGGGGGCTGGGGCAGATGACTTACGAGGAGAGGCTGAGGGAACTGGCCTTATTTAGAGAAGAGTGGGGGAGGGGGAGGGGGGATATTTGATAGCAGCCTTCAACCAAGGCCGGCGCTTGCATTTAGGTAACCTAGGCGGTCGCCTAGGGCATCAGGATTTGGGGGGGTGACATTTTGCCGCCCTCGGTGGCAATTCTGCGGCGGGGCATCCTTCCGCGCTCCAGGTCTTCAGCGGCAATTCTGCGGCGGGTCCTTCACTCGCTCCAGAACCTGCCGCCGAAGTGCCCCGAAGACCGGGAACGCGGAAGGACCCCCCGCCGCAGAATTGCTGCTGAAGACTGGGAGCGCGGAAGGACCCCCGCCTAGGGTGGCAAAAATCCTTGCGCCGCTCCTGCCTTCAACTACCTGAAGGGGGATTCCAAAGAGGATGGAGCTTGGCTGTTTTCAGTGGGGACAGATGACAGAACAAGGAGGAATGGTCTCAAGTTGCAGTGAGGGAGATTTAGGTTGGATATCAGGAAACACTGTTTCACTAGGAGGGTGGTGAAGCACTGTTACCTAGGGAGGTGGTTGAATCTTCATCATTAGAGGTTTTTAAGGCCTGGTTTCACAAAGTCCTGGCTGGGATAATTTAGTTGGTGTTGATCCTTCGTGGATTCTCTGATATTTAATGAGGTGCAATGGCTGAATGAAACTTTTCCCACAGTTCTGAAGTTGTGACCAATGAAGATCTGAGATAAAATGATCAGGTCCCAAGAGTTTTAGGATGGATTTTTGCAGCCTCTCAACAGCACACAGTCTTTGGGTGAACAATAGGCTAGTGAAGTAACCTTCTATTTCCCAAACATCACTGGTAATTAATTATATGGGATTAACATAAAATAACTATCCATAAAGTAGTTCATAGACGATATACCACAAACTTTAAAGAGACAGACAATGACATTATTGCACCAAAGTTTCTTCTAAATATTAATATTTCCTTTTGATCTCGGAATTAACAGGCGACAGGAACCGTTCGGTTACATTGTCAATCATCTAACAACATCTTCATCCGAGTCTTTAACAGTACAAGTGAACAGTTCCAACTCTATCTTACCTAATGTAAAATGGCCCTAACTGCCAATTACACGCTTCTCTAACATGCCTCTAAAGGTTGAAATTGAGTCAATTAACCTGCAACTTGCTTAACCCTTTCTGGCCATGTGTCACAGAAGTTTAGATCTTGTGTGGATTCTCCCATGTTTAGTGAGATGTGATCTCTGTCTGAAACTTTCCGCACAGTACAACCATTTATGGGGTCTCTCTCCTTTGTGAATTGGCTGATGTTTAACAAAGTCAGCCCTCTGTATGAAACTTTTCCAACAGTCCGAATACTTATGGGGGCTCTCTCCTGTGTGGATTGCCTGATGCTTAACAAGGTATGACCCCTCCATGAAACTTTTCTGAAAGTCCAAGCACTTATGGGGTCGCTCTCCTGTGTGGACTCTCTGATGTGAAAGAAGGGCTGATCTCCATGTAAAACTTTTCCCACAGTCTAAGCACTTATGGGGAAGCTCTTCTGTGTGGATTGCCTGATGCTTAACAAGTTTTGACCTGTGCAGGAAACTTTTCCCACAGTCCAAGCATTTATGGGGTCTCTCTGAAACATTTCCTGAACTTGAGGCATTGATAGGGTTTCTCTCCAGTGTGGCTTCTCCCATGGTTATTAAGTTCTCAGTGCTTACTGAAGCTTTCCCCACGGTCCAAGCATTGAAGGGGTTTCTCTCCAGTATGGATTGTCTGATGTGTCACAAGCTGTGATCTCACAATGAATCCTTTCCCACACTGCAGGCAGTGACAGCGTATCTCTTCCTTGGGATTTGTCTGCTGAGCTCTAGGATCCTCATCTTCTCCCCCACCATTAATAGATTCATCCACATTCTTCCCTGGGTGGTTTCCCAGAAGCCTCTCTGACCTGTGCCAATTTCCCCAGGCTTCTCCCTCTTCCCTGCACTGGGAAAACTTCCCTTCAGCTCTTCCCACAAAGGTCCCCTTTGGTTCCACTTCACCAGGAACTTCCTCATGATGATTCCCCTCCTCGTTCTCACACCCTTGCTCAGCACCTGCTGGGAGAGTCACAATCCAAACAGGAGTCATTGTGCTGGGGAGAAAGAAGAATAGCACAAAGGGAAAACCCAACACAAAGACTGAACAATTGGATTCTGCCTCCACATCCCACACAAACACTCACAGGGAAGGAGAGACAGAAAGGAAACTCCTGCAGCTAAGATGCAGGGTGGAATGGCGTGAGCAATATCTACTGACCATAGCCCTGCTCTGGGTGAGATGAGGAAGAACTGACGGTTTCTGTGTCGGTCTTCACCTGTGTGGTTGCATCTCGCAAGCCTTCTTTCCTTGCAGGCCTGGAGATCGGTCACCCACGACTCTTCCCCTCGTTCCTGCCAGGCGATCAACTCAGGTTTGGGAATGGGAAATCCTGTGCAGAGGGTGAAATGAATCCAGATCAGGGTGCATGGAGGATTGAGAGAGTATTTGTCACAAAGGACATTCCATGATTGGAACCTGTCCCTGTGCTCTGATGGATGAACAAGAAATCCAAGAGGATGGGAAAATGGTCACTGAGCCCCCTCGCACAGAGGAAGTTGTCTGGGGAGGTGAGTTGAATTATTACTACACCCTCACTAGGCATTCCCGAGATCTGACACACACACAGCTCTGGACTTAAACCCCTGCCTCTTTCTAAACCTGCAGAGCCCAGAGCCCTCCCCATGGCTGGAGCTATTCCCAAGGAGGGAGGTGAACAGGGATTGTGTGTGCAGCCGAGAAACAACACAGACAGGACAATGCTGGATTTATGCCCCTTTGAAAGCTGGAGGGGTGGGGATGATTTAACTTGTTCCTTGGGCTTTGACACCCATGTGCCGCTGGAGAGGGCACGGAGATGCAAGTCTCTCTCACACGGCAGCTGTGCATTATGGAACCCACTTGCCTCTGATCTAACTGACCAGGGAAGAACCTGACCAGATTCAAATACGCAGACCCCACGGCTTCTAATAACCGAGTGGATGGAAATCCATTACCCAGCGAGGTCACCGTCTCGTAATTCTCCTGCATGATGTCCCTGTAGAGGGCTCTCTGAGCGGGGTCCAGCAGAGCCCCCTGCCCCTGGGTGAAATACACAGCCACCTCCTCGAAGGTCACCAGAATCTGAAACACCAAGAGTCCCCCGCTCAGCACCTGCTGCCCCAGCCACAATTCCACTACTCATGGGAAAGGAAAAAAAACATGAAGCTCTGGGAGGGCCAGAGTAGCAGAATCCCATCTACACCTTGCTCAGAGCAGCCAGGAGGCTTCAGGGTGTGTGTCCCGCCCAGCACACGGAGCAAGGCAGGGTCTTCTCATTGCCTACACACCTACCAGCCATAGGCTGATACGGGAAGCAGAGCTCTGAGCCAGGGACAGGAATCCCAACAGCTTCTCTTCGTATTTCACAGCAGCCTGTGGCCAGTGGGGTCAGGCACCGGCAGTGGGAGTCTGGTCAGTTTTCCCAGCCCCACTCTGGAAATCCCCTACCTGAGCTGGCTCATTCACAGCCATTTCCCTTCCCTGTCCCCTGGAAGACGGGACAATCTGGAGCAAAACGTGGACGTGATTCCTCAGCATGTTGGGGCAAGAGGGACGATAGGGGAGGTTCCAGAAGGGCCTTGAGTCCATGACACACCCCGATTCCTCCCACACTCTCTCCCTACAGACAAACGCTCTGGGCTCTGCTGCACTGGGATAACCCTCAGTCACTTTATCACAACACAGACCCAGCCCCTCCCCCAGCACTGAACCCCTGAGACACTTTCAACCCCCCAGGAACAGAGTCTCTAAGACAAATGCTAGAAAAGAGCCGAATCAAAAGAGCAACTTTGGGGGATCCCCCTGACATTGGCCCCGAGGGCAGCGTGTCCCCCCAGCAGTGCAGGGACTCGGCCTAGGCAGGACCTGGCTTCTCCCCTGTCAGCTCCTCCCCTTGTTCCCAGGAGAGTCAGTCTGTGTCTGTGTCTGCAGTGAATGGATCCAGGCAGGGCTGGGAACTTCCCTCCCCACTTCTTGCTCCTGCTGCTACTTTCACACCCCTCCCCTTCCTGTCTCCTTCCCTCTCTCCTCTGCCTGGGAGAACTGGGGACTGTCCCGTTCCCATGGGCGTTTGCTCTCCAGGGTGAGCCTGGCTGTGTCACTGAGGGCAGCAGCTCTGGGACCCGCAGACCCACGGGGAACCCCTCCTCCTCTGGTACAAACTCACCACAGGACCCTGAAAGGGGCCCTTTGTGCAGAGTCACTTTCCTGCCCAGACCCAGTGCTTCCCCCCACGTCTCCCCATCACCTGCAGGCTCCGGCTCAGAGCTGGTGTGAGCAGAGCCCGGGGCTGGTTCCAGGCACGGTGAAAGTCCCAGTTGGGCTGGACCGCGGGGGGGGGGTTAATGAAGGTCTGTCCCTGGCACAGCCCCAGCTGGGAGCAGCAGTTTCACACTCTGGGCTCTCAGGTAGAGGAGGCAGCAGCATCTGAGCCAGGGAGCACCAGCCTCTCCTCTCCCTTGGCCAGAACCGGAGCAGCTAATGCCTGAGCCTCCCTGTCCTGCCCCTGCAGCCCCCAGGGCCAGGCAGGCAGAGGCTGATCCCATTGGCCCATCCGCACTCCCTGCCTGCCAGAGCCAGTAGAGCCACTGACTCCGGTGTGGCTGAGATTTGAATCCTGCCCGGAAATTAGACCAGGGCCCTGTGCAGCCACCAACACTCAGGAGACAGACCCCACCATCCTGGGTGTTTCTGAAAAGAATACACTGGGAGCAGGGCGTGTGTGGGGGTAAAGGGTGTGGGTGTGTGTCTAGATATTTGCTTTTTAGCTTCTGACCCCATCTGGTTGTAGGGTTGGGCAGCCCCTCCCCCTCTCCTGCCCCATGGGGTGGGGGAACTGCCTTGTGTCGCTCCCCACCCCTTCTCCCCGACCCCTACACTCTTTCCCTCCATTCCCCAGCCAGTCTGTCTCTCCCCAGCCTCCCCTCCCCACATCCCCCTTTCCCCTCACAGTAACCCCCCAACAGAGAGTTTCCCTCTATTGCAGCCCTGTTCCCATCCGCCCCATAATTCTCCCCGATTCCCCTACATCGCCCCATCCCCCCTTCAGCCACCCCCTGCTCCATCCCATCCTGCCCCTCACACATCCCTGTTCCCCCCTTATCTACACCCCCCACATGTCGCTGTCCCAGTCCCTATCCCGGCACGGGCTGGCTCCCCCTGCCCCGCATACACCGGGTGCTGGCAGCAGCTTTCCTTGCCCCAGGGCAGGGAATCGCAGCCAGCTCCACTGGGAGCAGCCTGGGGCCAAACCTCCCCCTGCAGCCCGGGTGAGACGGGGGGGGAGGGTCTCTCTCACCTTCCCTCCAAGCGGGACCCCCCGTGACCAGTAAATTTCCACCCCCTGCTCAGACAGATCCTGGCCACCCCCCTACTCCGATTTGCCCCCTTTGCCACTTTTTAACACCTGTCAAAAGCAGTCCACAGAATATTAGGGATAATAAGGGCAGGGTGAAGGGCAGTGGCGTCAGCAGATGTACTGAGCATGTCACAGTAAGTAGCACATTACTACAGAGAGCACTTTATTACACTACACCAGCTTCTCTTACACTCACAGACTTTAAGGTCAGAAGGGCCCATCAAGAGCATCTAACCCAGGGATTCTCACGACCAAATTTTTCGTGGTCTCCGAGTGTGGCCAGCAGCTCTCACTGGTGGCAGCTCTGGCACTTTTTCTTAAAATACTTAATTAACTTTAAGACAAACCAATAAATATGCACTTGGGTAAGCGGGGGAACGGTCCTGCTATTGTGGGGAACTTTCCTGGCTAGTAAAAGGATCTGAGTCCTTTACCCAGAGGCCTGTATGACCTCAAGGACCTCAAAGACCCGCTCCCCTTCCACTTTGGTCCCCGTTGCCCCAAGGCTGGGCCCAGGGCTCCTGAAGCGCTCAACCCCCAATCCTTTTGTGATCACTCAGGACAGGTGTCCCCATTGTGGGGTGCTTCCCTGAGCATTGCACAGAGTTCAAAACAATACAATTAATTAAACAGCAAGTAATAAAAAAAAGAGAAAAGTGGGAAAGATTAAAGGAAAACACGTCACCTGCTCTGTGGGGGGACCACAAACAGCGTCTCTGGCATGTCAGGGCAGTTCACAGTCTGTTCCTCACACATCCCAGGCCTCCTGCCCAGGCCCTGGCTGTGCTGCAGGGATATTGCGGGTCAGACACTTAGGGGATGTCTACACTACGAAATTAGGTCGAATTTATAGAAGTCGGTTGTTTAGAAATAATTTTTATAAGGTCGATTGTGTGTGTGTCTCCACACAAAATGCTCTAAGTGCATTAAGTCAGCGGACTGCGTCCTCACTACCGTGGCTAGCATCGACTTCCGGAGTGTTGCACTGCGGTAGCTATCCCACAGTTCCTGCAGTCTCTGCCACCAATTGGAATTCTGGGTTGAGATCCCAATGCCTGATGGGGCAAAAACAGTGTCGTGGGTGATTCTGTGTACATGTCATCAGGTTCCACCCTCCCTCCCTCCCTGCCATGAAAGCAACAGCAGAAAATCATTTCGTGCCTTTTTTCAGCCCAGACGGCATAGCACTGGGATCATGGAGCCCGCTCAGATCACCGCGGCAATTATGAGCACTTTAAACACCACATGCATTATCCTGGAGTATATGCAGGACCAGAACCTGCCAAGGCAAAACCAGGCGAGGAGGTGACGGCAGCGCAGCGACGAGAGTGATGAGGAAATAGACATGGACATAGACCTCTCACAAAGTACGGGCCCCAGCAATGTGCAAATCATAGTGTTAATGGAGCAGGTTCATGCCATGGAACGCCGATTCTGGGCCCGGGAAACAAGCACAGACTGGTGGGACTGCATAGTGTTGCAGGTGTGGGACGAGTCCCGGTGGCTGCGAAACTTTCGCATGCGTAAGGGCACTTTCATGGAACTTTGTGACTTGCTTTCCCCTGCCCTGAAGCACCAGAATACCAAGATGAGAGCAGCCCTCACAGTTGAGAAGCGAGTGGCGATAGCCCTGTGGAAGCTTGCAATGCCAGACAGCTACAGGTCAGTCGGGAATCAATTTGGAGTGGGTAAATCTACTGTGGGGGCTGCTGTGATCCAAGTTGCCAGGGCAATGAAAGACCTGGTGATATCAAGGGTAGTGACTCTGGGAAACGTGCAGGCCACAGTGGATGGCTTTGCTGCAATGGGATTCCCAAACTGTGGTGGGGCCATAGACGGAACCCATATCCCTATCTTGGCACCGGAGTACCAAGCCACCGAGTACATAAACCGCAAGGGGTACTTTTCAATGCTGCTGCAAGCCCTGGTGGATCACAAGGGACGCTTCACCAACATCAACGTGGGATGGCCAGGAAAGGTACATGATGCTCGCATCTTCAGGCACTCTGCTCTGTTTCGAAAGCTGGAGGAAGGGACTTTCTTCCCGGACCAGAAAATAACCATTGGGGATGTTGAAATGCCTATTGTGATCCTTGGGGACCCAGTCTACCCCTTAATGCCATGGCTCATGAAGCTGTACACAGGCAGCCTGGACAGGAGTCAGGACCTGTTCAACTACAGGCTGAGCAAGTGCTGAATGGTGGTGGAATGTGCATTTGGACGTTTAAAAGCGCGCTGGCGCAGCTTACTGACTCGCTCAGACCTTAGCAAAAAGAATATCCCCATTGTTATTGCTGCTTGCTGTGCGCTCCACAATATCTGTGAGAGTAAGGGGGAGACATTTATGGCGGGGTGGGAGGTTGAGGCAAATTGCCTGGCTGCTGATTACGCGCAGCCAGACACCAGGGTGGTTAGAAGAGTACAGCAGGGCACAGTGCACATCAGAGAAGCTTTGAAAACCAGTTTCATGACTGGCCAGCGTACGGTGTGAAAGTTATGTTTGTTTCTCCTGGATGCCCCCCCCCCAGTTCACTCTTCTTCCCTGTAAGCTAACCACCCTCCCCTCCCCCCTTCGATCACCACTTGCAGAGGTAATAAAGTCTTTGTTACTTCACATCCATGCATTCTTTATTAATTCATCACACAAATAGGGGGATAACTGCCAAGGTAGCCCGGGAGGGGCGGAGGAGGAGGGAAGCGCCCAGTGGGGTGGGGGAGGAGATAAGGACAAGGACACACTGCACTTTAAAACTTTGCAACTTACTGAAGGCCAGCCTTCTGTTGCTTGGGCAATCCTCTGGGGTGGAGTGGCTGGCTGGCCGGAGGCCCCCCCACCGCATTCTTGGGCATCTGGGTGAGGAGGCAATGGAACTTGGGGAGGAGGGCTGTTGGTTACACAGGGGCTGTAGTGGCGGTCTGTGCTCCTGCTGCCTTTCCTGCAGCTCAACCATACGCTGGAGCATATCAGTTTGATGCTCCAGCAGCCGGAGCATCGACTCTTACCTTCTATCAGCAGGCTGACGCCACCTATCCTCTTCAGCCTGCCACTTGCTCTCTTCATCCCGCGATTCAGCCCGCCACCTCTCCTCTCGGTCATATTGTGCTTTCCTGCACTCTGACATTGTCTGCCTCCACGCATTCTGCTGTGCTTTGTCAGTGTGGGAGGATATCTGGAGCTCCGAGAACATGTCATCCCGAGTGCACCTTTTTCGCTTTCTAATCTTCACTAGCCTCTGCGAAGGAGAAACATTTGCAGCTGGTGGAGGAGAAGGGAGAGGTGGTCGTTAAAAAGACACATTTTAGAGAACAATGGGTACACTCTTTCACGTTAAATCTTGCTGTTCACATTACACAGCACATGTGCTTTCATTACAAGGTCGTATTTTTCCTCTTATATTGAGGGCCTGCTGGTTTGGTGTGAGAGATCACTCCAGGTTAACGTGCAGCACAAACCCAACTAACCACCCTCCCCTCCCCCCCACACCCAATTCTCTGGGATGATCACTAACAGCGGGGAACATTTCTGTTCAGCAGAGCAGGAATGGGCACCTCTGAACGGCCCCTTAATAAAATCACCCTATTTCAACCAGGTGACCATGAATGATATCACTCTCCTGAGGATAACAAAGAAAGATAAGGAATGAATGTTGTCTGCATGCCAGCAAACACCGGGACCATACGCTGCCATGCTTTGTTATGCAATGATTCCAGACTATGTGCTACTGGCCTGGCGTGGTAAAGTGTCCTACCATGGTGGACGGAATAAGGCAGCCCTCCCCAGAAACCTTTTGCAAAGGCTTTGGGAGTACATCAAGGAGAACTTTCTGGAGATGTCCCTGGAGGATTTCCCCTCCATCCCCATACACATTAACAGACTTTTTCAGTAGCTGTACTGACCGCGAATGCCAGGTCAAATTAATCATTAAACACGCATGCTTTTAAACCATGTGTAATATTTACAAAGGTACACTCACCAGAGGTGCCTTGTGTGCCCTCAGGTTCTGGGAGCACACCTTGGGTGGGTTCGGGGGTTACTGGTTCCAGGTCCAGGGTGAAAAACATATCCTGGCTGTTGGGGAAACCGGTTTCTCCACTTCCTTGCTGTGAGCTATCTTCAATGTCTTCATCATCATCTTCCTCATCCCCAAAACTCGCATCTATGTTTCGTGATTCTCCATTGACGGAGTCAAAACACAGGTTTCGGGTAGCGGTGGCTGCACCCCCTAGCATAGCGTGCAGCTCCGTGTAGAAGCGGCATGTTTGCGGCTCTGCCCCGGACCTTCCGTTTGCCTCTCTGGTTTTGTAGTAGGCTTGCCTTAGCTCCTTAATTTTCAAGCAGCACTGCTGTGCGTCCCTTTTATGGCCTCTGTCCTTCATGCCCTTTGAGACTTTTTCTAATGTTTTGGTATTTCGTTTACCGCTACGGAATTCAGCTAGCACTGATTCATCTCCCCATATGGTGAGCAGATCTCATACCTCCTGTTTGGTCCATGCTGGAGCTCTTTTGCAATCCTGGGACTCCATCATGGTTACCTGTACTGATGAGCTCTGCATGTTCACCTGGGCTCTCCACTACATTGGGCAAACAGGAAATTCAAAATTTCGCAGGCCTTTTCCTGTCTACCTGGCCAGTGCATCTGAGTTGAGAGCGCTGTCCACAGCGGTCACAATGGAGCACTCTGGGATAGCTCCTGGAGGCCAATACCGTCGAATTGCATCCCCACTACCCCAAATCCGACCCAGAAAGGCTGGTTTCAGTGCTGATCCCCTCGTCGGAGGTGGATTAAAGAAATCAATTTAAAGAGCCCTTTAAGTTGAAAAAAAGGGCTTCGTCGTGTGGACGGGTCCAGGCTTAAATCAAGGTAATGCTGCTAAATTCAACCTAAAATCGTAGTGTAGACCAGGCCTTACTCTGGTGGTGGCCACATACCCTCAGGCGCTAGGTGTCAGGACCCTTCTTCCTAGCATCAGCTTCTTCTGTCAGGGTTATGATCCCCCACCCAGTCTGGCCTGCAAGGCCTCTTGGCTGAGGGCATCTCCTTGCCCTGAGCTCTTTGCCCAGGGTCCCCTTCATTCACTGCTCCCGGCTCCAGACTGCTCCAGTTTCCCTCTGCCTCAGCACTGCTGCTGCTCTGCCTCCAGCCCCGCTCTCTGGGCTGCGCCTCTCTGGCTCTGGCTGGGGATACTCTTTTCCCAGCCCAACTCTCCTCTCTCCTTAGCAGCTCCCACCCTGCTCTGGCCCAGCCAGCTCCAGCTGACACAGAGGAGGGGACCCTTGGGATTACTGACTCCCTGATTGGCCTGCCTGCCCTGTCAATCAGGCTGACCTAGAGCATTGGCCCCTCCCCATTGTCAGTCTCAGGATATTGATTTCTCATTGGCCCTTCCCCTTTCTTTTGGTACAAGGAGACAGCCAAATTATTAAGATGACCAACTAATGGCCAACCCATTAAGTTTCTGTAAGGGGCCAACAATTCCTTACACCTATAAACATGAAAATCATAATTTATTTCCTGTTAGCAAGTAAATCTGCTGCTGCAAAAAATAGTATTTCTATGTTTAGTAATATTTTTCACAGTCTCTCAGCTAGCGACTTGGTTTGCCAACTTGGTAATATTTAAAAAATGGACACTCAAGCAGAAGTGCTGGACCTTCCCCTGCCCTTCCTCTCCCCCCCTCCCCCAAGGTCCCATCCCTGCCCCACCTCTTCCCTGCAAGGCCCTGCCCCGACTCCGCCTCTTCCTCCAAGGCTCTGCCCACCATCCACTTCTCTTCCCCACCTCCCTGCCCAGGTCAGGAGGGACTTGTCTGTGGATCCAGACATGGGAGCCGCAGCTGCCCTATGCAGGTAGGAAGCAGCCCTGGCTGAGTAGGGTCTGGTGAAGGAGATGACCCAGTGCCTCCCCACCCGCAGTAACTAGACTTTGGGTGTCTGGTCAGTAGATCTGACTAAACACTGTCAGGTCCCCTTTTCGACTGGACTTCATGGTTGAAAACTGGGTACCTGGCCACCCTAACAGCACCCAACGTGTACTAAGTCCTGGGAACGCGTCAGGGACAACTTTTGCTTTCCAATGGTGGAGGACATAACCAGGGGGTAGGTGGGTTAGACTCAGTTCTGACCAGCGGGGAGGAATTCATTGGTCTAGATGAAAATACTGTAAGGTGGGTGCACAACTAAAGACTGCACTCAGAGTAATCATCAATGGTCTGGTGTCAAACTGGGAGGGGAACGGTGGGGGAGGAGGTGCAGAAAGCCCCGGTGCCTTCCCTTGCTCTTTATGGGGAAGAGGGAGTGGAGGAGGGCAGCCCAGCAGGGAATAGGTCCTAGATGGGGGGCAGCTCACACAGAGTTTGTAGGGCAGCCACATTCCTGGGAGGGAGCTGCTGCTGGAGCTCTTGATTCAGGCTCACAGCAGTGATGGAATAAACTGCTGGCTTAACTCAAGTTTCTGGTTACTTCCAAATCATTAGAAGGACCTCCGTTCCCTGGTTGGAACGCTCCCATTCGTATAAGTGCATACTCCAGAGGTTTGAGCAGCAGAGAAGCTGGAGCAGGAAAGAGGCAAGATGGAGACGTTTCCAGGGCCTTTTATATCTTCTGTCAGGTGGAGAAAATCCCATTCTTCTTACTGTGGAAAAGAACAGTAACAAAATGGTTCCAGTCACATGAGCCATCACATGGGCAAATCACCTGTCCATGCATGACTCAGTTGTTTATAGGTAGAAGCCATGGCCCACATGCTAGTTTGAACGTTCCCAGGCAGGCTCATCAGATGTGGATTGGCATCTCCCAAGGCCCATTGTCAGCCATGTACTTCTTGATGGGCCACTCAATTTGAATAGTCCCTTCACAATACGCTGGCCCAATGTTTCACTGGTGCTACTCAGAATCAAACTCATCGAAATACAAGTACATAGTCAATACTCATAATTTCAAATACAAAAACGATACATGCATACAAATAGCATAATCATAACCAGCTATTGATATCCTTTCCATAGACACCTCACTTGACCACCTTTGTACAAGATTTGTTGCAAACATAAAACAGTGGTTGCAACAATGATCGATATGTTCATATTTTAACCAGATCACATCATACAGGGGAACCAGCAGCCCTTAGTCCTTGATCCCAGCCTCTCACCATGGTGACAAACTGCAGCCCCTGATCTAGCCCTTCCCTCAGGGGCAAACTGCAGTTCTTTGATGGGCCGCACTCTTTGGCAGCAAATGGGACAGGATCAGGCCCGCTTACTTCTCTGGGCCCCACCCCCAGGACCCTCTAGCAGCAGCACTTACTGCCTCTCCTCCAAGTTCTGCTGCTTACTTCTTTATCCCTGGGCCACTTCCCCATAGCCCCAGCACCTTCCCTGCCCCCTATCGGGGCTTCAGTCTGGCAGTCACTCAGGCTGGAGCTCCATTTGTTCTCTTGACCATGCCCCACACCACTCTTACCCTGACACTACCCTTTATAGATAGCTAGTCCTTCTCCCTCAGGCTCTGGAAAGAGACTGCTCTCTGCTCTGCAGAACAGTCCTTTTTATATGGCCCTCACTGGCCCTTATTGGCTGCTCCATCAAGCCTTCTTTCCATTGGCTCGCTCTGCAAGCCCTCCTCTCATTGGCTGGGCTTTGCGCTGCCTCCCCAAGAGCTGCTTTAACTCCTCTTCTCCCAGAGTGGGAAACTGCACCACTACACCTCACCTTGTGAACACCCCCACTCTACCCCCTCCAGCTCCCCCCTTTATCAGTGTCCTCTTTTGGGGCACCTGGGATATGGTCACCCTAACAACAAACATAAAGTAAAATCTCACCATTCTATATGCACTGGTGTTGCACACATTTCAACAGCAGATCATGAGTTTTCCAATGATCCCTCACCAGACCTACATTGTACACGATATATCAAAACCATACATAAGTGGTGAACATGGGGCATGGGATGAGAGGGGCAAAGAGAGTCTCTGCCATCCCAACACAGGACACTGCAGTAGATGGGAAGGGGGTAACCAGTTGGGCTATCAGGTTCCTCATCTCCCTCTGGCCTCAGTGATGGGGGTCAGCCTGGCTTCAAGGCTGCCCTGGTCTGTTGATATCCCCAGCTCCCTTCTTGCCTGAGCCCAAGTTTGGCATCTCAACAACAGGGAGATGCTGCCCCCTCCCCTATCTATCATTGTTTGGGGTGTCATTCATGGTCCTTTAGAGAGTTCAGGGGCAGCTTCACACAACACTCACAGGCCAAGTCTAGGCGCTCTCTGTCACCGGTGCAGCGAGTTCACAGTTCTCAGCCTCAGCTGTCTGGCTCTGAGGAGCAAACCCAGCAGTTTCCCAGCTCTGTTCCCCCAACTGTCTCTCACATCTCTGCAGGGATCAGGCAGTAACTTCATTTCCTTTTCAGTCTCTGCCTCTCGCATTCTGAATCTAGCTCTCACCATCAGTGTTCAGGCTGAGAGATGTTGATCACTGTCATTATTCAAACCACACCCAAAAAGCGTTACATAAACATTAAAATAAAATAAAATCTAAAAAAGGACTATTCCCCTAAAAAAGGGAATGAACGTTCGTCTCTTGAAATCCTCAACCAATCTGTGACAAATCCTGTCAAACTAAACTAATATCAAAGTATGTGACCTCACGAGAAAAATCCACAGTCCAGGGTGGGCTATAACATGATTTCACATTCATAAAGTGAAATCTCAGAGAATCCTTTAAGAGTCAAAATCAGGAAAAGAAATTTGCCCATTTTCTTCTGAAGTGGCTAAACCGGCTTCACTTCTCGCCTCATTATTCGGCTGTATTAGTTACAAAAGTTTTAGCATCATCATAGTAAAAGAAAGAGAATGAAAGACAAAAAACCTTCCCATCTACAAATGATCCATTCTAGACTAAACCTAGAAAAAGCCGGGAAGCAATTTTAGCAATAGATAGAAACAGGGCTATAAAATCTGAAGGTCAAACTGTGCTTTGAGGTTCATTGAGATTTCCCTGCCCACTCCCAGGTCTGGGACACTTCCTTCTCCAGCACTCAGGAGTCTGACTTAAGATCATAGACATCAAAGCCGTGACCCCTAAGCATGGAGAGCCAGGGACACAGTGGTAAGTGACACGTGGGGAGATGGAGGGGTAGAACGGAGACAGGTTAAACTTTCCATGGCTGGGACAGAGGCTGCTGTGTGGAGAGTGGAGCGTGACAGTGACGGGGAACGAGGGAATCTCTCGCACTCACCCCATCGCCCTGAAATAGCACAGAAGCTAAACCACCACATTTTACGGTCCCTGCTCCCCACTCTTTTAGCATCTAGTTAATTCTGGTGCATAAGGGATAAAATGTACAAACACTAAATGCTTTTCAGCACAGCCTGGTGTAATGTGAGACTATCTGGGAATGAGACAATCTGGCCCTGAAGGGGGAACTCAGGGACTAGCAATCACTCTGCGAATGGGAGATCGGGGGGTCAGAAACTGTTCCCTGCAGGCTACGCAGCTGCACTGCAAGCTATCGAGGGCCGTGGATGCAGGCGGGGAGAGGAGCCCCTCCCCCGGCTTGGCCCAGGTCCACCAGAGCTGCTGGGGAGAGGAACCCCTCCCTCAGCCCAGCCCAGGATCCAGGGCCGATGCAAGGAAGTTTCACGCCCTAGGTGAAACTTCCACCTTGCGTCCCCCCTCCCCCCAGCCCTGTGGCAGCTCCCCACCCCGCCCGCCCTGAGGTGCCCCCCCCCGCGGCAGCTTCCCCCCCTCTGCCCTGAGGCACCCCGCCCGTAGCAGCTCCCCCCCCAGCTCACCTCTGCTCCGCCTCCTCCCCGAGCACGCTGCCCCCACTCTAATTCTCCTCCCCTCCAAGGCCTGCAGCGCCAAACAGCTGATTGACGCAGCAAGCCTGGGAGGCGGGAGAAGTGGAGTGGCGACCGCACGCTCGGGGAGGGGGCGTAGGAATGATGTAAAAAAAATTGGGGGCACCGCTTTTTGGCTCCCCAAAATCTTGGCACCCTAGGCAACCGCCTACTTTGCCTCAATGGTAGCACCGGCCCTGCCAGGACCACAGGAGCCCCCGCAGCTGGGGAGAAGTGCCTCTCACCTGGCCCTGAGCTGCTGCAGTGAGAGAGGGCTGGCGGAGTCCTTTCCCCACCGGAGTCTGCAACCCAAAGCCCTCATCCCCAGCCCCTCCATAGCCCACACGCCTAGCCAGAGCCTTCACCCCCTGCACCCAGCCCTTTGCCCAGCCTTGAGCGCACCCCACAGCAGGGGCTGGGGAGGATGGGGATGGGGACAAGTGTCTAGAGTGAAGGTGGGGCCTGGTCCAAGTGTACTTCCCCTCATCTCCATGGCAGGGGGATCCTGGCTGGGAGGGGAAGGGAGAGGGGGGAACTTCAGCCAGGCAGAGGGAGCGGCTGGCGGAGTTTCTCTCTCTCCCTTCCCCCTCCTCTGGCCCATCAGCTCAGCAGCCAGGGCTGCAGCAGGGGGAAAGGGCTGATCGGGGTTTCTCCTCCTCTGCCTGGGGTTTGCTTAGACCAGGCAGAGCCAGAGGGTCACTGACCAGCTGATGCTTGGCTGCTACCGGATCCTCACCCCAGTGACGGGTAGGTGGATCCTTGGGCAGGGCTGCCCAAGGGGGGGGGGCAAGTGGGGTAATTTCCCCAGGCCCCGCAAGGGCCCCCATGAGAATATAGCATTCTATATTACTGAAACTTTTTTTTATGGAAGGGGCCCCCGATATTGCTTGCCCCCAGACCCCCTGAATCCTCAGGGCAGCCCTGTCCTTGGGAGCCAAAAGCCCCTGACGTGTGGGAACGAGGAAATGGGTTTGTTACTATGGCCTAGTCAGGGTCCTGAGAGAATTTCCCTGCTGTGTGGAGGAGTCTCTGATGTCCAACATGGTGTTAACTCCACTTGGAGCATTTTCCACAATGAGAACATCTCAGCTGTTTCTTCTCTGTGCGGATTTCTGCATGCTTGAAACTCCGGGAGCACCTAGTGAAGCTTCCCCCACATTCAAGGCCTCTCTGCTGTGTGGGTCAATGATGTGTGAAGTCAAATTGATTTTTTTTCTGCAGTCAGGCTATTTCTAGGATCTCTCATACCTCCGTGGATTCTCTCTTACTGAAGCTTTTCCAACATGCCAAGCATTTATAAAGTCTCTCTCCTGTGGTGCTTGCTTGATGTGTAACAAGGCCTGATCTGAGGGTAGGTCTACAGTATGAAATTAATTTGAACTTATTCTATTCGAATTTTCAGAAGCGATTTTATACATTCGGTGTTGTGTGCCATTAAAGCGCGTGAATTCGGCAGAGTGCATCCACAGTACCGAGGCTAGCGTCGAATGTCGGAGCGGTGCACTGTGGGAAGCTATCCCACAGTTCCTGCAGTCCCTGCCGCCCATTGGAATTGTGGGTTAACCTCCCAGTGCATGATGGGGCAGAAACATTCTCGCGGGTGTTTCTGGGTGTGTGTCGTCACTCGCTCCTCCCTCCGTGAAAGCTACGGCAGACGCCATATTGCCAGCAGGTGGTGCACCGCCTGTCTCCTGGTACTATGAATCCACCTCGCATGTCCTCTCGTCTTTCTATCTACTCTTTTATCTAACCATTTCCCACCTTTTTTCGGCTAACGTGAACCAAGCAGCACAGCTTCCGCCGCAAACTCTGCTCTCCCGCTCTTGCATCGCTAGCTAGTTTTTCCATGTTGTCTGTCCTGGGCTCGCACGCAAGCTACAGAAGGCAACGATTCCCTGCCATTTTTTGGCCATCGTGAACTGAGCCGCACAGCTTCCACGGCAAACTCATAGACTCATAGACTTTAAGGTCAGAAGGGACCATTATGATCATCTGGTCTGACCCCCTGCATGCTGCAGGCCACAAAACCATCCCTACCCCTTCCCTGGACTCTGCTGTTGAAGTCCCCAATCCTGTGTTTTAGTGACTTCAATTGGCAGAGACCCTCCTGCTAGTGATCCCTGCCCCATGCTGCTCACTCTTCTGCGGCAAACTCTGCTCTCCCGCTCTTGCAGCTCTAGCAAGCTTCCCGAACCTGTGAAAACTACAGAAGACAAACATTTACCGCCTTTTTTCAGCCATCTTGAACCGAACAGCTCTCCTATGTTTTGCGCCCTTTTTCCAGGATTATCCATGCAGGCACCATAGAGCAGCAATCATGGAGCCTGTTCAGATCTCCGCTGCAGTTTTGACCATTATAAATACCTCGCGCATTATCCAGCAGTATGTGCAGTACCTGCAAAACCGGGTGAGTGTGATTACTATACTGATGAGGACATGGACACAGACGTTCCTAGAAGCACGGCATGTGGTGATTCGGAGATCATGGTGGCACTGGGCCAGGTTCATCACGTGGAACGCCGATTCTGGGCCCGGGAAACAAGCACAGAGTGGTGGGACCGCATAGTGTTGCAGGTCTGGGATGATTCCCAGTGGCTGCGAAACTTTCGTATGTGTAGGGCCACTTTCATGGAACTTTGTGAATTGCTTTCCCCTGCCCTGAAGTGCAAAGACACCAAAATGAGAGCAGCCCTCACAGTTGAGAAGCAAGAGGCCATAGCACAGTGGTAACTTGCAACGGGGGTTCCAAAGAGGATGGATCTAGACTGTTCTCAGTGGTAGCAGCTGACAGAACAAGGAGTAATGGTCTCCAGGTGCAGTGGGGGAGGTTTAGGTTGGATATTAGAAAAGGCTTTTTCACTAGGAGGGTGATGAAGCACTGGAATGGGTTACCTAGGGAGGTGGTGGAATCTGCTTCCTTAGAGGATTTTAAGGTCAGGCTTGACAAAGCCCTGGCTGGGGTGTTTTAGTTGGGGATTGGTCCTGCTTTGAACAGCAGGCTGGACTAGATGACCTCCTGAGGTCCCTTCCAACCCTGATATTCTATGATTCAGTTTGGAGTGGGCAAATCTACTCTAAGGGCTGCTGTGCTGCAAGTAGCCAACGCAATCATTCACCAAGTGCTATCAAGGGTAGTGACTTTAGGAAATGTGCAGACCATTGTGGATGGCTTTAATGCCCTGGGGTTCCCTAACTGTGGTGGGGCAATAGACGGAACGCATATCCCTATCTTGGCCCCGGCCCACCAGGGCGGCCAGTACATAAACCGCCAGGGGTACTTTTCCATGGTGCTGCAAGCACTGGTGGATCACAAGGGACGTTTCACCGACATCAATGTGGGATGGCCGAGAAAGGTGCATGACGCTCGCATCTTCAGGAACTCTGGTCTGTTTGAACAGCTGCGGGAAGGGACTTACTTCCCAGACCAGAAAATTACTGTTGGGGATGTTGAAATGCCTATAGTTATCCTCGGGGACCCAGCCTACCCCTTAATGCCATGGCTCATGAAGCCGTACACAGGCACCCTGGACAGTAGTAAGGAGCAGTTCAACTATAGGCTGAGCAAGTGCAGGTTGGTGGTAGAATGTGCATTTGGACGTTTGAAAGCGCGCTGGCGCAGTTTACTGACTCGGTTAGATCTCAGCACAACCAATATTCCAATTGTAATTGCTGCTTGTTGTGTGCGCCACAATAACTGTGAGACTAAAGTGGAGACGTTTATGGCAGGGTGGGAGGTTTAGGCAACTCACCTGGCAGCCAATTTCGCACAGACAACAGGGCGATTAGAAGAGCGCAGCAGGGCGCGCCCTGCATCAGAGAAGCTTTGAAAGCCGGTTTCATGACTGGCCAGGGTACGGTGTGACAGTTGTGTTTGTTTCTCTTGAAGTTACCCGCCCCCTATATATATATGAAAGGAAATAAAGTCAAAATAGTTTTAAAAATGTTCTTTATTATTTGTTGTAGAACACATTGAGAGAAATCAGAAGGTAGACCAGGGGAGGGAGGGGTATTGGGTTAGGGGGGTGGAGGAGGAGGGAAGGACAAATCCAGAAACCAAATCAAAAGTTCGCATATGCCAGCTTTCTGCTGTTTGGGCGATCCTCTGGGGTTGAGTGTGTGGGTCCCCGTAGCCTCCCACCTCGTGTTCTTGGGCGTCTGAGTGAGGAGGCTATGGAACTTGGGGATGGTGGTTATACAGGGGCTGCAGCGGCAGTCTGTGGTCAGCTGCCTTTCCTGCATTAGATCCACCATACAGCGGAGCATGTCAGTTTGTTCCCCCATGAGCCTGACCATAGCGTCCTGCCTGCTCTCATCACGCGCGTCCCTCCTCTCTTCGAGTTCCTGTAATGCTTTACGGCACTCCGCAATTCTTTGCCTCCATGCATTCAGCTGGACCCTATCAGTGCGGGAGGACTCCATGAGCTCGGTGAACATGTCGTTCCAAGTTCGTTTTTTCTGTGATCTCTTGTGATGGTGGACTCTGCATGGTCGCCTGTGATGGTGGACTGTGCTGATGGTCACCTGTGCTGATGGTGACCAAACAGGAAATGAAATTCAAAAGTTCCCGGGGCTTTTCCTGCCCACCTGGCTAGTGCATTGGAGTTGAGAGTGTTGTCCAGAGTGGTCACAAGGGAGCATTCTGGGATTGCTCCCGGAGGCCAATAACGTCGAATTGTGTCCACAATACCTTAAACCCGGGATTGCGATCTCGACTTGTCGAGGTGGAGTACAGAAATCGGATTAAAGAGTCCTAAGTTGTTTAACCCTTTCTTGTCACGTGTCACAGAAGTTTAGATACTGTGTGGATTCTCCCATGTTTAATGAGGTGTGATCTCTCTCTGAAATTTTTCCCACAGTCCAGGCACTTATGGGGTCTCTCTCCTGTGTGGATTCTCTGATGTTTAATCAAGACTGATCTCCGTGTGAAACTTTTCCCACAGTCCAAGCACTTATGGGGTCTCTCTCCTGAGTGAACTACCTGATGTTTAACAAGGTCTGATTTCCGTATGAAACTTTTCCCACAGTCGAGGCACTTATAGGGTCTCTCTCCTGTGTGGACTGCCTGATGTTCAACAAGGTCTGACCTCCGTATGAAACTTTTCCCACAATCCAAGCACTTATGTGGTCTCTCTCCTGTATGGATTGCCTGATGTTTAGCAAGATCTGACCTCTGTATGAAACTTTTACCACAGTACAAGCACTTATGCGGTTTCTCTCCTGAGTGAACTACCTGATGTTTAACCAGGTATGACCTCTGTAGGAAACTTTTCCCACAGTCCAAGCATTTATGGGGTCTCTCTCCTGTGTGGATTCCCTGATGATTAACAAGGCTTGACCTGTGTATGAAACTTTTTCCACAGTCCAAGCATTTATGGGGTCTCTCTCCTGTATGGATTGCCTGATGATTAACAAGCTTTGACCTCCGTATGAAACTTTTCCCACAGTCCAAGCACTTATGCGGTCTCTCTTCTGTGTGGACTGCCTGATGTTCAACAAGCTCTGACCTCCGTTTGAAACTTTTCCCACAGTCCAAGCACTTATGGGGTCTCTCTCCTGTGTGCATTGCCAGATGTTTAACAAGTGCTGACCTCGTTATAAATTTTTTCCCACAGTCGAAGCAGTTATGGGGTTTCTCTCCTGTGTGGATTACCTGATGATTAACAAGCTTTGACCTCCGTATGAAACTTTTTCCACAGTCCAAGCACTTATGCGGTCTCTCTCCTGTGTGGATTACCTGATGATTAACAAGGTCTGATCTCCGCTTGAAACTTTTCCCACAGTCCAAGCACTTATGGGGTCTCTCTCCTGTGTGGATTACCTGATGATTAAAAAGGTCTGATCTCCACTTCAAACTTTTCCCACAGTCCAAGCACTTATGGGGGCTCTCTTCTGTATGGATTACCTGATGACTAAAAAGGTAGGACTTGTGTATGAAACTTTTCCCACAGTCCAAGCACTTGTGAGATCTGTCTCCTGTGTGGATTGCCTGATGTCTAAGAAGGTGTGATCTCTGCCTATAACTTTTCCCACAGTCCAAGCACTTGTGAGGTCTCTCTCCTGTGTGGATTGCCTGATGTCTAAGAAGGTGTGATCTCTGCTTATAACTTTTCCCACAATCCAAGCACTTATGGGGTCTCTCTCCTGTGTGGATTGCCTGATGTCTAAGAAGGTGTGACCTCTGCTTATAACTTTTCCCACAATCCAAGCACTTATGGGGTCTCTCTCCTGTGTGGATTGCCTGATGTGAAATTAGTGTTGACTTAGAACTGAAACATTTCCTGCACTCGAGGCATTGAATGGGCTTCTCTCCAGTGTGGCTTCTCCCATGGTTATTAAGATCTGAGCGGTTATTGAAGCTTTCCCCACGTTCCAAGCATTGAAGGGGTTTCTCTCCAGAATGGATTGTCTGATGTGTCACAAGCTGTGATCTCACAATGAATCCTTTCCCACACTGCAGGCAGTGCCAGGGTGTCTCTTCCTTGGGATTTGTCTCCTGCGCTCTGGGATCCTTATCGCCTCCCCCACCATTAATAGATTCATCCACTTTCTTCCCTGGGTGGTTTCCCACAAGCCTCTCTGACCTGTGCCAATTTCCCCAGGCTTCTCCCTGCTCCCAGCAGTGGGAATAATTCCCTTCAATTCTTCCTACAAAGGTCCCCTGTGGTTCCACTTCCCCGGGCACTTCCTCATGATGATTCCCCTCCTTGGTCTCACTCCCTCGCTCAGCGCCTGCTGGGAGAGAGAGACAATCCAGACAGGAGTCATTGTGTTGGGGAGAAAGAGGAATAGCACAGAGGGAAAACCCGACACAAAGACTGAGCAATTGGATTCTGCCTCCACATCCCACCCAAACCCTCACAGGGAAAGAGAAACGGGAAGGAAACTTCTGTAGCTAAGAGGCTGGGTGGAATGGTGTGAGCGATATCTGCTGACCATAGCCCTGCTCTGGGTGAGATGAGGAAGAACTGAGGGCGTTATTCACACCATATTTTGGGATTCTCTACTTTTTCCTTCATTACCTAGATGGTTTCTCTGTCAGTCCTCACCTGTATGGGTGCATCTCGGAAGCCTTCTTTCCTCACAGGCCTGGAGATCTGGCACCCACGGCTCTTCCCCTTGTTCCAGGCAGGAGATCACCTCAGGTTTGGGAATGGGAAATCCTGCGCAGAGGGGGAAATCAGACCAGATAAGGGTACGTTGGGCATTGGTGGAGTATTTGTCAGAAAGGACATTCCATGAGTGGAACCTGTCTCTGTGCTCTGCTGGAGGAACGTGCAATCCAAGAGGATGGGAACAGAGTCACTGAGCCCCCTTGTACAGCGGAAGTTGTCTGGGGAGGTGAGTTGAATTATTACTACACCCTCACTGTGTGCTCTGGGGGCCTTGCTGACTCACACACAGCTCTGGACTTAAACCCCTGCTTCTTTCTAAACCTGCAGAGCCCAGAGCCCTCTCCATGGCTGGAGCTATTCCCAAGGAGGGACGTGAACAGGGATTTTGTGTGTCGCCGAGAAACAACACAGACAGGACAATGCGGGATTTATGCTCCTTTGAAAGCTGGAGGGGTGGGGATGGTTTAACTTGTCCATTGGGTTTTGACACCCATGTCCCACTGGAAAGGGCACGGAGATGCAAGTCTTTCTCACAGGGCATCTGTGCATTATGGAACCCACTCGCCTCTGATCTAACTAACCAGGGAAGAACCTGACCAGATTCAGACACGCAGACCCCACGGCTTCTAATAACCGAGGGAACAGGAATCCCTTACCCAGCGAGGTCACTGTCTTGTAGTTCTCCTGCATGACGTCCCTGTATAGGGCTCTCTGAGCGGGGTCCAGCAGAGCCCCCTGCCCCTGGGTGAAATACACAGCCACCTCCTCAAAGGTCACCGGCATCTGAAAGAACAAGAGTCCCCCACTCAGCACCTGCTGCCCCAGCCACAATCCCAGTAGTCTTACGGGACAAAGGATAAAGAAATGGAAGCTTTGGGAGGGTCAGAGTAGCAGAATCGCACCCCCACCCTGCTTAGAGCAGCCAGGAGGCTTCAGGGGGTGCGGAGAAGGTGAGAGCTCCTTGTTCCCTCAGCACATGGAGCAGGGCAGGGTCTTCTCATTTCCCACACGCCTGCCAGCCACCGTCTGATGCGGGAAGCAGAGCTGTGGGCTGGCGTCAGGGACAGGAATCCCAAAAGCTTCCCTTCATATTTCGCAGCAGCCTCTGGCTAGTGGGGTCAGACTCCAGCACTGGGAGCCTGGAAAATGTTCCCAGCCCTGCTGAGGGGGTTGCATCCTGTTTGAGAAATGGGGGACTGTCCTTTCCCCCCTCCTCTGCAAGCAATGGGCCTACTCAGAAAATCAGCAGGTTTATCACATCCTGTCTCCTCCCTCACCCAACCCAGCAGTTCCCTGAAAATCCCATACCTGAGCTGGCTCCATCACAGCCATTTCACTTCCCTGTCCCCTGGAAGACGGGGCGATCTGGAGTGAAACGTGGACGTGATTCCTCAGCCTGTCGGGGTGAGAGGGGAGGTTACAGAAGGGACTTCAGTCCATGTCACACCCCGATTCCCCCCCAGCCTCTTCAAACCCTCCCAGTAACAGTATCTCTGAGCCAAATGATAGAAAAAGAGCAGAATTAAAGAGGCCACTTTGGGGGATTGCCCCCCATTGCAGTGTAAACCCCTCTCCCTTAGCAACAGCCGGAGCCCTCTGGTGGCACCACCTGAAGAATGAGCCGCCCTGGACTTCCCCGGCAGCCCTAGGGACAGGCAGGCAGAGGCTGATCCCATTGGCACATCCACACTCCCTGCCTGCCAGAGCCAGTAGTGACTCCGGTCTGACACCGGTGTGGCTGAGATCTGAAACCTGCAGGGAAATCAGACCAGGGCTCCGGGCAGCCCCCAACACAGACCCCACCAGCAGGGGTGTGTCTGACAATGATACACATGGAGCAGGGTGTGTGTGTGTGTGGGGGGGTCGGTCTGGGTTTTTGCCGTGTAGCTTCTGAACCCTGAGGGGTTTGTCCCCTGATCCCTCCGAAAGCTGGTTTGACCACCCGCCACCCCCCCCTCGTGTCCCATGGGGCGGAGAAGCTGCCTCGGCATCTCCCCCCCTTCCCCCGCCAGCCTCCCCAAATCCCCCTTCCCTCGCAGTTCCCCCCACTCACATCTTCCCCCATTCCAGCCTCGCTCCCCTCAGCCCCACAACCCCCCCCCGATTCCCCTGCATCGCCCCATCTTCCCTTCAGTGCCCCCCCCCCGCATCCCCAGCACCCGCCTCCTGCCCACACCCCGCTCCCCCCGCCTGCCCTCACCCCCTGCCCCTCTTTATCCTCCTCCCCCTGCAGCCCGGGGGGTGACGGGGGGGGGGGCGGGTCTCTCTCACCTTCCCTCCGAGCGGGGCCCCCTGGGGCAGGGGCCGGGCCGGGAAGGGGCCTGGCCGGGCTGGGGGCTCTGCCCTGGGAGAGGCTCCTGGGGAGCAGCGGGAAGGGCCCTGCTGGAGATTCCCCTCTCCCGGCTGCAGCCCGGGCTCCGGGCTCCCAGCACCAGCCGCCGGGGCTCGGGGATCTCGCCAGGAGCCTGGAGCCAGAGTCACCGCAGCGGCCGCGAGTCACTTCCTGCTGCCGGGCCTGAGCCCAGCGATCGCTCCCCCCAGAGCCACCTCCCAGCTGCTCCTGGGTCCTAGCGATCAACCCACCGAGCTGCAGCATCTCTGTGTCCGGCTCCTGTTCCACTCACAGGCTCTAAGGTCAGAAGGGCCCATCATGAGCATCTAGCCCAGGGGTTCTAAGGACCAAATGTGGTGGCCTCAGTGTGTGGCCAGCAGCTCTCACTGGTGGCCGCTCTGACACTTTCCCCTATAATCCTAACTAACTTTAAGAGAAACTAGTAAAGATGCACGGAGGTAAGCAAAGGGAACAGTTCTACTATTGTGGGGCACTTTTTTGTCTCATTCACCATCCTGATGGAATCAAATAGCAAAAGGATCTGAGTCCTCGCTCCCACTCCCTTTACCCGTAGGCCTGCCTGACTTCAAGGATACCCCCAATCTTGTTGCGATCACTCAGGTCAGGGGCTAGGGTGTCGTATTCCCAGTGAGCGGTGCTCTCTTCACTGTGGACGCTTCCCTGATGTCATCACTCAGCATTGCATAGAGTTCAGAACAAATACGATTTATTAAACAGCAAGTAATAAAAAAAAAAGGAAAAAATGGGAAAGGGGAAAGGAAAACATGATGTCATCCCACGCTGCCCAGGGTCCCTCCCTCGCTCTCCCCAGCTGATCACCCCACCCAGCACCAGACTGCTCCAGACCCAGCTTCGCTCTGCATCAGTGCTTCTGCTGCTCTGCCTCTGACCCAGTTCAGGCTGCTGCTCTCCCCTTAGCTCTGCCCTTCTCTGGCAGGCAGCTCCAGCTCAAAGGACGGGCACCTGACTCCCTCATTGGCCTGCCTGTCCTGTCAACGAGGCTGACCTAGAGCCTTGGCCTCTCTCCATTCACCCTGGGGACTACTCGCAAGGTCTTTATTTCTCATTGGCCTTTCCTGCCTTTTGGTACTAGGAGAGGGCCAACCAAAAAACCACCACTTAGGCCCCGTCCAGGGCTGGCTTTAGGAAGTGCGGGGCCCAGTTCGAACATTTTCGGCGGGGCCCCAACAGGGATGACTTAAAAAAAAAAAAAAGACACGTAAAAAACCACCTTTCATTTCTTCCATACATTATGTACTTTCCATAACTATATAAATAATAACAAAATTATATTACATACATTGCGTAATGTATACGGATGCATGCTAAGCCTACCTAAAGTTCTTGACACACACCCCCGGGACCCCTGCCCCATCCACCCCCCCTTCCCTGTCCCATGACTGCCCCCTGCCACCCCATCCAACCCTTCCTCTCATTCCTGATGGCCCACTGGGACTCCTTCCCCATCCAACCACCCCTTCTCTCTGTCCCTGACTGCCCCTGGAACCTCTGCCCCGACTGCCCCCCACCGCCCAACCCAACCCAACCCAACCCCTGCTCCTTCCTGACTGCTCCCCCAGGACCCTTGCCCCCATTCAATCCCCCTGTTCCCTGCCCTCTGACCGCCCCGACCCCTATCCACCCCCCCACAACCCTCCAAACTCCCCTGCCCTCTTCCAACACCTGCTCCCTGCCCCCTGACCGCACTGCCTGGAGCCGCTCGCCCGGGTCCGGGTCTGGGCTGGGTCCGCTCGGTCCAAGCTGGGTCCAGACCCGGGTCCAGGTACGGTCCGGGCCCACTCAGCCCGGTCCCGGGTCCGGGTCCGGGTCTGGGCCCGCTCAGCCTGGGCCTGGGTCCGGGTCCGGGCCGGAGCCACTGGGCCAGGGCCGGACCGGAGCCTCTCGGTCTGTGCTGGCGCCGCTCGGCTGGGGCCGGCGCCGCAGGGCCCGAGCTGAGCCGGGCCAGAGCCGCTCGGCCGGGTCCACCTCTGGGCCGGGGCTGGGCCCGGGGCCACGGGGCCGGGCCGGAGCCTCTCGGGCCGGGCCGGCACCACTTGGCCAGGGCCGGCACCGTGGGGCCCGAGCTGGGCCGGAGCCGCTCAGCCGGTTCTGGGTCTGGGTCCAGGCTGGAGCCGCTCAGCCGGGCCCGAGCCCGGCACCGCGGGGCCCGGGCCGGGCCAGAGCCACTCGGCCAGGACCGGGCTGGGGTTGTTCAGCTGGGGCCAGGCCGGAGGGAGCCGCGCACTCAGCCAGGGCCGGACTGGGCCGCACTGCGTCTCCCTGGAACTCTCCTCGCACCCCCCCCCCCCACCTCCTGCCTGCTGCTTGTTTCAGGTTTCCCGCGAACATCTGATTTGCGGGAAGCAGGGGAGAGGGAGGAGAAGGTGGGCGGAGCGTTCAGGGGAGGAGGGGGAAGTGGGCTGGGGGCGGGTGGACAGCTGCGTGGGGCCCTCTAGGCGCGGGGCCCCATTCAGGGGAATCGGCCGAATCGGCCTAAAGCCGGCCCTGGCCCCGTCTACACTGGCAAGTTTGTGCACAGTAAAGCAGCTTTCTGCGCTGTAATTCCCGAGGTGCACACACTGCCAAGCCACTTAGTGCGCAGAAACTGCACCATTGTAGCGCTCTAAAAAAACCACCTCGATGAGCGGCGTAGAGCTTTCTGCACCGTGGCTACAGCACCGTGGTGCCACCAGTGTAGTCACCGTGGTGATTACAGCACTGCGATTGGCCTCCGGGAGGTGTCCCACAATGCCTGTTCTCACCTCTCTGGCCATTGGTTTGAACTCTACTGCCCTGCCCTCAGGTGACGAACTGTCAGCTCCACCCCAGACATTCCTTTGGAATTTTGAAAGTCCCCGTCCTGTTTGCTCGGTGATGCGTGCAGTGGTCTCAGCGCTTCTTTCCAGGTGGCCACGCCGGCTCTATGCACCAGGCCATCCCCCGTTTGCAGTAATGCCAAGCTGCTGAGACTCATCAGTGTTTCGGGAGAGGAAGCTGTCCAGTCCCAGCTGTGCTCCAGCCATCAGAATTTTGATACCTACGGACAGATTTCTAGATGCATGACAGAAAAGGGCCATGACCGGGACATGTTGCAGTGCAGGGTCAGAGTGAAGGAGCTGCGGAATGCCTACCACAAGGTGCGGGAGGCAAACCACCGCTCCGGTGCTGCGCCCACAAGCTGCCGGTTCTACAAAGAGCTGGATGTGATACTCGGTGATGACCCCCACCTCCACTGCCAAGTCCCCTGTAGATACTTCGTTGGCTTCGTTGCCAGTCGAGAGTGGACCGAGCCAGGAGCAGGCAATCTTGGGTGAAGAGGAGGAGTGGGAACGAGAGGCCGAGAATGACTCAGAGGCCAGAGATGCATGCAGTCCGGAGCTCTTTTTGTAGCGCTGAGGAATGAAAGTGTTTGTTTGTTTGTTTTAAATTACTATTATTATTAAGACTCCATATTGTAACTAAAACTCCATTTTGAAATGCTTACTCCATTTTGCAAAACCCTGCAGTAACCTTATTAACATAGTTCAGCTGCATGAATGAGGGATGCATGGATAATGGTGTGACGTTGCACCCCATAATGCTTTATGGAAATATGCTTATGAATGTATATATGACATAACTGGAATATGTTTTATGCTACATATGCCATGTAACATATCTCTGTAAAGGTTTTGATCTACTGAATCTATTCCTCCTATTTGTATGCCTGTGTCATTTTTGTGTTCGAAGTTATGAATATTGGCTGTGTACTTCCTTGATTTCTAAGTAGCCTTAGTAAAGCATTTGGTCAGCTACCTGAGAAAGGAATGGGCAAGTTAAGTGCCCAATCAAGAATCACGTAATGGACAATGGATCTTGGAAGGCTCCAATCCACATAAGAAATCTACATGGAGATAGCATGGGGGCAATGGCCGTGGCCTGCAAAAACTGAGTCATGCATGGACATGTGACTTGCCCGTGTGACTCCAAAACTCCATCTTGTAGCTGAAATTCTACACAGGGGGAGGGAGGGGTATCCACCCCCACGAGAAAGTCTATTTAAACCCCTGGGAGACCTCTCCATTTTCTCTTCAGCTGGCTCAAGGATACCTGAGAGAAACTGGAACAAAGGACAGTAACTACAGGGGGTGAGTGATTGCTGGACCCAGACTAGAAGGAGATTAGTCTGTAAGAGGAAGCTTACTGGAACATCACTGAGAGTGAGGTTTTATCTGTATTGAATTTTCTTACTGTATTAGGCTTAGACTTACGTGTTTTATTTTATTTTACTTGGTAATTCACTTTTTTCTGTCTGTTACTACTTGGAACCACTTAAATCCTACTTTCTGTATTCAATAAAATCACTTTTTACTTGTGAATTAACCCGGAGTATGTATTAGTACCTGGGGGAGGGGAGGAACAGCTGTTCATACCTCTCTATCAGTGTTATAGAGGGCGAACAATCTATGAGTTTACCCTGTATAAGCTTTACACAGGGTAAAACGGATTTATTTGGGATTTGGGCCCCATTGGGAATTGGGCATCAGAGTGTTAAAGACAGGACCACTTCTTAAGCTGCTTTCAATTAAGCCTATAGCTGTTAGGTGACATGGTTCAGACCTGGATCTGGGTTTGCAGCAGGTTAGTGGGTCTGGCGCAAACCAGGCAGGGCACTGAAGTCCCCAGATGCCAGGGCAGGAAAGCAGGGGCAGAAGTAGTCTTGGCACATCAGCAGACACGCTCCAGGCGATACTAGCTCTTCAAACCGAGCCGCTGTGCGCCAGCCCTTCCCTGCAGCCACTGTCGCAAAACTCTTTCCCATGCCCCCCCCCCCACACACACTGCCAGCACACTCTTATCAAACTCCTGACTCCACTCTCTACCCGTAGCATTCGACTCCTCCCTCCTCACAGTCCAGCACCGTGGACTCCCAATACCCACTGCACTCAACACCCCTCCCTCTGCAGTTTGGCCCTGCTGAAATACAACACTCGCTGCATCAGAGTCCGAAGGAGAAGGTTGGGTATGATCCCTGGACATACAGAGATCTGTAGCTGTCCTGGGACCCCTCCTCCTGTTGAGACCGTCCATTCCCCCATCCACCTCCCTGTTGATGAATTTTTTCATTTGACTCCTCTGGTTGTTGTCTTTCAATAAAAGAATTGCGTTTGTCTGAAAGCAATCTTGATTCTATTAAGTGAAAGCAAAAAGAGCCCTGCAAAGCAACATACATACAGCTATGTTAAAGCCCCTTCTTGCATCATGTGCACAATTCACCTCCCAGCATTACAAGCACTGCAATCCCGAGCATAGCAACAAATATTAGTGGCTTTCAGCTTCAAATTGCTGCCTCAAAGCATCCCTGATCCTTATGGCCCTGTGCTGTGTCAATAGGTGCTAACTTTCCACGGCGCGGGTGGGTGCTCGTGCCCCCCCCCCTGTCCCCGCCCCATCCCCATTCCAACCCCTTCCCCAAAGTCCCCGCCCCAACTCTGCCCACTCCCTGCCCCTATTGGAACCCTTCCCCAAATCCCCACCCCAGTCCCACCTCTTCCCCGAGCACACCGTGTTCCCCCTCCTCCCTCCCAGCGCTTGCTGCGCGAAACAGCTGTTTTGCGGTGCAAGCGCTGGGAGCTGGGGGGAAAAGTGGGCACACAGCATGCTCAGGGGAGGAGGCGGAGGTGAACTGGGGTGGGCGGGCTGGGAGCTGCCGGTGGGTGCTGAGAATGCTGTGTGCCCACCAATTTTTCTCCGAGCTCCACAGCCCCAGAGGACCCACAGAGTTGGTGCCTATGGCTGTGCCCCACCATGAGGGACATAACAAACATAACGGCATTAGCCTTGTGGTGTTCTGAACAACAATTATTAGCTATTATGCTGACCGAAAGGGAGATGGATTGGGTACGAGCTAAAGATATGACAGTCTTAACTCCTTTGCTGATAAAACATGAAAATAACCATTTCCTTCCCTATGTTTCTGGATGGTACAAGGTCCTGAAATCTAATGTATACACATCAACCCTCACGGGGCACTATACAACTAATATGGATCCAGCCGCACAAACATAAAGTTACTCTATGGCCATTCACCGCCCTTCCAGTTCTCCAGGGCAGACATCTGTGGGCTCCTTGATTAGTAGGAACATATTTAAATGAACAAGGGGAAATCATCGACCATCGCTTGTGTTCAAGGTGGACTACACAACAATGGGTATGTCCTACCTTACCAAAAGGAGCCCTGCTCCTTACAACATAAAAGTCTGGCAACCTGTTACTGGAATGAATTAGAAAACAGTACCACGAAAGTGTATTTTGATAAGAAAAGTTGTGTCTGTGTCATTGGATTAGAGGAGCTTGTGTGGCAAAATAAATACATCTCAGAACCGCCAGTAGAGCAGTGTATGTGTAATATAACTATGTTAAAAACGCCCACCTTAACCTATTACTTCCCAACTCATGAGGATAAAAGAACTGACACACTGGATATCAGTAATATTCTAGACTTTAATTTTTTCCTTGAGGGTCAAGTCTGTACAGGCTAATGAAGAAAAATAAATAAATTCGCCAACTGACTGAAACCACACAGACCCAAGTTCAGATCCGCAGTTTGGCTATTCTACATCAGGGATCTGAAATATTAAGACTATCCGCCCAAGCAGAACAAATCATGACGCACCATTGGTATGATATTTTCAGAGGATGGGTCCCCTCTTGGTCTTCAACTTTAAAAATGATGTTACATCCAATTGTTGTTTTCTTTATTCTGATAAATTTAATGTTAATTGTAATGTGTGGTACGTACTGTTGGACGAAAAGACTGTATTTTAAGCTGAAACCACAAGCTCACATTATATATTTTGACACAGCCTTGAAACAATTACATAAAGTGTGACACATTCAGTACCTCTGGATTGAAGGGTCAAAGAGGGGATAATACAGAGCTGAAGAATGAATTTTTTTTAATTACTATTATTCTTAAGACTCCATATTGTAACTAAAACTCCATTTTGAAATGCTTATTCCATTTTGCAAAACCCCGCTGTAACCTCATTAACTTAGTTCAGATGGGTGAATGAGGTATGCATGGGTAATGGAAGCAACCTAGAGCCCCAGCCTTTCCTGACACAGTGAAGTGCAAATACCAATGGCTGAAGATGCAGACAACAGCCCTGACAAAGTGAGAAGAGTCCACCCTAAAACAATTGAAGCAAGATCAAAGTCAGGTCCGAGGTTGAAAGTTATTATTGCAATTGATGGGTGATCAATCACACAGATTGCTGACACAGCAAGACCTATAGACTCTTGATTCAAACTAAAGCCTATAAAAAAGATGAGTGAGATGGAAGACTTTGGGTAACGTTCTACTGCCAACATCGAAGGGGCTTGCTGCCTGCCCTACAGAGACCCAGCTCTTCCTTGTGCCTGGCTTTCCTGGCCAGTTAGCCGCCATGAGCTACGAATCCAAGCTGCAAAATCAGGCCACGGACTCAAGCTACGTTCAGGACTGGTAACTATACAGGAGCTGCAGAACATCTGATGTGTGTGTGTGTGTGTGTGTAGGTATTAGATATTAACTATTGGTTATAAATTGTGTTATCATAATAATTGTGGCATTTTGCCTTGTCCCCTGAAAAGATCCTGTGTCGTTTTATCTGCATAGCATTTTCTACCCTGGAGGAGCCTAGCCAGTCACAGGTGTCAGAGCTTGGTGAAGCACAAGCAGGAGAGGAGGCCCCTGGTAAGTAGATCTGCTTTGGGGAATTGCTGAAGCGAGTTGTTGGAAAAAGGAGGGTTGCAGAAAACAGGCTTGTCTCCCACCTCATGCCTAGTTTGAGCAGTGGAACAGGCTGTTGATACATTCCCTCACTTCATGGGAATCTCCCTCAGAGATCTCCAGGAAACTCTTGTGGAGATACCGGGCAATCCGCTCCCATGGGTTCCTTGGCAGAGCTGCTTTGTTTCTTTCCCCATTAACCGTAACTTTCCCGCACCACTGTGCCATCACAGGGGGAGAGGGGACACAGGCGAGCTGCATAGGGGCCAGGGCAGAAGCTGTAGGCTTGGAGAAGACCCTCCCTTGATTCCCTGCTCACCATCAGCAGAGAGATATCTTCCATAATGATCACCTCCTGTGGAAAGTGTGGGGACAGGAACCATTATCAGGCCCATCTTACAGTGCTGGCTCTCCCCAAGTGCCCAAGAACCATGTTCCCAGTGTACAGCAGGGTCCAGGAACAGTGATTTATCCTACCCCTGCGGCTACTCACCATTCTGGGGGTCTTGTGGCTTATGTGTGCCTGCCTGGGGTCAGCCAGTTAGTGTCAGGTGTGTGAGTACTGGCTGTGTTTTAAAGCATTGAAACAGTGTTGTCTGTATTGCAAACAATACTGCTTCTGTAAAATGTTGCATTTAAACTTCACAGAGATGACCTTGGGAGCACAGCCTCCCTTATCGGCAGCAGAACGGTTGCAAAGAATTCGAAAGTGGACAAGGAGAACTAAGGAGGACTTTATGCGTGAGGTTTTGATGCACTCCGCTGCCGAGAAAAAGAAATTGAAGGAGTGGCGGGACACCGAGAAGAGGGAACGGAAGGAAAACACGGCACACCAGAAAGAAGCCACGGAGCGGCTCTTAACAGTTATGGAGTGTCAAGCAGACATGCTCCAGGCAATATTAGCTCTTCAAACCAAGCAGCTTTAAGCCAGCCCTCCCCTGCAGTCGATGTCACAAAACTCTTTCCCCTACACACTGCCCACACACTCTTAGCAAACTCCTGGCTCCACTCTCTACCTGCAGCATTCCACTTCTCCCTCCTCACAGTCCAGCAGTGTGGACTCCCAATACCCACTGCACTCAACACCCATCCATCTGCAGTTTGGCCCTGCTGAAGTACAGCACCTGCTTCATTACACTCGAAAGGAGAAGTTTGGGTATGATCCCTGGACAAATATTACTGGCTTTCAGCTTAGAATTGCTGCCTCAAAGCATCCCTGATCCTTATGGCCCCGCGCTGGGCCCCTCTAACAGCCCTGGTCTCCTGCTGTTCAAACTCAGCCTCCAGGTGCTGATCCTCTGCAGTCCAGTCCTGAGTGAAGCTTTCAGCCTTTAGTTCACAATATTATGGAGCGCACACCATGTGGCTATAAGCATAGGAATATTATCATCGGCCATGTCCAGTTTCCCATACAGGCATCACCAGCGGGCTTTTAAACGGCCGAATGCACACTCCACAGTCATTCTGCACTTGCTCAGCCTGTTGTTGAACCGCTCCTTGCTGCTGTCAAGTTGCCCCGTGTATGGCTTCATGAGCAACGGCATTAAGGTGTCGGTGGGGTCTTCCAGGATCACAATGGGCATTTTGACTTTGCCTATGGTGATCTTCTGGTCCAGGAAGAAAGTCCGTGCTTGCAGCTTCTTGAACAGGCCTGTGTTCTGAAAGATGTGTGCGTCATGCACCTTTCTGGACCAGCCTGCGTTAATGTCTGGGAAACGCCCACGGTGATCCACAAGCACCTGGAGAACCATTGAGAAATACCATTTGCAATTAATGTACTCGGTGGCTAGGTGGTCTGGTGCCAGAACTGGAATGTGTGTACCATCTATCGCCCCTCCACAGTTAGGGAAGCCCATTTGTGCAAAGCCATCCACAATGTCACGCACGTTGCTCAGAGTCATGGTCTTTCAGACCAGGATGTGATTAATGGCCCTGCACACTTGCATCAACACGAGTCCAACGGTCAACTTTCCCACTCCGAACTGGTTAGCGACTGATCAGTAGCAGTCTGGAGTAGCCAGCTTCCATAGTGCAATCGCCACACGCTTCTCCAGTGACAGGGCAGCTCTCATTCTCATGTCCTTGCGCGGCAGGGCTGGAGTGAGCTCATCACCCAGTCCCATGAAAGTGGCTTTCCTCATGCGAAAGTTCTGCAGCCACTGCTCCTCATCCCAGATGTGCATCACGATGTGGTCCCACCACTCAGTGTTTGTTTCCCAAGCCCAAAAGTGGTGTTCCACAGTGGTCAGCACCTCCGTGAATGCCACAAAAAATCTCATGTCGTAGCTACTACGCGTGGTGAGATCAATGTCACACTCCTCTTTTCTTTGTAGTTTAAGGAATAACTCCACTAGCACTCGTGACGTGTTGATCGGTATGACCAGCATTCTTGTCAACAACTCAGGATCCATTCCTGCAGCCAGAAAAAGGCAGGACAGGGCGCGCCGTATACAAACCATTGAAAGAGGGTGCCAAATGCGGACAGAAGCACAGGGATCGCTGGGATGCAAAGCAATGCATCATGGGACATTGGGACAGGACCCAGGATGCCCCGTGACCCCTTCCGCCTTGCCACAAGTCTTAGTGGCAAAAGAGAAAGAGGTGCTCTGTGGGATAGCTCCCCAGAGTGCACCGCTCTGAATAGCGCCACAAGTGTGAATATGCTATTGCACAGGCAGCTGTCAGTGTGAACATACAACAGCGGTTTTATTTCAGCGCTCTCTGAATGGTGCTATAACTACCGGTGCTGTAACTCCCTCAGTTTCAGTAAGGGGCCAGCAGCCATGGGGCCAGGCAACTTCACGGTGTATGTGAGCTCCAAAGCATCCTTCAGGTGAATTATAAATGTCTTTGTTTACCCCTTTCTTCCTGTTGGTGATGGACGGCCACATAAGGGTTTTCTAACACCAACGGTCAGTCCTTTGTCGTCTCTGAGGAGTTTGAGTGGGACAATCCCCAGAACTATGACATATTTCAGTAACAAAAACTTTGACATATGTCTGGGTTTTTACATACAGATCCTCTTTATTGAGCCCATAAGAGCAAATTTTCCTATAACAGCAAATGTCCGGGGGTGTTTGCAGAGCACAAGCACTGGAGTTCAGAAATAACCCTGATTATTCACCTTTCCAACTAGCCAATTGCCCTTCATCCACAGCTGATTGATTACTGCCGGATCACACCTACCCAGGCCTGGGCTCCCAGCCCTGGGGAGGGGGGTCCCGCAGGTCGGAGCTGACTGACAGCTGTTGCCATTGCCCTGCCACAATGACAGCGGCCAACACTGCCCTCACCTCATGAGTACCCCCACCGCACCCCCTCCAAAACCCCTCACTCTACACCCCCCGCCAGCTCCCACCCCCCATCAGTGTCCTGTTTTGGGGCACGTGGAATATGGTCAGCCTAGTAACAAACATACATTAAAAACTCACCATTCTACATGCACTGGTGTTACAGGTATTTCAATGGCACAATATTCAGCAGATCATGAGTTTTCCAATGATCCCTCACCAGCCACACTTTGCACACAATATATCATAATCATACGCAAGTGGTGAACATGGGGCACAGGGGTTAGTCACAAGAGGGATGCAGTGTGGGGCAAGTGGGGCAAAGAAACTCTGTCATCCCAACACAGGACACGGCAGTACATGGGGAGGGCATGACAGGCAGGGCTGTAAGATTCCTCATCTCCGTCTGGCTTCAGTGATGGGGATTGGCCTGGCTTCAGGGCTGCCCAGGTCTCCTAACATCTCCGTCTCCCTTTTTCACTCTGCCGAACCGCAGCATCTCAGCAATAGGGAGACGCTGCCCCCTCCTCACATCATTTCTCTTGGGGTGTCGTTCATGGGCCTTTAGAGTTCAGGTCCAGCTTCACACTACACAGGCCAAGTCTAGTTGCTCTCTGGAACTGGTGCACCAAGTTCACAGTTCTCAGCCTCAGCCGTCTGGAGCTGAGGAGCAAACCCAGCAGTTTCCCAGGTCTGTTCCCCTTCACCTCCCCCTCCTCTCCAACGACATCACACATCACTGCAGGGATCATGCAATAACTTCATTTCCATTTCAGATTCTGCCTCTCGGAGTCTCAATCTAGCTCTCACCATCAGTGTTCATACTGAGCGATATTGATCACTGTCATTGTTCAAACCACACACAAAAATCTCACCACAAAGAGTCAGATAAACATTAACATAAAATAAAATTTAAAAAAGGACGATTCTGGAAAATAACCATTTTTCTCTTGAAATCCTCAATAAATCTGTGACGCATCCTGTCAAACTAAACTAATATCAAAGTACGTGACCTCTCGGCCTTCACAAAGAAAGAGAAATCCACAGTTCAGGACGGGCTATAAAATGATTTCACATTCATAAAGTGAAATCTCAGAGAATCCTTTAAGACTCAAAATCAGGAAAAGAAATTTACCCATTTTCTTCTGAAGTGGCTAAACCGGCTTCACTTCTCGCCTCATTATTCGGCTGTATTCGTTACAAAAGTTTTAGCAAAAAGAAGAACAGGAGTACTTGTGGCACCTTAGAGACTAACAAATTTATTAGAGCATAAGCTTTCGTGGACTACAGCCCACTTCTTCGGATGCATATAGAATGGAACATATATTGAGGAGATATATATACACACATACAGAGAGCATAAACAGGTGGGAGTTGTCTTACCAACTCTGAGAGGCCAATTAATTAAGAGAAAAAAAAAAACTTTTGAAGTGATAATCAAGCTAGCCCAGTACAGACAGTTTGATAATAAGTGTGAGAATACTTACAAGGGGAGATAGAGTCAATGTTTGTAATGGCTCAGTTTTAGCATCATCATCATAAAAGAAAGAGAAAGGAAGACAAAAAAACCTTCCCATCTACAAATGATCTGGACTAAACCTAGAAAAAGCCAGGAAGGAATTTTACCAATAGATGGAAACAGGGCTATAAGATCTGAAGGTCAAACTATTCATAAGTTCATTGAGATTTTCCTGCCCACTCCCAGGTCTGGGACACTTCCTTCTCCAGCACTCAGGAGTCTGACTTAAGATCACAGACAACAAAGCTGTGACCCCTAGGCATGGAGAGCCAGGGTCACGGTGGTAAGTGACACGTGGGGAGATGGAGGGGTAGAACGGAGACAGGTTAAACTTTCCATGGCTGGGACAGAGGCTGCTGTGTGGAGAGTGGAGCGTGACAGTGACAGGGGAAGGAGGGAATCTCTCGCACTCACCCCATCGCCCTGAAATAGCACAGAAGCTAAAACTTCACATTTTACTGTCCCTGCTCCCCACTCTTTTAGCATTTAGTTAATTCTGGTGCATAAGGGATAAAATGTACAAACACTAAATGCTTTTCAGCACAGCCTGGTGTAATGTGAGACTATCTGTGAATGAGACAATCTGGCCCTGAAGGGGAAACTCAGGGACTAGCAAGCACTCTGCTAACGGGACGTCGGGGGATCAGAAACTGTTCCCTGCAGGTTACACAACTGCACTGCAGGCTATCGAGGACCGTGGAGGCAAGCAGGGAGAGGATCCCCTCCCCAGGTTTGGCCTAGATCCACCAGAACTGCTGGGGAGAGGAACCCCTCCCTCAGTCCAACTCAGGACCACTGGAGCCGCCGCGGCTGGGGAGAGTTGCCTCTCACCCGGCCCCAAGTTGCTGTGGTGAGAGAGGGCTGGGGGGAGTCCTCTCCCCACTGCAGTCTGCACCCCAAACCCCTCATCCCCAGCCCCACCCCAAATGCCTAGCCAGAGCCCTCACCTTCCCACACCCCATCCTTCTGTCCCAGCCCTGAGCCCCCTCCCACACTCCGAATCCCTTGGCACCACCCCCACCACATGAATTATGTTCTGTGCACCAATATGGAGATGATGTGTCACATATTGGTGCATAGAACCAAATTCATGCCGCACACGGATGTAAAAAATGAGGGAACACTGGTCAGAACACATAAGTTGCTCAGAGTGAGTTTACACTAGGAAATCTGGTGGAGGGTCACAGAGATCTGCTGGCTAATCCCGACCACATCTCCTAGCGTAGCCAGAACTTCAGAGGCTGATGCTACGGAGGCAGAGGTGGGATCTCCAGGCCTCTGACAAAAGGTCCTGTGGGAATCAGCCCCTCTCAGTGGCGCTGTCTGAATGCAGAGGGGGCAGGGGGAAAGGGCAGAGGGGCTGAGTGAGGAGAGGCAGCACCTCTCTACCCCTGTGCTCTCCCTCGCCTCTGATCCCATCATCCCCAAACACTCAATACCCCAGTACCCAGCTCCTGCTGATTTCAAGCTCAGCCAGCCCCAGCCATTCAATCCCCAGTGACCTCCCCAGAACCCATCGCCCTGGTCCCTTAATCTCTGATCTCCCAGAGCCCAGCGCCCTGGGGGATTCGGGCAGGGGAGGAGTTACCAGCCCCCCACCACCACCACCACCCCACCCTGGGACACTCACCCTGCAGTGAAAAGTTCCAGATAAGTGATGGAGTCCAGCCAAGGAGCTGGTGGAAGATGGGAGATGGGTACAGTTGTCTAGAGTGAAGGTGGGGCCTGGCCCATATGTCCTTTCTGCCCCCTCCCCTCCTGCACATGTGGTGATCTGGAAGCCTACTTTCGTCGTCTCCGACTCAAGGAATATTTTCAACACACCACTGAACAGCGCACTGACCCAAAGGAACCCTCCTATCAACACTATAAGAAGAAGAATTGTGCATGGACTCCTCCAAACGATTGAAATGAAAGACTGGACTTCTACACAGAGCGCTTCCGTAGGTGTGCACAGGCTCAGATTGTGAACAAACAGCATCACTTGCCCCATAACCTCAGCCGTACAGAACGCAACGCCATCCACGGCCTCAGAAACAACCCTGACATTATAATCGAAGGAGCTTACAAAGGAGGTGCTGTAGTCATCATGAACAGGTCGGATTATGAACATGAGGTTGCCAAGCAACTCTCCAACACCACATTCTACAGGCCACTATCCTCCGATCCCACTGTGGAGTATCAAAAGAAACTACACCAACTGCTCAAGAAACTCCCTGCTATAGCATGGGAACAAATCTATGCAGACACACCCCTAGAGCCCCGACCAGGGGTATTCTATCTGCTACCCAAGATCCATAAACCTGGAAATCCTGGACGCCCCATCATCCCAGGCATCGGCACTTTTACAGCAGGATTATCTGGCTACGTGGACTCTCTCCTCAGACCCTACGCTACCAGCACTCCTAGCTATCTTCGAGACACAACTGACTTCCTGAGGAAACTACAATGCATTGGCAATCTTCCTGAAAACACCATCTTAGCCACTATGGATGTAGAAGCTCCCTACACCAATATTCCACACGAGGATGGGCTACAAGCTGTCACGAACAGTATCCCTGATGAGGCCACAGCACACCTGGTGGCTGAGCTTTGTGACTTTGTCCTCACCCACAACCATTTCAGATTTGGGAACAACTTATACCTTCAAGTCAGTGGCACTGCTATGGGTACCCACATGGCCCCACAGCATGCCAATATTTTATGGCTGACTTAGAACAACGCTTCCTCAGCTCTCGTCCCCTAGTGCCCCCTCCTCTACTTGCGCTACATTGATGACATCTTCATCATATGGACCCATGGGAAGGAGGCCCTTGAAGAATTCCACCAGGATTTCAACAATTTCTATCCCACCATCGACCTCAGCCTGGACCAGTCCACACAAGAGATCCACTTCCTGGACACTACAGTGCAAATAAGTGATGGTCACATAAACACCACTCTATACCGGAAACTTACTGACCGCTATACGTACCTACATGCCTCCAGCTTCCATCCAGGACACACCACATTATCCATTGCCTATAGCCAAGCCCTGAGATACAACTGCATTTGCTCCAATCCCTCAGACAGAGACAAACACCTACAAGATCTTTATCAAGCATTCTTAAAACTACAATACTCACCTGGGGAAGTGAGGAAACAGATTGACAGAGCAACACGGGTACCCAGAAGTCACCTACTACAGGACAGGCCCAACAAGGAAAATAACAGAACACCACTGGCCATCAGGTACAGCCCCCAGCTAAAACCTCTCCAGTGCATCATCAACGATCTACAACATATCCTGGAAAACGATCCCTCATTCTCACAGACCTTCGGAGGCAGGCCAGTCCTCGCTTACAGACAGCCCCCAATCTGAAGCAAATACTCGCCAGCAACTACACACCACACCACAGAAACACTAACCCAGGAACCAATTCCTGCAGCAAATCCCCTTGCCAACTCTGTCCCCATATCTACTCTAGTGACACCATCATAGGACCCAACCATATCAGCCACACTATCAGGGGCACATTCACGTGCACATCTACTAATGTTATGTACCTCTGCCATGTACACTGGCCATACCAGACAGTCCTACGTAAAAGAATAAATGGATGAAAATCTGACATCAGGAATGGTAACATACAAAAGCCAGTAGGAGAACGCTTCAATCTCCCTGGACATTCAATAACACATTTAAAAGTAGCCATCCTTCAACCAAAAAACTTTCAAAACAGACTTCAAAGAGAAACTGCAGCGCTACAATTCATTTGCAAACTTAACACCATCAATTTGGGCCTCAATAGGGACTGGGAGTGGCTGGCTCACTACAGAAGCAATTTTCCCTTTCTTGGTATTGACCCCTCCTCATCAATTATTGGGAGTGGACCACATCCACCCTGACTGAATTGGTCTTGTCAACACTGGTTCTCCACTTGTGAGGTAACTCCTTCTCCTCATGGGCCAGTATATTTACGTCTGTATCTGTAATTTTCACTCCATGCATCTGAAGAAGTGGGTTTTTTTACCCACGAAAGGTTATGCCCAAATAAATCTGATAGCCTTTAAGGTGCTACCGGACTCCTCCTTTTATTATTAAGGGCTGACTTCCAATGGAAACCATTCCCGCAGTGCAGGAATTTATAGGGTCTCTCTTCTGTGTGGATTCTTCAATGGTTATTAAGTTTTCTGCTGTAACTTAAGCTTTTCCCACATGCCAAGCATTTATCAAGTCTCTCTCCTGTGTGGCTTGCCTGACGTGTAACAAGGCCTGATCTGAGTCAATTACATGCAAGCTGCTTAACCCTTTCTTGTCACGTATCAAAGAAGTTTAGATCCTGTGTGGATTCTCTGATGTTTAAACAGGGCTGATCTCCATGTGAAACTTTTCCCACAGTCCAAGCACTTATGGGGTCTCTCTCCTTTGTGGATTGCCTGATGTGAAACAAGGTCTGATCTCCGTATGAAACTTTTCCCACAGTCCAAGCACTTATGGGGTCTCTCTCCTGTGTGGATTGCCTGATGTCTAACAAGGTCTGACCTCCGTATAAAACTTTTCCCACAGTCCAAGCACATATGGCGTCTCTCTCCTGTATGGATTGCCTGATGATTAAGAAGGTTTGACCTGTGTCTGAAACTTTTCCCACAGCCCAAGCACTTGTGAGGTCTCTCTGCTGTGTGGATTGCCTGATGATTAACAAGGTTTGACCTCCGTATGAAACTTTTCCCACATTCCAAGCACTTGTGGGGTCTCTGTCCTGTGTGGATCGCCAGATGTTTAAGAAGCACTGACCTCATTATAAATGTTTTCCCACAGTCGAAGCAGTTATGGGGTCTCTTTCCTGTGTGGATTGCCTGATGATTAGTAAGATCTGACTTGCGTGTGAAACTTTTCCCACAGTCTAAGCACTTATGGGATCTCTCTCCTGTGTGGATTGCCTGATGTGAAATTAGTGCTGACTTAGAACTGAAACATTTCCCGCACTCGAGGCATTGAATGGGCTTCTCTCCAGTGTGGCTACTCCCATGGTTATTAAGGTCTGAGCAGTTATTGAAGCTTTCCCCACAGTCCAAGCATTGAAAGCGTTTCTTTCCAGTATGGATTGTCTGAGGTGTCACAAGTTGTGATCTTAGAATTAATCCTTTCCCAAATTGGAGGCAGGGCAAGGGTGTCTCTTCCTTGGGATTTGTCTGCTTCACTCTGGGATCCTTGTCTCCTCCCCCATCGTTAATAGATTCGTCCACTTTCTTCTCTGGGTGGTTATCCAGCAGCTTCTCTGACATATGCCAATTTCCCCAGACTTCTCTCTGTTCCCAGCACTGGGAAAAATTCCCTTCAGCTCTTCCAACAAATGTGCGCTGTGGTTCCACTCCACCGAGAACTTCCTCATGATGATTCCCCTCCTCATTCTCACTCCCTCGCTCAGCACCTGCTGGGAGAGACACAATCCAGACAGGAGGCATTGTGCTGGGGAGAAAGAGGAATAGCACCAAGGGAAAACCCAACACAAAGACTGAGGAATTGGATTCTGCCTCCACTTCTCACCCAAACACTCACAGGTAAGGAAAATTGGAAAGGAAACTCCTGCAGCTAACAGTATGGGTGGAAATTCGTGAGCGATATCTGCTGACTGCAGCCCTGTCCTGGCTGAGATGAGGAAGAACTGAGGGCGTCACTCACACCATATTTTGGGATTCTCAACTTTTCCCTTTATTCCCTGGATGGTTTATCTGTCAGTTCTCACCTGTGCGGGTGCCTCTCGGGATCTCTCTTTCCTCGCAGGCCTGGAGATCGGGCACCCACGGCTCTTCCCCTCGTTCCAGCTGGGAGATCACTTCAGGTTTGGAAATGGGAAATCCTGTGCAGAGGGGGAAATCACACCAGATCAGGGTGCATGGAGCATTGGTGGAGTATTTGTCACCAAGGACATTCCATGAGTGGAACGTTTCCCCGTGCTCTGCTGGAGGAATGTGGAATCCAAGAGGACGGGAAAATGGCCACTGAGCCCCCTTGCGAAGAGGAAGTTGTCTGGGGAGGTGAGTTGAATTATTACTACACCCTCTCTAGGCGTTCCCAGGATCTGTGCGCTCTGGGGGCCTTGCTGACTCACGCACAGCTCTATACTTAAAACCCTGCCTCTTTCTAAACCTGCAGAGCCCAGAGCCCTCCTCATGGCTGGAGCTATTCCCAAGGAGGGAGGCAAACAGGGATTTTTTCTGCAGCCGTGAAACAACATGGACAGGACAATGCTGGATTTACGCCCCTTTGAAAGATAGAGGGGTGGGGATGAGTTAACATGTCCATTAAGTTTTGACACCGTGTCTCACTGGAGAGGGCAAGGAGATGTAAGTCTCTCTCACACGGCAGCTGTGCATCATGGAACTCATTTGCCTCTAATCTAACTGACCAGGGAACAAACTGACCAGTTTCAGACACGCAGACCCCATGACTTCCAATAACCAAGGGGATGGGAATCCCTTACCCAGCGAGGTCACTGTCTCGTAGTTCTCCTGCATGACGTCCTTGTAGAGGGCTCTCTGACCGGGGTCCAGCAGAGCCCCTTGCCCCTGGGTGAAATACACAGCCACCTCCTCAAAGGTCACCGGCATCTGGAACACGAAGAGTCCCCCACTCAGCACGTGCTGCCCCAGCCACAATCCCACTAGTCACACGGGAGGAAGGATAAAGAAATGGAAGCTCTGGGAGCGCCAGAGTAACAGAATCCCACCGCCACAATGCGTAGAGGAGCCGGGAGGATTTAGCGGGTGGGGAGAAGGTGAGAGCTCCTTGTCCCCCCCGAAGACACAGAGCAGGGCAGGGTCTTCTCATTTCCCACACACCTGCCAGCCAGAGGCTGATGTGGGAAGCAGAGCTCTGAGCTGGGGACAGAAACAGGAATCCCAAAAGCTTCCCTTCATATTTCGCAGCAGCCTCTGGCTAGTAGGGTCAGACTCCAGCACTGGGAGCCTGGAAAATGTTCCCAGCCCTGCCGAGGGGGTTGTATCCTGTTTGAGAAATGGGGGAATGTCCCCTCTCGCCTCCCCCGCCACCTACTCAGAAAATCAGTAGGTTTATCACACCCTGACTCCTCCCTGCCCCTGCCCACCAGCTCCCTGAAAATCCCAGACCCGAGCTGGATCCATCACAACCATTTCCCTTCCCTGTCTCCTGGAAGATGGGCCGATCTGGAGCTAAACGTGGACGTGATTCCTCAGCCTGTCGGGGCGAGAGGGGCGATGGGGGAGGTTACAGGAGGGGCTTCAGTCCATGTCACACCCCGATTCCCCCCCAGACTCTTCAGACCCTCCCAGTAACAGCATCTCTGAGCCAAATGCTAGAAAAAGAGCAGAATCAAAGGGCCACTTTGGGTGATTGCCCCCCATTGCAGTGTAAACCCCTCTCTCTTAGCAATAGCTGGAGCCCTCTGGTGACATCATCTGAAGAATGAGCTGCCCTAGACTCCCCCAGCAGCCCCAGGGACAGGCAGGCAGAGGCTGATCCCATTGGCCCATCCACACCACCTGTCTCACACCAGTGTGGCTCAGATCTGAATCCTGCCCAGAAATCAGATCAGGGCCCCGAGCAGCCCCCAACACTCAAGATACACAGACCCCAGCAGCACGGCTATGCAAGGCCGGCTCCAGGCAGCAGCGAAGGAAGCAGGTGCCTGGGGCGGCCAATGAAGGGGGCAGCACGTTTGGCTCTTCAGTGTCAATTTGGCGGTGGCTCCTTCAGTCCCTCCCGGAGGGAAGGACCTGCCACCAAATTGCTGCCGAAGAATGAAGCGGCGCGGTGGAGCTGCCGCTGATCGCGATAACTGCTTTCCTAGGGCTACCATACGTCCGGGTTTCCCCAGACATGTCCGGCTTTTCGCTCTTTAAATAGCCGTCCGGGGGGGATTTATAAAAATCTAAAAATGTCTGGGATTTCCCCCCGGTCAGCTATTTATCGATCGAAAAGCGGCTGACAGGGTGGCCGAGCGCCACTCGCATTGCGGCATCGGCAGCCAAGGCTCCTTCCCGGCTCCCCCCATCCCCTGCAGCCTCAGCACGCCGCTCGTCAGCGCTCAGGTGGGGCGGGGCGGGGCCAGACACCTGCTCTAAGCCAAGCAGCACGGTAAGGGGGCCCGGGAGTTGGAGAAGTGGGGCAGTCAGAGGACAGGGAGCGGGGTGGGGGGGTTGGATGGGTTGGGAGTTCGGGGGGGCTGTCAGGGGGGCAGGGGTGTGGAGAGGGGTTGGGACAGTCAGGGACAGGGAGCGGGGGGAGTTAGATGGGTCGGGGGTTCTGGGGGGGATCTCAGGGGGCGGAAAGTGGGAGGGAGTGGCTAGGGGGCGGGACTACCCCCCTCTTTTTTGAAAGTTCAGATATGGTAACCCTAGGCTTCCCCCCCCCTTGGGGTGGCAAAAACCCTGGAGCCAGGACTGGGTGTGTGTGACAATAACACACTGGGAGCAGAGGTGTGTGTGTGTGTGTCTCTCTCTCTCTCTCTCCCATACCCGGTTTGATCCGGAGCTTCTCTCCGCCCGTCCCCCCTCGTGTCCCATCGCGCGGAGAAGCTGCCTTGGCATCTCCCCCACATCCCCCTTCCCTCGCAGTGCCCCCCACTCACATCTTCCCCCATTCCAGCCTCGCTCCCCTCAGCCCCACAATCCCCCTGTATCGCCCCATCTTCCCTTCAGTGCACCCCCGCCCCCATCCCAGCCTGCCCCCCGCATCCCCAGCACCCGCCTCCTGCCCCCATCCCGCTCCCCCGCCTGCCCTCACCCCCTGCCCCTCTTTATCCTCCTCCCCCTGCAGCCCGGGGGTGACGGGGGCGGGTCTCTCTCACCTTCCCTCCGAGAGGGGCCCCCCTGGGGCAGGGGCCGGGCCGGGAAGGGGCCTGGCCGGGCTGGGGGCTCTGCCCTGGGAGAGGCTCCTGGGGAGCAGCGGGAAGGGCCCTGCTGGAGATTCCCCTCTCCCGGCTGCAGCCAGGGCTCCGGGCTCCCAGCACCAGCCGCCGGGGCTCGGGGATCTCGCCAGGAGCCTGGAGCCAGAGTCACCGCAGCGACTGCGAGTCACTTCCTGCTGCCGGGCCTGAGCCCAGCGATCGCTCCCCCCAGAGCCGCCTCCCAGCTGCTCCTGGGTCCTAGAGATCAACCCATCGCGCTGCAGCATCTCTGTGTCCGGCTCCTGTTCCACTCACAGGCTCTAAGGTCAGAAGGGCCCATCATGAGCAACTAGCCCAGGGATTCTCACGACCAAATTTTTCGTGGTCTCAGAGTGTGGCCAGCAACTCTCGCTGGTGGCCGCTCTGACACTTTTTCTTAAACTACTTAATTACCTTTTAGGACAAACCAATAAATATGCACTTGGGTAAGCCGGGGAACAGTCCTGCTATTGTGGGGAACATTCCTGGCTTATACACAGCACCCCTGGAATTGGCTAGCGAAAGGATCTGAGTCCTTTACCCAGAGGCCTGCATGACCTCAAGGACACCCCCACCTTCCACTCTGCCCCCATAACCCCAAGTCTGGGCCCAGGGTTCCTGAGACGCTCGACCCCCCACCCTTTATGATCACTCAGGACAGGTGTCTCCATTGTGGGGTGCTTCCCTGGATGCTTCCCTGAGCATTGCACAGAGTTCAGAACAAATACAATTTATTAAATAGCAACTTAAAAAAAAATAAGGAGAAAAGTGGGGAAGATTAAAGGAAAACACGTCACCCGCTCTGGGGCGGAGGGGGACCACAAACAGCATTTCTGGCATGTCGGGGCAGTTCACAGTCTGTTCCTTGCACATCCCAGGCCTCTTGCCTAGGCCCTAACTGTGCTGCAGGAATGCCATGGGTTGGAGACTTACTCTGGTGGTGGCCACATGCCCTCAGGCTCTAGGTGTCAGGACCCTTCTTCCTAGCCTCAGCCTCTTCCTGTCAGGGTTATGATCCCCCACCCAGTCTGGCCTGCAAGGCCTCGTGGCAAGGAGGGCGTCTCCTTGCCCTGGGCCCTTTGCCCAGGGTCCCCTTCACTCACTGCTCCCGGCTCCGGACGGCTCCAGTTTCCCTCTGCCTCCAGCCCAGCTCTCCTCAGCGCCTCCCACTCTGCTCTGGCCCATCCAGCTCCAGCTGACACAGAGGAGGGGACCCCGGTCTGCTGACTCCCTAATGGGCCTGCCTGTCCTGTCAATCAGGCTGACCTAGAGCATTGGCCCCTCCCCATTGTCAGTCTCAGGATCTTGATTTCTCATTGGCCCTTCCCCTTTCTTTTGGTACTAGGAGACGGCCAACCGATTAAGACGGCCAACCCATTGAGTTTCAGTAAGGGGCCAACAATCCCCTTACACATATAAACATGACAATCATAATTTATTTATTGCTAGCTCGTAAATCTGTTTATTAATATTTTTCACAACCTCTCAGCTCGTGACTTGTGTTGCCAACTTGGTAATATTTTAAAAATGGACACTCACGCAGGAGTGTTGGAATCTCCCCTGCCCCGCCTCTTCCCCCCCAAGGTCCCACCCCTGCCCTATGAGGCCCTGCCCCAACTCCACCCCTTCCTCCAAGGCTCTGCCCACCCTCCACTTCTCTTCCCACCCTCCCTACCCAGGTCAGTAGGGACTTGTCTGCAGAGCCAGGCCTGGGAGGTATGCAGGTAGGAGGCAGCCCCAGAAGAGTAGAGTCTGGTGTGAGTGATGACCCAGTGCCTCCCCCGCACAGTAACTAGACTTTGGGAATCCAGTCAGTAGATCTAACCAGACACTGTCAGGTTCCCTTTTCGACTGGACTTCATGGTTGAAAACCGGGCACCTGGCCCCCCTAACAGCACCCAATTTGCAGTAAGTCCTGGGAACACCTCAGGGACAAGTTCTGCTTTCTGATTGTGGAGGAAGTAACCAGGGGGCAGCTGGGTTAGACTCAGTTCTGACCAGCAGGGAGGAATTCATTGGTCTAGATTAAATTATTGTAAGGTAGATGCACAACTAAAGACTGCAGTCAGAGTAGTTATCTATGGTCTGGTGTCAAACTGGGAGGGGAACGGTGCAGGGTTGGGGGGAAGCAGAAGCCCCAGGTGGCCTCCCTCGCTCTTTGCGGGGAAGAGGGAGTGGAGGGGGGCAGCCCAGCGGGAAACGGGGACTAGAAAGGGGGCAGTTCACACAGAGCTTGTAGGGCAGCCACATTCCTGGGAGAGAACTGCTGCTGCTGGAGTTGAGTGACCAGGCTCTCAGCTCCCCACACTGCCCCTCTTAGGTCGGTGGAAGTGCTCCTGGTGAGGACGCGCCCCACCGACCCAAGAAGGATTATGTGGACATCGTCTACCACAATCATTACTGGAGTGGTTATAAGTCAACCTAATACAGATCAACTTATGGGGAAGGAGAGGTGGCCAGAGCCCTTTCCCCCCCCTTCTTATCCTCGGAATCTTTACACTGGAAAACTCTTTGCTGGGGCATGGGGTCAGGGAACTCCATGGCACAGGTGAGCCCCACACTATGCTACAGATGAATTGTAAGTTTTTTTGTTTACCCCTTTCTTCCTAATGGTGGACGGCCAAATAAGAGTTTTCTAACACGGACAGTCAGTCCTTTGTTGTCTCTGAGCAGTTAGTCTGTGGGCATTCCTCAGAACTACACCATATTTCAGTAACAAACAGGGTTATCCTATGTCTGGGTTTCCCAGAGAGAGCCTCTTTTTTGAACCTGCTGAGTGGGGATTTCCGGTAACAGCAAATGTCCCCGTAATTTGCAGAGGAAACACGCTGCAGCTCAAAAAGAAGCCCTGATTGGTCCACTTCCCAATTGGTCCATTCCTCTCCATCCACAGCCAACCGGTGCATTCCCCTGCATCTGATTGATTGATGCTAGATCCTGCCCATCCAGGCCCTGGCTCCCAGCCCTGGGGAGGGGGTCCCGCAGGTAGGTGCTGATTGACAGCTGTCGCTGCATTCTGGGCTTGTACCAGCACCCTGCAGCTGTGACCGGGACTGACACTGCCCTCATGTAACCGGGTGCAGACTCACCACCACGGCGCCTACTGCTGGTTGTACAGGGAATTATCTCAGTCCATCAGCAGGGCACCCTCCTCTGGAGGTGTCTCATGCTGTCACTGCTTCATTAGAAGGACCTCCCTTCCCTGGTTGGAACGCTCTCCTTAGTATAAGTGCATAGTCCAGAGGTTTGAGCAGCAGAGATGCTGGAGCAGGAAAGAGGCAAGATGGAGATGTTTCCAGGGCCTTTTATATCTTGCATCATGTGGAGGGAATCCCCTTGTTCTTACTGTGGAAAATAACAGTAACAAGATGGTGTCCAGTCACATGAGCCATCACATGGGCAAATCCATGCATGACTCAGTTCTTTACAGGTAGAAGTCATGGCCCACATGCTAGTTTGAATGTTCCCAGGAAGGCTCATCAGATGTCCATTGGTGTCTCCCAAGGCCCATTGTCAGTCATGTACTTCTTGGTGGGCCACTCAATTTGAATAGTCCCTTCACAATACACTGGCCAAATGCTTCACTGATGCTACTCAAAATCAAACTCATGGAAATACAAGTATATAGCCAATACCCATCATTTCAAATACAAAAATAACACATGCATACAGATAGCATAATCATAACCAGCAATTGATATCCTGTCCATAGGCACCTCACTTGACCACCTTTGTACAAGATTTGTGGCAAACCTAGAACAGTGGTTGCAACAGCGATGTATAGATTCATATTTCAAATAGATCACATCACACAGGGAACCAGCAGCTCTTAGTCCTTGCTCCCAGCCTCTTGCTGTGGTGACAAACTCCAGCCCCGGGTCTAGCCCTTCGCTCAGGGGCAAACTGCAGTTTTTTGATAGGCTGCTCTCTTTGGCAGCAAGTGCAACAGACCCGCTTGCTTCTCTGGGCCCCACCCCCAGGACCCTCTAGCAGCAGTACTTACTACCTCTCCTTCAAGTTCTGCTGCTTACTTCTTTATCCTTGGGCCACTTCCCCATAGCCCCAGCACCTTCCCTGCCCCCTATCGGGGCTTCACTCTGGCAGCCAGTCAGGCTGGAGCTCCACTTGTTCTCCTGACCATGCCCCACACTGCTCTTACCCTGACACTACCCTTTATAGACAGCTAGTCCTTCTCCCTCAGGCTCTGGAAAGAAACTGCTCTCTGCTCTACTGAACAGTCCTTTTAATATGGCTCTCACTGGCCCCTATTGGCTGCTCCACCAAGCCTTCTTTCCATTGGCTCTCTCTGCAAACCCTCCTCTCATTGGCTCGGCTTTGCACAGCCTCTTCAAGGGCTACTTTAACCCCTCTTCTCCCAGAGTGGGAAACTGTACCACTACACCTCACCTTGTGAATACCCCCACCCAGGAGCGCCGCCAGCTTTTCTGCCACCCAGGGCGGCAGAAGGTCCCGCCCCCCCCCCACCCACAGAGGCGGCAGAAGTTTCTGCCGCCGAAATACCGCTGCGGTCGCTGCCCCCCAAATTGTAGCACCCTAGGTGACCACCTAGGTCACCTAATGGTTTGCGCTGGCCCTGCCCCCACCGCATACCCTCCAGCACCCACCACTCTACCCCCTCCAGCTCACCTCCCCTCCAGCTCCCACCCCTCATTAGTGTCCTCTTTTTGGGCACCTGGGATATGATCACCCTGGCAACAAACATACAGTAAAATCTCACCATTCTACATGCACTGGTGTTACATGCATTTCCACGGCAGATCATGAGTTTTCCAAGGATCCCTCATCAGACCTACATTGTACACAATATATCAGAACCATACATAAGTGGTGAACATGGGGCATGGGGTGAGGGGGGCAAAGAGAGTCTCTGTCATCCCAGCACAGGACACTGAGGTAGATGGGGAGGGGGTGACCAGCTGGGCTGTCAGGTTTCTCATCTCCCTCTGGCCTCAGTGATGGGGATCAGCCTGGCTTCAAGGCTGCCCTGGTCTGTTGATATCCCCAGCTCCCTTCTTGCCTGAACCCAAGTTTGGCATCTCAACAACAGGGAGATGCTACCCCCTCCCTTATCATTGTTTGGGGTGTCGTTCATGGTCCTTTAGAGTTCAGGGGGAGCTTCACACAACACTCATAGGCCAAGTCTAGTCGCTCTCTGGCATTGGTGCAGCGAGTTCACAGTTCTCAGCCTCAGCTGTCTGGCTCTGAGGAGCAAACCCAGCCATTTCCCAGCTCTTTTCCACCAACTTCTCCCCCTCCCAACGGTATCTCACGTCACTGCAGGGATCAGGCAGTAACTTCATTTCCGTTTCAGTCTCTGCCTCTTGGAGTCTCAATCTTGCTCTCACCATCAGTGTTCAGGCTGAGAGATACTGATCACTGCCATTGTTCAAACCACACACAAAAAGCTCACGACAAAGGGTTAGAGAAACATTAAAATAAAATCTAAAAAAGGACGATTCTGACAAATGACCATTTGTCTCTTGAAATCTGCAATAAATCTGTGACACATCCTTTCAAACTAAACTAGTATCAAAGTATGAGACCTCACGGCCTTCACCAAGAAAGAGAAATCCACAGTTCAGGGCGGGCTATAAAAGGTGAAATCGCAAAGAATCCTTTAAGACTCAAAATCAGGAAAAGCAATTTACCCATTTTCTTCTGAAATGGCTAAACTGGCTTCACTTCTCGCCTCATTATTTGGCTGTATGAGTTACAAAAGTTTTACCATCATCATAATAAAAGAAAGAGAATGAAAGACAAAAAACCTTCCCATCTACAAATGATCTAGATTAAATCTAGAAAAAGCGGAGAAGCAATGTTACCAATAGATGGAAACAGGGCTATAAAATCTGTGCTTTGAAGTTCATAGAGATTTCCCTGCCCACTCCCAGGTCTGTGACACCTCCTGTTGCCTGACCTTACTATGACCGGGGGTATACCCACCTCCAATTATTTCCCCCCAGCAGTCCGGGCTGGAGAGAGGGATGCTAAACCTCTCCTCTTTTTCTCAGCCCTGCTACGACCGAGGGTGTGTATACCTTTTAATCATAAAAATTCTCAATGCACGGTATTTTGCTATTCAAATAAGATTCAAACCTAAACTCCTATTTCCTTCAGTTTGTGGTTAATTAACTGAAAGTTTTCAATTTTTCCTAGAGTGCCAGGCTTATTAAAGCTGGCGGTGTGCACACCAGTTTTTATAATTGTGGATTTTATGCTTTCTCTCCCTTTGCAGTCTCCACCAATAATGTTATGCAGACAAAACTACACAGGATCGTTTCAGGGGCAAGACAAAGATGCCACATTTATTATATAACACAATTTGATTTATGATCAATAACTAATACCTATATACACACACATCCACTAGATGTTCTGCAGCTGCTGTATACTGACCAGTCCTGAACGTAGCTTGAGTCCGTGGCCTGATTTCGGAGCTTGGATTCATAGCTCATAGCGGCTAACTGGCCAGGAAAGCCGGGCACAAGGAAGGGCTGGGTCTCTGTTGGGCATGCACCGATGACTTTCCATGTTGGCAGCAGAATGTTACCCTCCAAAGTCTTCCATCCCACCCATCCTTTTTGTAGGCTTTAGTTTGAATCCAGAGTCTATAGGTCTTGCTGTGTCACGCTGCCTTTGGGTTTGGTGATTGATCACCCGTCAGTTGCAGACGTGACTTTCAGCCTGGGACCGGGCTTTGATCTTCCTTCTATTGTACCTTTGGTCTTCTCTTTTTGGGGTGGACTCTTCTTACTTTGTTAGGGCTCTTGTCTGCATCTTCAGCGGTTCGTCTTTGAACTCTGTTTCATCAGGAGAGGCTGGCGCTGGAGGTTGATACCATCATCCATACATCCCCCATTCACACATCTAAACTAAACTAATAAGATTACAGCAGGGTTTTGCAAAAATGAAGGTTGCAGCAAGCCCTTCCAAAATGGAGTAAGCGTTTTAAAATGGGGTTTCAATTACAATATGGCAAACAGTGAACAGAAGTTACTGAAACAGTGCAGGTCTCAGGGATTTAGGCAGGAATTGGATTGACAGTGAAATTTACAAGATCAACTGGCTGAATAGCTATGGATCTTAACAAGCATTTTAATTGTCAATTAGCCAGTTATTGGGGTGACCGGTTTATGAATGAAAGTTGTTTCATGAATGAAAGTTGTTTCATTCATAAACTTTACCTATGAAGTTACATTAAAAGTGAACAATTAAAAACAATTTAATTCATCAGTTCTACAAGCCCCTCCCCAGGCCCACCGGAGCTGCTGGGGAGAGGAACCCCTCCCTCAGACCGGCCCAGGACAACAGAAGCCCCCGCGGCTGAGGAGAGTTGCCTCTCACCTGGCCCCAAGTTGTTGTGGTGAGAGAGGGCTGGGGGCAGTCCTCTCCCCACCAGTCTGCACCCCAAACCCCTCACCCGCAGCCCCAACCCACAGCCCACATGCCTAGCCAGAGCCCTCACCCCTTCGCACCTCATCCCTCTGTCCCAGTCCTGAGCCCCCTCCCACACTCCAAACCCCTCGGCCCCACCCCCACCACATGAATTACGTTCTGTGCACCAGTATGGAGATGATGTGTCACATACTGGTGCATAGAACCAAATTCATTCTGCACATGGATGTAAAAACTGAGGGAACACTGGTCAGAACACATCAGATGCTCAGAGTGAGTTTACACTAGGAAATCTGGTGGAGGGTCAGAGAGATCTGCTGGCTAATCCCGACCTCACCTCCTAGCCTAGCCAGAACTTCAGAGGCTGATGCTGCGGAGGCAGAGGTGGGATCTCCAGGCCTCCCACAAAAGGCCCTGTGGGAATCTGCCCCTCTCAGTGGTGCTGTCTGAATGCAGAGGGGGCAGGGGGAAAGGGCAGAGAGGCTGAGTGAGGAGAGGCAGCACCTCTCTACCCCTGTGCTCTCCCTCACCTCTTATCCCATCATCCCCAAACACTCGATACCCAGTACCCAGCTCCTGCTGATTTCAAGCTCAGCCAGCCCCAGCCATTCAATGCCCAGTGACCTCCCCAGAACCCAAAGCCCTGGTCCCTTAACATTTGATTCCCCCAGAGCCCAGCGCCCTGGGGGATTTGGGGAGGGGAGGAGTTACCAGCCCCCAGGGACACTCCCCCTGCAGGGAACAGCTCCAGGTCAGTGGGGCAGCCCAGCCCAGGGGCTGGTGGAAGATGGGGGATGGGGACAGGTGTCTAGAGTGAAGGAGGGGACAGACCCAAGTGTCCTTCTCCTCATCTCCATGGCAGGGGGATCCTGGCTGGCAGGGGTGGGGAGAGGGGGGAACTTCAGCCAGGCAGAGGGAGCGGCTGGTGGAGTTTCTTTCTCTCCCTTCCCCGACCTGTGGCCCATCAGCTCAGCAGCCAGGGCTGCAGCAGGGGGGAGGGGCTGATCGGGGCGTCTCCTCCTCTGCCTGGGGTTTGCTTAGACCAGGCAGAGCCAGTGGGTCACTGACCAGCTGATGCTTGGCTGCTGCTGGATCCTCACCCCAGTCATGGGCAGCTGGATGCTTGGGAGCCAAAAGCCCCTGACGTGTGTGGGAACGAGGAAATGGGGTTGTTCCTATGGCCTAGTCAGGGCCCTGAGAGAATTTCCCTGCTGTGTGGGGGAGTCTCGGATGTCCAACATGGTGTTAGCTCCACTTGGAGCGTTTTCCGCACTGAGAACATCTCAGCGGTTTCTTCCCTGTGTGGATTTCTAGATGTTTGATACTCCGGGAGCACCTAATGAAGCTTCCCCCGCATTCAAGGCCACTCTGCTGTGTGGGTCACTGAGGTGTGAAGTCAAATTAAATCTTTTTCTGCAGTCCGGCTACTCCTAGAGGGTCTCATACCTCTGTGGATTCTCTGTTACTGAAGCTTTTTCGTTATGCCAAGCATTTATAAAGTCTCTCTCCTATGTGGCTTGCCTGATGTGTAACAAGACCTGATCTGAGTCAATTACATGCAAGCTGCTTAACCCTTTCTTGTCACGTGTCACAGAAGTTTAGATACTGTGTGAATTCTCCCATGTTTAATGAGGTTTGATCTCTCTCTGAAATTTTTCCCACAGTCCAAGCACTTATGGGGTCTCTCTCCTGTGTGGATTCTCTGATGTTTAACAAGGTCTGACCTCCGTAGGAAACTTTTCCCACAGTACAAGCACTTATGGGGTCTCTCTCCTGTGTGGATTGCCTGATGTTTAACAAGGTCTGACCTCCATATGAAACATTTCCCACAGTACAAGCACTTATGGGGTCTCTCTCCTGTGTGGATTGCCTGATGTTTAACAAGGTCTGACTTCCGCTTGAAACTTTTCCCACAACGTAAGCACCTGTGGGGTCTCTCTCCTTTGTGCATTGCCAGATGTGTAACAAGGTTTGACCTATATATGAAACTTTTTCCACAGTCCAAGCACTTATGGGGTCTCTCTCCTGTGTGGATTCTCTGATGTTTAACAAGGTTTGACCTCCGTAGGAAACTTTTCCCACAGTACAAGCACTTATGGGGTCTCTCTCCTGTGTGGATAGCCTGATGATAAACAAAGGTTAATCTACATGTGAAACTTTTCCCACACTCTGAGCACTTGTAGGGTCTCTTTCCTGTGTGGATTGCCTGATGTTTAACAAGCTTTGACTTCTGTATGAAACTTTTCCCACATTCCAAGCACTTGTGGGGTCTCTCTCCTGTGTGCATTGCCTGATGTGTAGCAAGGGATGATCTCCATGTGAAACATTTCCCACAGTCCAAGCATTTATGGGGTCTCTCTCCTGTGTGGATTGCCTGATGATTAACAAGGTCTGTTCTCCGCTTGAAACTTTTCCCACAGTCCAAGCACTTATGGGGTCTCTCTCCTGTATGGATTACCTGATGTCTTAGAAGGTGTGACCTCCGCTTGAAACCTTTCCCACAGTCCAAGCACTTATGGGGTCTCTCTCCTGTGTGGCTTTTCTTATGTGAATATAGTGCTGACATTGACCTGAAACATTTCCCACACTCAAGGCATTGAATGGGTTTCTCTCCAGTGTGGCTTCTCCCATGGTTATTAAGATCTGAGCAGTTATTGAAGCTTTCCCCAATGTCCAAGCATTGAAGGAGTTTCTCTCCAGTATGGATTGTCTGATGTGTCACAAGCTGTGATCTCACAATGAATCCTTTCCCACACTGCAGGCAGTGACAGGGTGTCTCTTGCTTGGGATTTGTCTGCTGCACTGTTGGATCCTCATCTCCTCCCCCACCGTTCACAGATTCGTCCGCTTTCTTCCTTGGGGGGTTTCCCACAAGCCTCTCTGACCAGTGCCAATTTCCCCAGGCTTCTCCCTGCTCCCAGCACTGGGAAAAATTCCCTTCAGCTCTTCCCACAAAAGTCCTCTGTGGCGCCATTTCCCCAGGAACTTTCTCATGATGATTCCCCTCCTTAGCCTCACTCCCTCGCTCCGCACCTGCTGGGAGAGAGACAATCCAGACAGGAGTCATTGTGCTGTGGAGAAAGAGGAATAGCACAGAGGGAAAACCCAACACAAAGACTGAGGAATTGGATTCTGCCTCCACGTCCCACCCAAACACTCACAGGGAAGGAAACTCCTGCAGCTAACAGTATGGGTGGAATGGTGTGAGCGATATCTGCTGACCATAGCCAAGCTCTGGGTGAGATAAGGAAGAACTGAGGGCGTTACTCACACCATATTTTGGGATTCTCAACTTTTTCCTTCATCCCCCAAATGGTTTCTGTGTCAGTCCTCACCTGTGTGGTTGCATCTCAGAAGCCTTCTTTCCTCGCAGGCCTGGAGATCCGGCACCCACGGCTCTTCCCCTCGTTCCAGCCGGGCAATCAGCTTAGGTTTGGGAATGGGAAATCCTGTGCAGAGGGTGAAATCAGACCAGATCAGGGTGCATGGAGCATTGGTGGAGTATTTGTCACCAAGGACATTCCGTGAGCAGAACGTTTCCCTGTCCTCTGCTGGAGGAACGTGGAATCCAAGAGGACGGGAACAGAGTCACTGAGTCCCTTGCACAGCGGAATTTGTCTGTGGAGGTGAGTTGAATTATTACTACACCCTCACTAGGCGTTCCCAGGATCTGTGCGCTCTGGGGGCCTTGCTGACTCACACACAGCTCTGCACTTAAACCCCTGCCTCTTTCTAAACCTGCAGAGCCCAGAGCATGGCTGGAGCTATTCCCAAGGAGGGAGGTGAACGGGGATTTTGTGTGCAGCCAATAAACAACACAGACAGGACAATGCTGGATTTATGCCCCTTTGAAAGCTGGAGGGGTGGGGATGGTTTAACTTGTCCATTGGGTTTTGACACCCATGTCCCACTGGAGAGGGCACGGAGATGCAAGTCTCTCTCACACAGCAGCTTTGTATTATGGAAACTATTCACCTCTGATCTAACTGACCAGGGAAGTACCTGACCAGATTCAGATACGCAGCCCCCACAACTTCCAATAACCGAGGGGATGGGAATCCCCCCTGCCCCTGGGTGAAATACACAGCCACCTCCTCAAAGGTCACTGGCATCTGAAACACCAAGAGTCCCTCACTCAGCACCTGCTGCCCCAGCCACAATCCCACTAGTCAAGGGAAAGCAAAAAAAATGTGAAGGTCTGGGAGGGCCAGAGTAGCAGAATCCAACCCCCACCCTGCTCCGAGCAGCCAGGAGGCTTCAGAGGGTGGGAGAAGGTGAGCACTCCTGTCCCCCCCAGCAGACAGAGCAGGGCAGGGTCTTCTCATTTCCCACACACCTGCCAGCCACAGGCTGATATGGGAAGCAGAGCTCTGAGCCGGGGACAGGGACAGGAATCCCAACAACTTCCCTTCGTATTTCACAGCAGCCTCTGGCCAGTGGATTCAGGTTCCAGCACTGGAAGCCTGGAAAATGTTCCCAGCCCTGCCGAGGGGGTTTTATCCTGTTTTAGAGATGGGGGGAATATCCCCTTCCCCCTCCCCCACCACCAATGGGCCTACTCAGAAAATCAGTAAGTTTCTCACACCCTGTCTCCTCCCTGCCTCTCCCTCCCCCTGCCCAGCCCCTCCCTGACAATCCCCTACCTGAGCTGGCTCCATCACAGCCATTTTGGGCCTATCTGGAGCGAAATGTGGACGCGATTCCTCAGCCTGTCAGGGCGAGAGGGGCGATGGGGGAGGTTACAGAAGGGGCTTCAGTCCATGTCACACTCCGATTCCCCCCCAGGCTCTTCAATCCCTCCCAGTAACAGCAAATTGAACCAAACACTAGAAAAAGAGCAGAATCAAAGGGGCCAATTTGGGGGGATTGTCCCCCATTGCAGTGTAAACCCCTCTCCCTTAGCAACAGCCGGAGCCCTCTGGAGCTGAAGAATGAGCTGCCCTGGACTCCCCCGGCAGCCCTAGGGACAGGCAGGCAGAGGCTGATCCCATTGGCACATCCACACTCCCTGCCTGCCAGAGCCAGCAGTGACTCCGGTCTGACTCCGGTGTGGCTGAGATCTGAATCCTGCCCGGAAATCAGACCAGGGCACTGGGCAGCCCCCAACACTCAGGACACACAGACCCCACCAGCACCGGTTTGTGACAATAACACACTGGGAGCAGGGCTGGCTCCAGGGTTTTGGCCGCCCCAAGTATCAAAAAAAAAAAAAAAAACGCGATCGCGATCTGTGGCGGCAATTCGGCGGAAGGTCCTTCGCTCCGAGCGGGAGTGAGGGACCGTCCGCTGAATTGCCGCCGAATAACTGGACCTGCCGCCCCTCTCCGGAGTGGCCGCCCCAAGCACCTGCTTGCCAAGCTGGTGTCTGGAGCCGGCCCTGACTGGGAGCGGGGGGAAGGAGGAAGAGGGGCTGGGTTTTTGCCTTTTAGCTTCTGCGCCCTGAGGGGTTTGTCTCCTGATCCCACCCAAAGCCGGTTTGACCAGTTCCAGGAGGAGAAGAGCTTCTCTCCGCCCCTCCCCCCTCGTGTCCCATGGGGCGGAGAAGCTGCCTTGGCATCTTCCCCCCTTCCCCCGCCAGCCTCCCCACATCCCCCTTCCCTCGCAGTGCCCCCCACTCACATCTTCCCCCATTCCAGCCTCGCTCCCCTCAGCCCCACAATCCCCCCGATCTCCCTGCATCGCCCCATCTTCCCTTCAGTGCACCCCCGCCCCCATCCCAGCCTGCCCCCCGCATCCCCAGCACCCGCCTCCTGCCCCCATCCCGCTCCCCCCGCCTGCCCTCACCCCCCTGCCCCTCTTTATCCTCCTCCCCCTGCAGCCCGGGGGTGACGGGGGCGGGTCTCTCTCACCTTCCCTCCGAGAGGGGCCCCCCTGGGGCAGGGGCCGGGCCGGGAAGGGGCCTGGCCGGGCTGGGGGCTCTGCCCTGGGAGAGGCTCCTGGGGAGCAGCGGGAAGGGCCCTGCTGGAGATTCCCCTCTCCCGGCTGCAGCCAGGGCTCCGGGCTCCCAGCACCAGCCGCCGGGGCTCGGGGATCTCGCCAGGAGCCTGGAGCCAGAGTCCCCGCAGCGGCTGCGAGTCACTTTCTGGCGCCGGGACTGAGCCCAGCGATCGCTCCCCCCAGAGCCGCCCCCCAGCTGCTCCTGGGTCCTAGCGATCAACCCATCGATCGATCTTCCTCTCTCTGTGTCCGGCTCCTGTTCCACTCACAGGCTCTAGTCTAAGGTCAGAAGGGCCCATCATGAGCATCTAACCCAGGGGTTCTCACGACCAAATTTTTCCTGGTCTCAAAGTGTGGCCAGCAGCTCTCACTGGTGCCGTTCTGACATTTTTTCTTAAAATACTTAATTAACGTTAGGACAAGCCAATAAAGATGCACTTGAGTAAGGGGGGGGAACGATCCTGTTATTGTTGGGAACTTTCCTGGCTTATATACAGCCCCGGTGGAACTTGCTAGCAAAAGGATCTGAGTCCTTTGCCCAGAGGCCTGCATGACCTCATGGACTCCCCTTCCACTCTGGCCCCGTAACCCCAAGGCTGGGCCCAGGGTTCCTGAGGGGCTCAACCCCCAATCTTCTTGTGATCACTCAGGACAGGTGTCCCCATTGTGGGGTGTTTCCCTGGATGCTTCCCTGAGCATTGCACAGAGTTCAGAACAAATACAAGTTATTAAACAGCCATTTAAAAAAATAAGGAGAAAAGTGGGAAGGTGAAAGGAAAACACGTCAGCCGCTCTGTGGCAGGAACCACAACCAGCGTCTCTGGCATGTCAGGGCAGTTCCCAGTCTGTTCCTCGCACGTTCCAGGCCTCCTGCCCAGGCCCTGGCTGTGCTGCAGGGATGCTGTGGGTTGGAGACTTACTCTGGTGGTGGCCACAGTACTGTATTGACCATGGTCCAAAGGGGCCCTGGCTCAGCCCGCTCTTCTCTGCCCCTCCTCCATGGGGGCAGAAGCTTAGTGCTTCCAGCTCCTGCTGCAGCAGCCAAGCTCCTCCCCCGCCTCTTTCCCCAGCATGCTACGTTCTCCCCCTCCCTCCCCCTCAGCCGCCGATCCGCTGCTTGCCCGCAGGAGGGAGGAGGAGGAATGGCGCTTTAGCAAGCTCCCCACTCCGGGGAGGAGGTGGAGGTGGGGCCTTGGGGAAGGGGCTGGAATCGGGGCACACCCCTCCAGCCCCCTGCCATGAGCACCCTCACGATCCCAGCCCACACCCCCAGCCCACCCTGACCCCTACGCCCCCTCACACACACCCAGCCCCCTGTCCTGACCCCTGCACTCCCCTCACACCTCCCCAGCCCCTGTCCTGACTCCTGCACCCCCCCCACATCCCCAGCCCCCCCACACCCCATGCCCTGACTCCTGAACCGCCCCCACATCCCCACCCCCATCCTGAGCACCAAACATGAGCTCCTGCACCCCCCGCATTCCCACCTGCACCCCTCGCACCAAACAGGAGCTGCCCCAGGTAAGCGCTCCACACCCCAACCTCCTGCCCCAACCCTGAGCCCCCTCCCTCACCCTAGCTCCTGGCCAGACCCCGCACCCCAACTTTTTTTACAGTATTTGGAATGATCATTAAGTGGTCCATCGAGACCCTCTGCAATTTTTCAAGTGGTCTGTGGAAAAATAAGTTAGATTACAAGAACAATCAAGGTACCTCACTTTACTTTCATTTACTTGCTATTACTTATAGGAGGAGGAGGAAGAAAGAATAAAAAATGGGGGTGGGGGAGATAAGAGAGAATGTTCTTTTTCTTGGCTGGGTCCCAAGGAGGGGCCCCAAAAATGAAGCTGACCACAGGGCCAGGAGGGCCCTCTAACTCTAAATCCACCACTGGCTGTCACGTCACCTGGGCTGGGGATACTGTGTCAGCTGATCCCCACAGTCTCCAACCTACCTGGGCAGTACAGCAGACATGGCCCTGCCCACTAGCTCCTCTCCACTCCCCAGCCCACCCACCCTTGCTTCCCACCGCTTAAGGCTTAGCCCTCTCACTTTTAAAAATGATTGCTTGCCCCTTCTCCCCCCCCTCAGGCTTTTCTGGCCCCCCTGTTGCCAAGTATCCAGTTTTAGACCGGAAACTCCAGTAGAAAATGGGACCTGGGTGTCTGGTTAGCAGTGCTGACTGGAAACTAAAAGTCCGGTTATAGGAGTAACCACATTAGCCTCCGCTCCTCCCACTCCCAACAACCACCCCAGATGGCTGGAAGAGAACCTGTCCTGCTGCTGCTGGATGTCACAGAGTGTGGGGGAGTCAGGGTCCCGCACCCCCTCACTTCCTGCAATTCACCGTGACTCTCAGCCAGCCAGAAAAACAGAAGGTTTATTAGATGACAGAAACACACTCAAAGCAGAGCTTGTAGATATGGAAAACAGGACCCCTCAGTCAGGTCCAGCTTGTGGGGTAGGGAGCCCAGACACCAGTGCTGGGCTTCCCTTTTTCCCCAGCCAGCTCCAAACTGCAACCCCCTCCAGCCCCTCCTCTGTCCTTTGTCTCTTTCCCGGGCCAGGAGGCCACCTGATCTCTGTTCTCCAACACTTTCAGTTGGCACCTTGCAGGAGAGCGGCCCAGGCCATCAGTTGCCAGGAGACAGTGTGTCAGCCATTCTTTGCGCAGACAGCATCACACCTGCCCTCTAGGGCTCCGCAACAATCACACACCCTTATCCCACCACCTAGATATTTAAGAAATTCATAGGGGAAATTGAGGCACCCACACAGTATTCAGAGAAAACATTAAGAACATTCCCACTTTGTCACACTGGAGGAGGGGCAGCTCAGTGCAGAGAGAGACGAAGAGAATGGCTAGAACAAGGGAGAAGGTAGGTAGCCGGTCTGTGTGGGCAGGGGCGGGGGGGATCCTGTTTACCCCCTCCCCAGCACTGCTGCGCTTGCAGTTTACCCCTGCCCCCTCCCTTGCTCCAGCGACCAACCTTAGCTCCCGCCCCTCTGTGCTTTTGCCCCCAGCCCCTTTTACAATCATTCCCCAGGGGGCCCACAAGTATGTTTGGAGCTGGGCCCACAAAAAGTTAATCCGGCCCTGGGTAGCCACATGCCCTCAGGTTCCAGGTGTCAGGACCCTTCTTCTTAGTGTCAGCCTCTTCCTGTCAGGGTTATGATCCCCCACCCAGTCTGGCCTGCACGGCCTCTTGGCTGAAGGCGTCTCCTTGCCCTGGGCCCTTTGTCCAGGGTCCCCGTCGCTCACTGCTCCCGGCTCCGGACGGCTCCAGTTTCCCTCTGCCTCCAGCCCAGCTCTCCTCAGTGTCTCCCCCTCTGCTCTGGCCCAGCCAGCTCCAGCTGACACAGAGGAGGGGACCCCGGCCTGCTGACTCCCTAATGGGCCTGCCTGTCCTGTCAATCAGGCTGACCTAGAGCGATGACCCAGTCCCTCCCCACCCGGAGTAACTAGACTTTGGTTGCCTGGTCAGTAGATCTAACCAGACACTGGCAGGTCCCCTTTTCAACTGGACTTCATGGTTGAAAACTGGGCACCTGGCCACCCTAACGGCACCCAATGTGCAATAAGTCCTGGGAATGCGTCAGGGACAACTTTTGCTTTCCAATGGTGGAGGACGTAACCAGGGGGCAGCTAGGTTAGACCCAGAGGTGAAAGTAAGCTGGTACGGTCCAGCATGGTGTACCGTCAAGAGCCACTACACTGGACCACACCGCACCGGCTTCCGTGGCGGGGATTTAAAGGGCTCTGGGCTCCCCGCAGCGGCCAGACTGGGGCCGGGATTTAAAGGGCCCAGAGCTCCGTGGAGGCTGGCGTCCTGGGCCCTTTAATTTGCCCCTGAGCCCTGGGGGCTCCCAGCCACCTCTGCAGCTGGGAGCCCTGGGTTGATTTAAAGGCCCTGGGGCTCCCAGCCACAGCTGGTGCCCCAGGGCCTTTAAATCGTGAGGCCCCGCCTCTTCCAGATGAGGTCACGCCTCTTCCAGATGAGGCCACGCCCCCTCAGGACTCCAGCAGTACCGGTAAATCCTGTAAATTACTTTCATCCCTGGTTAGACCATAGGCGTGCCCACAGGGTGTGCCCAGTCACACCCAATACAGGGGTGGGCAAACCGTGGCCCACGGGCCGGATCTGGACCCTCAGGGCTTGGGATCCAGCCCATGGGATTTGCCCCCCGTGGTGCCGCAGGCCCTGTGCCGCTCTCAGAAGCGGCCGTAACCACGTCCCTGGGGTCCCGGGGGTTGAGGGGGCAGAGGGCTCCATGTGTTGCTCCATGCAAAGCCCCCCACAGCTCCCATTGGCCAGGAACAGGGAACCGCAGCCAATGGGAGCTCCGGGGGAGGTCCCTGGAGGCGGGGCAAGGGCAGCGCACGGACTCCTATGCCTCCCCTTCCCCCAAGGGCCGTGCAGGGATGTGGTGAGTGGCGTGGCGTGGGGCCAGGGCAGGCAGTCACGGAGCGCACCGCTGCCACCCCGAGCCACTTTAGGTAAGCGGCGCTGGGCCGGAGGCCAAACCCCTCCTGCACCCCGCCACCCAACTCCCTGTCCTGAGCCCCCTGCCACCCCCCTCCTGCACCCCAACTCCCTGCCTTTAAAAAAAATTCCCTGGGTGCACAGCCTAATGAAATGTGCTGCGCATGCCTATGGGTTAGACTCAGTTCTGACCAGCAGGGAGGAATTCATTGGTCTATATGACATTAGTGTAAGGTTGCAACCATGATGTATAGATTCATATTTCAAATAGATCACATCACACAGGGGAACCAGCAGCCCTTAGTCCTTGCTCCCAGCCTCTTGCTGCGGTGACAAACTCCAGCCCCTGGTCTAGCCCTTCGCTCAGGGGCAAACTGCAGTTTTTTGATAGGCTGCTCTCTTTGGCAGCAAGTGCAACAGACCCGCTTGCTTCTCTGGGCCCCACCCCCAGGACCCTCTAGCAGCAGCACTTACTGCCTCTCCACCAAGTTCTGCTGCTTACTTCTTTATCCCTGGGTCACTTCCCCGTAGCCCCAGCACCTTCCCTGCCCCCTATTGGGGCTTCAGTCTGGCAGCCAGTCAAGCTGGAGCCCCACGTGCTCTTCTGACCATGCCCCACACTGCTCTTACCCTGACACTACCCTTTATAGATAACTAGTCATTTTCCCTCAGGCTCTAGAGACTGCCCTCTGCTCAGGGGAACAGTCCTTTTTTTTATGGCCCTCACTGGCCCTTATTGGCTGCTCCATCAAGCCTTCTTTCCATTGGCTCGCTCTGCAAGCCCTCCTCTCATTGGCTGGGCTTTGCACAGCCTCTCCGAGGGCTGCTTTAACCCCCTTTCCCAGAGTGGGCAACTGCACCACTACACATCACCTTGTGAATACCCCCACAGCACCCCCTCCAGCTTACCTCCCCCGCCAGCTCCCCCCTTCATCAGTGTCCTCTTTTTGGGCACCTGGGAGTTTTCCAATGATCCCTCACCAGTCCTACATTGTACATGATATTCAGAACCATACATAAGTGGTGAACATGGGGCATTGGGTGACGGGAGCAAAGAGAGTCTCTGCCATCCCAGCACAGGACACTGCGGTAGATGGGGAGGGGGTGACCAGCTGGGCTGTCAGGTTCCTCATCTCCCTCTGGCCTCAGTGATGGGGATCAGCCTGGCTTCAAGGCTGCCCTGGTCTGTGGATATCCCCGGCTCCCTTCTTGCCTGAGCCCAAGTTTGGCATCTCAAGAACAGGGAGATGCTACCCCCTCCCTTATCATTGTTTGGGGTGTCGTTCATGGTCCTTTAGAGTTCAGGGGGAGCTTCAGACGACACTCATAGGCCAAGTCTAGTCGCTCTCTGGCACTGGTGCAGCGAGTTCACAGTTCTCAGCCTCAGCTGTCTGGCTCTGAGGAGCAAACCCAGCCATTTTCCCAGCTCTTTTCCACCAACTTCTCCCCCTCCCAACGGTATCTCACGTCACTGCAGGGATCAGGCAGTAATTTCATTTCCGTTTCAGTCTCTGCCTCTTGGAGTCTCAATCTTGCTCTCACCATCAGTGTTCATGCTGAGAGATACTGATCACTGTTATTGTTCAAACCACACACAAAAAGCTCATGACAAAGGGTTAGAGAAACATTAAAATAAAATAAAATCTAAAAAAGGACGATTCTGACAAATGACCATTTGTCTCTTGAAATCTGCAATAAATCTGTGACACATCCTTTCAAACTAAACTAGTATCAAAGTATGAGACCTCACGGCCTTCACTAAGAAAGAGAAATCCACAGTTCAGGGCGGGCTATAAAAGGTGAAATCGCAAAGAATCCTTTAAGACTCAAAATCAGGAAAAGCAATTTACCCATTTTCTTCTGAAGTGGCTAAACTGGCTTCACTTCTCGCCTCATTATTCGGCTGTATGAGTTACAAAATTTTTACCATCATCATAATAAAAGAAAGAGAATGAAAGACAAAAAACCTTCCCATCTACAAATGATCTAGATTAAATCTAGAAAAAGCGGAGAAGCAATGTTACCAATAGATGGAAACAGGGCTATAAAATCTGTGCTTTGAAGTTCATAGAGATTTCCCTGCCCACTCCCAGGTCTGTGACACCTCCTGTTGCCTGACCTTACTATGACCGGGGGTATACCCACCTCCAATTATTTCCCCCCAGCAGTCCGGGGTGGAGAGAGGGATGCTAAACCTCTCCTCTTTTTCTCAGCCCTGCTACGACCGAGGGTGTGTATACCTTTTAATCATAAAAATTCTCAATGCACGGTATTTTGCTATTCAAATAAGATTCAAACCTAAACTCCTATTTCCTTCAGTTTGTGGTTAATTAACTGAAAGTTTTCAATTTTTCCTAGAGTGCCAGGCTTATTAAAGCTGGCGGTGTGCACACCAGTTTTTATAATTGTGGATTTTATGCTTTCTCTCCCTTTGCAGTCTCCACCAATAATGTTATGCAGACAAAACTACACAGGATCGTTTCAGGGGCAAGACAGAGATGCCACATTTATTATATAACACAATTTGATTTATGATCAATAACTAATACCTATATACACACACATCCACTAGATGTTCTGCAGCTGCTGTATACTGACCAGTCCTGAACGTAGCTTGAGTCCGTGGCCTGATTTCGGAGCTTGGATTCATAGCTCATAGCGGCTAACTGGCCAGGAAAGCCGGGCACAAGGAAGGGCTGGGTCTCTGTTGGGCATGCACCGATGACTTTCCATGTTGGCAGCAGAATGTTACCCTCCAAAGTCTTCCATCCCACCCATCCTTTTTGTAGGCTTTAGTTTGAATCCAGAGTCTATAGGTCTTGCTGTGTCACGCTGCCTTTGGGTTTGGTGATTGATCACCCGTAAGTTGCAGACGTGACTTTCAGTCTGGGACCGGGCTTTGATCTTCCTTCTATTGTACCTTTGGTCTTCTCTTTTTGGGGTGGACTCTTCTTACTTTGTTAGGGCTCTTGTCTGCATCTTCAGCGGTTCGTCTTTGAACTCTGTTTCATCAGGAGAGGCTGGCGCTGGAGGTTGATACCATCATCCATACATCCCCCATTCACACATCTAAACTAAACTAATAAGATTACAGCAGGGTTTTGCAAAAATGAAGGTTGCAGCAAGCCCTTCCAAAATGGAGTAAGCGTTTTAAAATGGGGTTTCAATTACAATATGGCAAACAGTGAACAGAAGTTACTGAAACAGTGCAGGTCTCAGGGATTTAGGCAGGAATTGGATTGACAGTGAAATTTACAAGATCAACTGGCTGAATAGCTATGGATCTTAACAAGCATTTTAATTGTCAATTAGCCAGTTATTGGGGTGACCGGTTTATGAATGAAAGTTGTTTATGAATGAAAGTTTATGAATGAAAGTTGTTTCATTCATAAACTTTACCTATGAAGTTACATTAAAAGTGAACAATTAAAAACAATTTCATTCATCAGTTCTACAAGCCCCTCCCCAGACCCACCGGAGCTGCTGGGGAGAGGAACCCCTCCCTCAGACCGGCCCAGGACAACAGAAGCCCCCGCGGCTGAGGAGAGTTGCCTCTCACCTGGCCCCGAGTTGTTGTGGTGAGAGAGGGCTGGGGGCAGTCCTCTCCCCACCAGTCTGCACCCCAAACCCCTCACCCGCAGCCCCACCCCACAGCCCACATGCCTAGCCAGAGCCCTCACCCCTTCGCACCCCATCCCTCTGTCCCAGCCCTGAGCCCCCTCCCACACTCCAAACCCCTCGGCCCCACCCCCACCACATGAATTTTGTTCTGTGCACCAGTATGGAGATGATGTGTCACATACTGGTGCATAGAACCAAATTCATTCTGCACATGGATGTAAAAACTGAGGGAACACTGGTCAGAACACATAAGATGCTCAGAGTGAGTTTACACTAGGAAACCTGGTGGAGGGTCAGAGAGATCTGCTGGCTAATCCCGACCGCACCTCCTAGCCTAGCCAGAACTTCAGAGGCTGATGCTGCGGAGGCAGAGGTGGGATCTCCAGGCCTCCCACAATAGGCCCTGTGGGAATCTGCCCCTCTCAGTGGCGCTCTCTGAATGCAGAGGGGGCGGGGGAAAGGGCAGAGAGGCTGAGTGAGGAGAGGCAGCACCTCTCTACCCCTGTGCTCTCCCTCACCTCTTATCCCATCATCCCCAAACACTTGATACCCAGTACCCAGCTCCTGCTGATTTCAAGCTCAGCCAGCCCCAGCCATTCAATCCCCAGTGACCTCCCCAGAACCCAAAGCCCTGGTCCCTTAACATTTGATTCCCCCAGAGCCCAGTGCCCTGGGGGATTGGGGGAGGGGAGGAGTTACCAGCCCCCAGGGACACTCCCCATGAAGGGAACAGCTCCAGGTCAGTGGGGCAGCCCAGCCCAGGGGCTGGTGGAAGATGGGGGATGGGTACAGGTGTCTAGAGTGAAGGAGGGGACAGACCCAAGTGTCCTTCTCCTCATCTCCATGGCAGGGAGATCCCAGCTGGGAGGGGAAGGGAGAGGGGGGGAACTTCAGCCAGGCAGAGGGAGCATCTGGAGGAGTTTCTCTCTCTCCCTTCCCCCGTCTGTGGCCCATCAGCTCAGCAGCCAGGGCTGCAGCAGGGGGGAGGGGCTGATCGGGGCGTCTCCTCCTCTGCCTGGGGTTTGCTTAGACCAGGCAGAGCCAGAGGGTCACTGACCAGCTGATGCTCGGCTGTTGTTGGCTCCTCACCCCAGCGATGGGCAGCTGGATCCTTGGGAGCCAAATACCCCGATGTGTGTGAGAACGAGGAAATGGGTTTGTCACCATGGCCAGCCCTAGTCAGGGCCCTGAGAGAATTTCCCTGCTGTGCGGAGGAGTCTCTGATGTCCAAATGGTGTTAGCTCCACTTGCAGCGTTTTCCGCACTGAGAACATCTCAGCGGTTTCTTCCCTGTGTGGATTTCTAGATGTTTGATACTCCGGGAGCACCTAATGAAGCTTCCCCCGCATTCAAGGCCTCTCTGCTGTGTGGGTCAATGAGGTGTGAAGTCAAATTAAATCTTTTTCTGCAGTCCGGCTACTCGTAGAGGGTCTCATACCTCTGTGGATTCTCTGTTACTGAAGCTTTTTCGATATGCCAAGCATTTATAAAGTCTCTCTCCTATGTGGCTTGCCTGATGTGTAACAAGACCTGATCTGAGTCAATTACATGCAAGCTGCTTAACCCTTTCTTGTCACGTGTCACAGAAGTTTAGATACTGTGTGAATTCTCCCATGTTTAATGAGGTGTGATCTCTCTCTGAAATTTTTCCCACAGTCCAAGCACTTATGGGGTCTCTCTCCTGTGTGGATTCTCTGATGTTGAACCAGGCTTGATCTCCATGTGAAACTTTTCCCACACTCTAAGCACTTATGGGGTCGCTCTCCTGTGTGGACTGCCTGATGTTTAACAAGGTCTGACCTCCGTAGGAAACTTTTCCCACAGTCCAAGCACTTATGGGGTCTCTCTCCTGTGTGGATTCTCTGATGTTGAACCAGGCTTGATCTCCATGTGAAACTTTTCCCACAGTCTAAGCACTTATGGGGTTGCTCTCCTGTGTGGACTGCCTGATGTTTAACAAGGTCTGACTTCCGCTTGAAACTTTTCCCACAATGTAAGCACCTGTGGGGTCTCTCTCCTGTGTGCATTGCCAGATGTGTAACAAGGTTTGACCTATATAGGAAACTTTTCCCACAGTCCAAGCACTTATGGGGTCTCTCTCCTGTGTGGATAGTCTGATGATTAACAAAATTTAAGCTACGTGTGAAACTTTTCCCACACACCAAGCACTTGTGGAGTCTCTCGCCTGTGTGGATTGCCTGATGATAAACAAATTCTGACCTTCGTATGAAACTTTTCCCACAGTTCAAGCACTTATGGGGTCTCTCTCCTGTGTGGATAGCCTGATGATAAACAAAGGTTAATCTACATGTGAAACTTTTCCCACACTCTGAGCACTTGTAGGGTCTCTTTCCTGTGTGGATTGCCTGATGTTTAACAAGCTTTGACCTGTGTATGAAACTTTTCCCGCATTCCAAGCACTTGTGGGGTCTCTCTCCTGTGTGGATTGCCTGATGTGTAGCAAGGGATGATCTCCATGTGAAACATTTCCCACAGTCCAAGCACTTATGGGGTCTCTGTCCTAGGTGGACTGCCAGATGTTTAACAAGCGCTGACCTCATTATAAATTTTTTCCCACAGTCGAAGCAGTTATGGGGTCTCTCTCCTGTGTGGATTGCCTGATGTTTAACAAGCTTTGACCTCCCTATGAAACTTTTCCCACAGTCCAAGCATTTATGGGGTCTCTCTCCTGTGTGGATTGCCTGATGTTTAACAAGGTCTGTTCTCCGCTTGAAACTTTTCCCACAGTCCAAGCACTTATGGGGTCTCTCTCTTGTATGGATTACCTGATGTCTTAGAAGGTGTGACCTCCGCTTGAAACTTTTCCCACAGTCCAAGCACTTATGGGATCTCTCTCCTGTGTGGCTTTTCTTATGTGAATATAGTGCTGACATTGACCTGAAACATTTCCCACACTCAAGGCATTGAATGGGTTTCTCTCCAGTGTGGCTTCTCCCATGGTTATTAAGATCTGAGCAGTTATTGAAGCTTTCCCCAATGTCCAAGCATTGAAGGAGTTTCTTTCCAGTATGGATTGTCTGATGTGTCACAAGCTGTGATCTCACAATGAATCCTTTCCCACACTGCAGGCAGTGACAGGGTGTCTCTTGCTTGGGATTTGTCTGCTGCACTGTTGGATCCTCATCTCCTCCCCCACCGTTCACAGATTCGTCCGCTTTCTTCCTTGGGGGGTTTCCCACAAGCCTCTCTGACCAGTGCCAATTTCCCCAGGCTTCTCCCTGCTCCCAGCACTGGGAAAAATTCTCTTCGGTTCTTCCCACAAAAGTCCTCTGTGGCGCCACTTCCCCAGGAACTTTCTCATGATGATTCCCCTCCTTAGCCTCACTCCCTCGCTCAGCACCTGCTGGGAGAGAGACAATCCAGACAGGAGTCATTGTGCTGGGGAGAAAGAGGAATAGCACAGAGGGAAAACCCAACACAAAGACTGAGGAATTGGATTCTGCCTCCACATCCCACCCAAATACTCACAGGGAAGGAAACTCCTGCAGCTAACAGTATGGGTGGAATGGCGTGAGCGATATCTGCTGACCATAGCCAAGCTCTGGGTGAGATGAGAAAGAACTGAGGGCGTTACTCACACCATATTTTGGGATTCTCGACTTTTTCCTTCATTCCTCAAATGGTTTCTGTGTCAGTCCTCACCTGTGTGGTTGCATCTCAGAAGCCTTCTTTCCTCGCAGGCCTGGAGATCCGGCACCCACGGCTCTTCCCCTCTTTCCAGCCGGGCGATCAGCTTAGGTTTGGGAATGGGAAATCCTGTGCAGAGGGTGAAATCAGACCAGATCAGGGTGCATGGAGCATTGGTGGAGTATTTGTTACCAAGGACATTCCGTGAGCAGAACATTTCCCTGTCCTCTGCTGGAGGAACGTGGAATCCAAGAGGACGGGAACAGAGTCACTGAGCCCCCTTGCACAGCGGAATTTGTCTGTGGAGGTGAGTTGAATTATTACTACACCCTCACTAGGCGCTCCCAGGATCTGTGCGTTCTGGGGGCCTTGCTGACTCACACACAGCTCTGCACTTAAACCCCTGCCTCTTTCTAAACCTGCAGAGCCCAGAGCATGGCTGGAGCTAGTCCCAAGGAGGGAGGTGAACAGGGATTGTGTGTGCAGCCAATAAACAACACAGACAGGACAATGCTGGATTTATCCCCCTTTGAAAGCTGGAGGGGTGGGGATGGTTTAACTTGTCCATTGGGTTTTGACACCCATGTCCCACTGGAGAGGGCATGGAGATGCAAGTCTCTCTCACACAGCAGCTTTGTATTATGGAAACCATTCACCTCTGATCTAACTGACCAGGAAATTACCTGACCAGATTCATATACGCAGCCCCCACAACTTCCAATAACCGAGGGGACGGGAATCCCTTACCCAGCAAGGTCACCATCTCGTAGTTCTCCTGCATGACGTCCCTGTAGAGGGCTCTCTGAGCGGGGTCCAGCAATGCCCCCTGCCCCTGGGTGAAATACACAGCCACCTCCTCAAAGGTCACCGGCATCTGAAACACCAAGAGTCCCCCACTCAGCACCTGCTGCCCCAGCCACAATCCCACTAGTCAAGGGAAAGCAAAAAAAATGTGAAGGTCTGGGAGGGCCAGAGTAGCAGAATCCAACCCCAAATCTGCTCCGAGCAGCCAGGATGCTTCAGAGGGTGGGAGAAGGTGAGCACTCCTGTCCCCCCCAGCAGACAGAGCAGAGCCGGGTCTTCTCATTTCCCACATGCCTGCCAGCCACAGACTGATACGGGAAGCAGAGCTCTGAGCCGGGGACGGGGACAGGAATCCCAACAACTTCCCTTCGAATTTCACAGCAGCCTCTGGCTAGTGGGTTCAGGCTCCAGGATTGGGAGCCTGGAAAATGTTCCCAGCCCTGCCGAGGGGGTTGTATCCTGTTTTAGAAATAGGGGAATAGCCCCTTCTCCCTCCCCCACCACCAATGGGCCTACTCAGAAAATCAGTAAGTTTCTCACACCCTGTCTCCTCCCTGCCTCTCCCTCACCCTGCCCAGCCCCTCCCTGAAAATCCCCTACCTGAGCTGGCTCCATCACAGCCATTTTGGGCCTATCTGGAGCGAAACGTGGACGCAATTCCTCAGCCTGTCAGGGCAAGAGGGGCGATGGGGGAGGTTACAGAAGGGGCTTCAGTCCATGTCACACTCCGATTCCCCCCCAGGCTCTTCAATCCCTCCCAGTAACAGCAAATTGAACCAAACACTAGAAAAAGAGCAGAATCAAAGGGGCCAATTTGGGGGGATTGTCCCCCATTGCAGTGTAAACCCCTCTCCCTTAGCAACAGCCGGAGCCCTCTGGAGCTGAAGAATGAGCTGCCCTGGACTCCCCCGGCAGCCCCCAGGGACAGGCAGGCAGAGGCTGATCCCATTGGCACATCCACACTCCCTGCCTGCCAGAGCCAGCAGTGACTCCGGTCTGACTCCGGTCTGACTGAGATCTGAATCCTGCCCGGAAATCAGACCAGGGCACTGGGCAGCCCCCAACACTCAGGACACACAGACCCCACCAGCACCGGTTTGTGACAATAACACACTGGGAGCAGGGCTGGCTCCAGGGTTTTGGCCGCCCCAAGTATCAAAAAAAAAAAAAAAACGCGATCGCGATCTGTGGCGGCAATTCGGCGGAAGGTCCTTCGATCCGAGCGGGAGTGAGGGACCGTCCGCTGAATTGCCGCCGAATAACTGGACCTGCCGCCCCTCTCCGGAGTGGCCGCCCCAAGCACCTGCTTGCCAAGCTGGTGTCTGGAGCCGGCCCTGACTGGGAGCGGGGGGAAGGAGGAAGAGGGGCTGGGTTTTTGCCTTTTAGCTTCTGCGCCCTGAGGGGTTTGTCTCCTGATCCCTCCCAAGGCCGGTTTGACCAGTTCCAGGAGGAGAAGAGCTTCTCTCCGCCCCTCCCCCCTCGTGTCCCATGGGGCGGAGAAGCTGCCTTGGCATCTCCCCCCTTCCCCCGCCAGCCTCCCCACATCCCCCTTCCCTCGCTGTGCCCCCCACTCACATCTTCCCCATTCCAGCCTCACTCCCCTCAGCCCCACACCCCCCCCGATCCCCCTGCATCGCCCCATCTTCCCTTCAGTGCGCCCCCGCCCCCATCCCAGCCTGCCCCCCGCATCCCCAGCACCCGCCTCCTGCCCCCACCCCGCTCCCCCGCCTGCCCTCACCCCCTGCCCCGCTTTATCCTCCTCCCCCTGCAGCCCGGGTGTGACGGGGGGGGGTCTCTCTCACCTTCCCTCCGAACGGGGCCCCCTGGGGCAGGGGCCGGGAAGGGGCCTGGCCGGGCTGGGGGCTCTGCCCTGGGAGAGGCTCCTGGGGAGCAGCGGGAAGGGCCCTGCTGGAGATTCCCCTCTCCCGGCTGCAGCCAGGGCTCCGGGCTCCCAGCACCAGCCGCCGGGGCTCGGGGATCTCGCCAGGAGCCTGGAGCCAGAGTCACCGCAGCGGCTGCGAGTCACTTTCTGGCGCCGGGACTGAGCCCAGCGATCGCTCCCCCCAGAGCCGCCTCCCAGCTGCTCCTGGGTCCTAGCGATCAAACCACCGCGCTGCAGCATCTCTGTGTCCGGCTCCTGTTCGACTCACAGGCTCTAGTCTAAGGTCAGAAGGGCCTAGGGTGACCAGACAGCAAATGTGAAAAATCAGGACAGGGGGTGGGGGGTAATAGGAGCCTATATAAGAAAAAGACCCAAAAATCAGGAATGTCCCTATAAAATCGGGACGTCTGGTCACCCTAGAAGGGCCCATCATGAGCATCTAACCCAGGGGTTCTCACGACCAAATTTTTCCTGGTCTCAGAGTGTGGCCAGCAGCTCTCGCTGGTGCCGCTCTGACATTTTTTCTTAAAATACTTAATTAACGTTAGGACAAGCCAATAAATATGCACTTGAGTAAGGGGGGGGAACGATCCTGTTATTGTTGGGAACTTTCCTGGCTTATATACAGCCCCGGTGGAACTTGCTAGCAAAAGGATCTGAGTCCTTTGCCCAGAGGCCTGCATGACCTCATGGACTCCCCTTCCACTCTGGCCCCGTAACCCCAAGGCTGGGCCCAGGGTTCCTGAGGGGCTCAACCCCCAATCTTCTTGTGATCACTCAGGACAGGTGTCCCCATTGTGGGGTGTTTCCCTGGATGCTTCCCTGAGCATTGCACAGAGTTCAGAACAAATACAAGTTATTAAACAGCCATTTAAAAAAATAAGGAGAAAAGTGGGAAGGTGAAAGGAAAACACGTCACCCGCTCTGTGGCAGGAACCACAACCAGCGTCTCTGGCATGTCAGGGCAGTTGCCAGTCTGTTCCTCGCACGTCCCAGGCCTCCTGCCCAGGCCCTGGCTGTGGTGCAGGGATGCCGTGGGTTGGAGACTTACTCTGGTGGTGGCCACAGTACCGTATTGACCATGGTCCAAAGGGGCCCTGGCTCAGCCCGCTCTTCTCTGCCCCTCCTCCATGGGGGCAGAAGCTTAGTGCTTCCAAATCCTGCTGCAACAGCCAAGCTCCTCCCCTGCCTCTTTCCCCAGCATGCTACGTTCTCCCCCTCCCTCCCCCTCAGCCGCCGATCCGCTGCTTGCCCGCAGGAGGGAGGAGGAGGAATGGCGCTTTAGCAAGCTCCCCACTCCGGGGAGGAGGTGGAGGTGGGGCCTTGGGGAAGGGGCTGGAATCGGGGCACACCCCTCCAGCCCCCTGCCATGAGCACCCTCACGATCCCAGCCCACACCCCCAGCCCACCCTGACCCCTACGCCCCCTCACACACACCCAGCCCCCTGTCCTGACCCCTGCACTCCCCTCACACCTCCCCAGCCCCCTGTCCTGACTCCTGCACCCCCCCACATCCCCAGCACCCCCACACCCCATGCCCTGACTCCTGAACCGCCCCCACATCCCCACCCCCATCCTGAGCACCAAACATGAGCTCCTGCACCCCCCGCATTCCCACCTGCACCCCGCGCACCAAACAGGAGCTGCCCCAGGTAAGCGCTCCACACCCCAACCTCCTGCCCAACCCTGAGCCCCCTCCCTCACCCTAGCTCCTGGCCAGACCCCGCACCCCAACTTTTTTTACGGTATTTGGAATGATCATTAAGTGGTCCATCGAGACCCTCTGCAATTTTTCAAGTGGTCTGTGGAAAAATAAGTTAGACTACAAGAACAATCAAGGTACCTCACTTTACTTTCATTTACTTGCTATTACTTATAGGAGGAGGAGGAAGAAAGAATGAAAAAAATGGGGGCCGGGGGAGATAAGAGAGAATGTTCTTTTTCTTGGCTGGGGCCCAAGGAGGGGCCCCAAAAATGAAGCTGAGCACAGGGTCGGGGGGACCCTCTAACTCTAAATCCACCACTGGCTGTCACATCACCTTGGCTGGGGGATACTGTGTCAGCTGATCCCCACAGTCTCCAACCTACCTGGGCAGTACAGCAGACATGGCCCTGCCCACTAGCTCCTCTCCACTCCCCAGCCCACCCACCCTTGCTTCCCACCGCTTAAGGCTTAGCCCTCTCACTTTTAAAAATGATTGCTTGCCCCTCCTCCCCCCCTCAGGCTTTTCTGGGCCCCCTGTTGCCAAGTATCCAGTTTTAGACCGGAAACTCCAGTTGAAAATGGGACCTGGGTGTCTGGTTAGCAGTGCTGACTGGAAACTAAAAGTCCGGTTATAGGAGTAACCACATTAGCCTCCGCTCCTCCCACTCCCAACACCCACCCCAGATGGCTGGAAGAGAATCTGTCCTGCTGCTGCTGGATGTCACAGAGTGTGGGGGAGTCAGGGTCCCGCACCCCCTCACTTCCTGCAATTCACCGTGACTCTCAGCCAGCCAGCAAAACAGAAGGTTTATTAGATGACAGGAACACAGTCAAAGCAGAGCTTGTAGATATGGAAAACAGGACCCCTCAGTCAGGTCCATCTTGTGGGGTAGGGAGCCCAGACACCAGTGCTGGGCTTCCCTTTTTCCCCAGCCAGCTCCAAACTGCAACCCCCTCCAGCCCCTCCTCTGTCCTTTGTCTCTTTCCCAGGCCAGGAGGCCACCTGATCTCTGTTCTCCAACACCTTCAGTTGGCACCTTGCAGGAGAGCGGCCCAGGCCATCAGTTGCCAGGAGACAGTGTGTCAGCCATTCTTCCTGCCTGCCCTGTCAATCAGACTGACCTAGAGCGATGACCCAGTCCCTCCCCACCCGGAGTAACTAGACTTTGGTTGCCTGGTCAGTAGATCTAACCAGACACTGGCAGGTCCCCTTTTCAACTGGACTTCATGGTTGAAAACTGGGCACCTGGCCACCCTAACGGCACCCAATGTGCAATAAGTCCCAGGAACGCGTCAGGGACAACTTTTGCTTTCCAATGGTGGAGGACGTAACCAGGGGGCAGCTAGGTTAGACCCAGAGGTGAAAGTAAGCTGGTACGGTCCAGCATGGCGTACCGCCAAGAGCCACTACGCTGGACCACACCGCACCGGCTTCTGTGGCGGGGATTTAAAGGGCTCTGGGCTCCCCGCAGTGGCCAGACTGGGGCTGGGATTTAAAGGGCCCAGAGCTCCGTGGAGGCTGGCGTCCTGGGCCCTTTAATTTGCCCCTGAGCCCTGGGGGCTCCCAGCCACCTCTGCAGCTGGGAGCCCTGGGTTGATTTAAAGGCTCCTGTGAGGCCCCGCCTCTTCCAGATGAGGCCCCGCCTCTTCCAGATGAGGCCACACCCCCTCCAGACTCCAGCAGTACCGGTAAATCCTGTAAATTACTTTCATCCCTGGGGGGGGCAGAGGGCTCCATGTGTTGCTCCATGCAAAGCCCCCCACAGCTCCCATTGGCCAGGAACAGGGAACCGCAGCCAATGGGAGCTTCGGGGGAGGTCCCTGGAGGCGGAGCAAGAGCAGCGCACAGACTCCTGTGCCTCCCCCTCCCCCAGGGGCCGTGCAGGGATGTGGTGAGCGGCGTGGAGCCAGGGCAGGCAGTCACGGAGCGCACCGCTGCCACCCCGAGCCACTTTAGGTAAGCGGCGCTGGGCCGGAGGCCAAACCCCTCCTGCACCCCGCCACCCAACTCCCTGTCCTGAGCCCCCTGCCACCCCCCTCCTGCACCCCAACTCCCTGCCTTTAAAAAAAATTCCCTGGGTGCACACCCTAATGAAATGTGCTGCGTATGCCTATGGGTTAGACTCAGTTCTGACCAGCAGGGAGGAATTCATTGGTCTATATGACATTAGTGTAAGGTGGGTGCACAACTAAAGACTGCACTCAGAGTAGTTATCTATGGTCTGGTGTCGTATAAGTGCATAGTCCAGTGGTTTGAGCAGCAGAGAAGCTGGAGCAGGAAAGAGGCAAGATGGAGATGTTTCCAGGGCCTTTTATATCTTGCATCATGTGGAGGGAATCCCATTGTTCTTACTGTGGAAAAGAACGGTAACAAGATGATGTCCAGTCACATAAGCCATCACATGGGCAAATCACCTGTCCATGCATGACTCAGTTCTTTACAGATAGATGTCATGGCCCACATCCTAGTTTGAATGTTCCCAGGCAGGCTCATCAGCTGTGGATTGGCATCTCCCAAGGCCCATTGTCAGCCATGTACTTCTTGATGGGCCACTCAATTTGAATAGTCCCTTCACAATACGCTGGCCAATGCTTCACTGGTGCTACTCAGAATCAAACTCATGGAAATACAAGTACATAGTCAATACTCAATTTCAAATACAAAAATGATACATACCAATAGCATAATCATACCCAGCTATTGATATCCTTTCCATAGACACCTCACTTGACCACCTTTGCACAAGATTTGTTGCAAACATAGAACAGTGGTTGCAACCATGATGTATAGATTCATATTTTAATTAGATCACATCACACAGGGGAACCAGCAACCCTTAGTCCTTGCTCCCAGCCTCTTGCTGTGGTGACAAATTCCAGTCCCTAGTCTAGCCCTTTGCTCAGGGGCAAACTGCAGTTCTTTGATAGGCTGCTCTCTTTGGCAGCAACTGCGACAGACCCGCTTGCTTCTCTGGGCCCCACCCCTAGGACCCTCTAGCAGCAGCACTTACTGCCTCTCCTCCAAGTTCTGCTGCTTACTTCTTTATCCCTGGGCCACTTCCCCATAGCCCCAGCACCTTCCCTGCCCCCTATTGGGGCTTCAGTCTGGCAGCCAGTCAGGCTGGAGCCCCACTTGTTCTCCTGACCATGCCCCACACCGCTCTTACCCTGACACTTCCCTTTATAGATAGCTAGTCATTTTCCCTCAGGCTCTAGAGACTGCCCTCTACTCAGGGGAACAGTCCTTTTTATATAGCCCTCACTGGCCCTTATTGGCTGCTCCATCAAGCCTTCTTTCCATTGGCTTTCTCTGCAAGCCCTCCTCTCATTGGCTGGGCTTTGCACAGCCTCTCCGAGGGCTGCTTTAACCCCCTTTCCCAGAGTGGGCAACTGCACCACTACACCTCACCTTGTGAATACCCCCACAGAACCCCCTCAAGTTCCCCCCTTCATCAGTGTCCTCTTTTTGGGCACCTGGGAGTTTTCCAATGATCCCTCACCAGTCCTACATTGTACATGATATTCAGAACCATACATAAGTGGTGAACATGGGGCATTGGGTGAGGGGGGCAAAGAGAGTGTCTGCCATCCCAGCACTGGACACTGCGGTAGATGGGGAGGGGGTGACCAGCTGGGCTGTCAGGTTCCTCATCTCCCTCTGGCCCCAGTGATGGGGATCAGCCTGGCTTCAAGGCTGCCCTGGTCTGTTGACATCCCCGGCTCCCTTCTTGCCTGAACCCAAGTTTGGCATCTCAAGAACAGGGAGATGCTACCACCTCCCCTATTATTGTTTGGGGTGTCGTTCATGGACCTTTAGAGTTCGGGGCAGCTTCACACGACTCTCACAGTCCAAGTCGAGTCCCTCTCTGATACCGATGCAGCGAGTTCAGTTCTCAGCCTCAGCTGTCAGGCTCGGAGCAGCAAACCCAGTAGTTTCCCAGCTCTGTTCCCCCAACTTCTCCCCCTCCCAACGGTATCTCACATCTCTGCAGGGATCAGGCAGTGTCGTGGAAATTAACCATGCCTTGTGTTTGGATCAGACAGCCTGAGGCTCCTTTATTGTAATACAAGCATGTAGGGAGAGAGAGCTGCACCGAGCTGCTCTGCAAAGATGAAGAAAATAAAAGCTTATAGAGATTTGTAACAATATTCAGCTAAGCACACTTCCTCATTCATATTTCCTTATTAGGAACACTGCAAAAAGAAGTTGTATAGTTTTAACAAGTTGTTCTTTGGTGATTAACGGCTTTCTTAAGATTAGCTGTTGCACCTGTGTTTCTCGGAGCTCCCTCGGCAGTAACTTCCATTTCAGTCTCTGCCTGTCACATTCTGCATCTAGCTCTCACCATCAGTGTTCATGCTGTTGCCGGCATAGAGGGCCCGAGGGGGCAACAGTGGGGTTCGTTGCACGGTGTGCTTCGCGCCAATGAACACACCAGGGTGGAGAAGCAGACAAAGTTTATTCAAGAGCTCTGAATAGGCACTAGGAGACCAGCATGTCGCAAATCAAGTGCACTGATACAAGCAGTTTTTCCCTTTTTATCCTTTTTTATCCCTTCCCTACCTTACCCCCCTTCCTCCCCCTGTAGCAGTTACATTAAACGACCGTGGCAGTGTAGCTTGTTCGCAATGTTCCCTTTTGCAAGTTATCTTGTCCTTCAGCTAGAAGCATGTAGGTTGCCCTTATCACTACCGCTTTCCAGCTGCTGGCCTGTGAGGTTAGTAAAGTTTAACATGGAGGGGCTTTGGTTCACTTTGGCCTAGAGCGGCGGGGCTTCATCAACTCTCGTGGTCTTCCACCTCCCCCGCGAGTTACCTTAGGGTGATGCCTAGTGACACCAACAATGCTGAGAGATACTGATCACTGTCATTGTTCACACCACACACAAAAAATCTCATGACAAAGGGTTAGAGAAACATTAAAATAAAATAAAATCTAAAAAAGGACAATTCTAGCAAATGACCATTTCTCTCTTGAAATCTGCAGTAAATCTGAGCTACATCCTATCAACCTGAACTAATATCAAAGAACGTGACCTCACAGCCTTCACAAAGAGAGAAAAATCCACAGTTCAGGGCAGGCTATAAAATGATTTCACATTCATAAAGTGAAATCTCAGAGAATCCTTTAGGACTCAAAATCAGGAAAAGAAATTTACCCATTTTCTTCTGAAGTGGCTAAACCGGCTTCACTTCTCGCCTCATTATTTGGCTGTATTCGTTACAAAAGTTTTGGCATCATCGTCATCATACAAGAAAGAGAACGAAAGACAAAACAACCTTCCCATCTACAAATGATCTGGACTAAACCTAGAAAAAGCCGGGAAGCAATTTTATCAATAGATGAAACAGGGCTATAAGATCTGAAGGTCAAACTATGCTTTGAAGTTCATTGAGATTTCCCTGCCCACTCCCAGGTCTGGGACACTTTCTTCTCCAGCACTCAGGAGTCTGACTTAAGATCACAGACATCAAGGCTGTGACCCCTAAGCATGGAGAGCCAGGGACACAGCGGTAAGTGACACCTTGGGAGATGGAGGGGTAGAACGGAGACAGGTTAAACTTTCCATGGCTGGGACAGAGCTGCTGGGTGGAGAGTGGAGCGTGACAGTGACGGGGGAAGGAGGGAATCTCTCGCACTCACCCCATCGCCCTGAAATAGCACAGAAGCTAAAACACCACATTTTACGGTCCCTGCTCCCCACTCTTTTAGCATCTAGTTAATTCTGGTGCATAAGGGATAAAATGTACAAACACTAAATGCTTTTCAGCACAGCCTGGTGTAATGTGAGACACTCTGGGAATGAGACAATTTGGCCCCAAAGGGGGAACTCAGGGACTAGCAATCACTCTGCGAATGGGAGATCGGGGGGTCAGAAACTGTTCCCTGCAGGCTACGCAGCTGCACTGCTGGCTATCGAGGGCCGTGGAGGCAGGCGGGGAGAGGAGCCCCTCCGCAGGCTTGGCCCAGGTCCACCGGAGCTGCTGGAGAGAGGAACCCCTCCCTCAGCCTGGCTCAGCACCACAGGAGCTACCGCGGCTGGGGAGAGGTGCCTCTCACCTGGCCCCGAGCTGCTGTGGTAAGAGAGGGCTGGGGGGGTGTCCTCTCCCCACCGCAGTCTGCACCCCAAACTCCTTGTAAGGGAAAATCCAGTGGCATCCAAACCTTATAGGCCCAAGCCTCCTGTTAAGCTGCCAAGGTCAGCTCGCGTAAATGAACAATTTTGCAGTATTCCTTACAGTCGCTGTTTAACTGCAAAAGGACAGACAGTAAATAACAGGAAAGGTCTAATATGGGAAGAATTTAAGTTTGCTCCAATCTGTATTGATTTTGCAATATTTTTAGTAAGGAAATAACAAGGAAATGTGTGCAACCTTGTGTAACTAGTTTGTCGTTTTAAGCTTTATAAGCCTGTCTGTAACCAGCTTCGGGGAGGCCATTTCCAACAGCGGTCCTCCCCTGCGCGCTTGTAATCAATAAAAGGCCTCTGGCTGATCTGATTGAAAAACACAACACGTGGATTGATTTTTCCACAACACCCTCAACCCCAGCCCCTGCCACAGTCCGCACTCCTAGCCAGAGCCCTCACCTCCCCACACCCCAACCCTCTGTCCTAGCCGTGAGCCCCCTCCCACACTCCGAACCCATTGGCCCCACTCTCACCACATGAATTATGTTCTGTAACCAGTATGGAGATGATGTGTGTCATACTGGTGCATATAAAGAAATTCATGCCGCACATGGATGTAAAAAATGAGGCAACACTGGTCAGAACACATAAGATGCTCAGAGTGAGTTTACACTAGGAAATCTGGTGGAGGGTCACAGAGATCTGCTGGCTAATCCCGACCTCACCTCCTAGCCTAGCCAGAACTTCAGAGGCTGATGCTGCGGAGGCAGAGGTGGGATCTCCAGGCCTCCCACAATAGGCCCTGTGGGAATCAGCCCCTCTCAGTGGTGCTCTCTGAATGCAGAGGGGGCAGGGGGAAAGGGCAGAGAGGCTGAGTGAGGAGAGGCAGCACCTCTCTACCCCTGTGCTCTCCCTCACCTCTTATCCCATCATCCCCAAACACTCGATACCCCAGTACCCAGCTCCTCCTGCTTCCCAGCTCCACCAGCCCCAACCATTCAATCCCCAGTGACCTCCCCAGATCCCAAAGTCCTGGTCCCTTAACATTTGATTCCCCCAGAGCCCAGCACCCTGGGGGATTTGGGGAGGGGAGGAGTTACCAGCCCCCAAGGAAACTTGCCCAAAAGGGAACAGCTCCAGGTCAGTGGGGGAGCCCAGCTCAGGGGCTGGTGGAAGATGGGGGTGGGGACAGGTGTCTAGAGTAAAGGTGGGGCCTGGCCCAAGTGTCCTTCTCCTCATCTCCCTGGCAGGGGGATCCTGGCTGGCAGGGGTGGGGAGAGGGGGGAACTTCAGCCAGGGAGAGGGAGCATCTGGAGCAGTTTCTCTCTCTCCCTTCCCCCACGTGTGGCCCATCAGCTCAGCAGCCAGGGCTGCAGCAGGGGGGAGGGGCTGATCGGGGCGTCTCCTCCTTTGTCTGGGGTTTGCTTAGACCAGGCAGAGCCAGTGGGTCACTGACCAGCTGATGCTTGGCTGCTGCTGGATCCTCACCCCAGTCATGGGCAGCTGGATGCTTGGGAGCCAAAAGCCCCTGACGTGTGTGGGAACGAGGAAATGGGGTTGTTCCTATGGCCTAGTCAGGGCCCTGAGAGAATTTCCCTGCTGTGCGGGGGAGTCTCGGATGTCCAACATGGTGTTAGCTCCACTTGGAGCATTTTCCGCACTGAGAACATCTCAGCGGTTTCTTCCCTGTGCAGATTTCTAGATGCTTGATACTCCGGGAGCACCTAATGCTTCCCCCGCATTCAAGGCCTCTCTGCTGTGTGGGTCACTGAGGTGTGAAGTCAAATTGAATCTTTTTCTGCAGTCTGGCTATTCCTAGGCTCTCTCATACCTCTGTGGATTCTCTGACTTTTAATGAGGGGTGATCGCTGAATGAAGCTTTCCCCACAGTCCAAGCACTGATGAGGTCTCTCTCCTCTGTGGATCCTTTGATGTGTTATAACGGCTGACTTTTACAGGAAACATTTCCGACAGTCGAGGCAATTCTGAGGTTTGTCTTAAGAAGGAATGTGAGGTGTGCAATAAGACGAGAGCTCCTATTAAACTTTTCCCACTTTCAAGGTATTTATAGTGTCTCTCTCACATGTGGGTTTTCTCATGTTGAGTGAGTTTTGAGCTAGTTAAACTTTTCCCCACATTCCAAGCATATATAAGGTCTCGCTCCTGTGTGGATTCTCTGTTGTCTAATAAGTTGTGAGCTTAGTATGAAACCTTTCCCACAGTCCAAGTTGCACTTAGGAGGTCCCTCTCCTGTGTGAAGAGTCTGTTGTGTGAGAAGTGCTCATCTCTGTGTGAAACTTTTCCCACACACCAAGCACTTATGGGGTCTGTTTCCTGTGTGGATTCTCTGATGTATTATAAAGTTTGACTTCGAAACGAAAGTTTTTCCACAAACCAAGCACTTTTAAGATCTCTCTCCTGTGTGGACTGTCTGATGTGTAACAAGGCTTGATCTCTCTGTGAAACTTTCCCCCCAGTCCAAACACTTATGGGGTCTCTCTCCTGTGTTTATTTTCTGATGCCGATTAAGGGCAGTATATGATCTAAACTCCTACATGCCACAGGAGGCTTCAACAGTGGTACCCCTAACTCACCCAACAATATTGTTAATCTATCCAACCACACACTTAACCCAGCAGAAGAGTCTGTCCTATCCCGGGGATTCTCTTTCTGCCCCCCCTCCCCATCGCCCCCACACATGATATAATTCTGTGTGATCTGGAAGTCTACTTTCGTCATCTACGACTCAAGGAATATTTTCAACACGCCATTGAACAGCGCACTTACCCACAGGAACCCTCCTACCAACACTACAAGAAGAAAAATTCTGTGGACTCCTCCTGAGGGTCGAAATGATAGACTGGACTTCTACACAGAGTGCTTCCACTGACGTGCACAGGCTGAGATTGTGAACAAACAGCATCACTTGCCCCATAACCTCAGCCGCACAGAACACAAGGCCATCCACAGCCTCAGAAACAACCCTGACATTATAATCAAAGCGGCTGACAAAGGAGGTGCTGTAGTCATCATGAAGAGGTCGGATTATGAACAGGAGGCTGCCAAGCAGCTCTCCAACACCACTTTCTACAGGCCACTATCCTCCGATCCCACTGCGGAGTAGCAAAAGAAACTACACCAACTGCTCAAGAAACTCCCTGCTATAGCATGGGAACAAATCTACGCAGACATATCCCCAGAGCCCAGATCAGGTGTATTCTATCTGCTACCCAAGATCCATAAACCTGGAAATCCTGGACGCCCCATCATCTCAGGTATTGACACTCTTAAAGCAGGATTATCTGGCTACATGGACTCTCTGCTCAGACCCTACGCTACCAGTACTCCTAGCTATCTTCGAGACAACACCAACCTCCTGAGGAAACTACAATGCACTGGTGATCGTCCCGAAAACACCATCCTAACCACTATGGATGTAGAAGCTCTCTACACCAATATTCCACACAAGGATGGGCTACAAGCTGTCAGGAACAGTATCCCTGATGAGGCCACAGCACACCTAGTGACTGAGCTTTGTGACTTTGTCCTCGCCCACAACCATTTCAGATTTGGGGACAACTTACACCTTCAAGACAGTGGCACTGCTATGGGTACCCGCATGGCCCCACAGTATGCCAACATTTTTATGGCTGACTTAGAACAACGCTTCTTTGGCTCTCGTCCCCTAGCGCCCCCTCCTCTATTTGCACTACATTGAAGACATCTTCATCATATGGACCCATGGGAAGGAGGCCCTTGAAGAATTCCACAAGAATTTCAACAATTTCCACTCTACCATCGACCTCAGCCTGGACCCGTCCACACAAGAGATCAGCACTTCCTGGACACTACAGTGCAAATAAGTGATGGTCACATAAATACCACCCTATACCGGAAACCTACTGACCTCTATACTTACCTACATGCCTCCAGCTTCCATCCAGGACACATCACATGATCCATTGTCTACAGCCATGCCCCAAGATACAACCGCATTTGCTCCAATCTCTCAGGCAGAGACAAAGATCTTTATCAAGCATTTTTAAAACAATAACATAATTTTAAGCTAAACAAAAGCAATAAAAGCATTAACATTCCCATTGTAATAATATGATGGGGTTGTTGTATAGCCTTAGTTACATAGCACAATACATCATAATTAGTACATAAAATAGATACCCTATGGGGCATATGAAAGGCACACTTTTCCATTGGATATATATGTTGGAGCATATGAATTTGACCTTGAAATTCAGAGATTTATTGACCTTTGGTAGGAGTAAAAGCAAATTTTGGAATCGGTCGGGTACTAAGGCAGTTCAATTAAAGGGTATTTGGAATCTCAGGGCTGATTGTAGAACTCTATCTGCAGCCCAGTAAATTATATGATTGCCTGCAGCAGTGATGAGATTTAAATGTATGTCTTGCAAAGTGGTGGCTTTGACATACACACAACTATTATTAGCTTGGAAAAAGCAGGTGTCCTGTCAGGGTAGTTTTTTGTCCCATACCCTTCCAACAAACGTTGTCACGAACAGTGACAACTTCCCCTAGCTTCAGTTTTTGTACACACTGAAGCTGTGGGGGTTCTAAAGGCCAAAGTGTCCATTGATTCCCTATTTTTATTTAAATGTCGGGGGTTATTCCAGGAGCACTGACTACAAATCGGTTAGGCATACCAGGTAGTTTAATTTCCCAAATGTTTTGGTGAATTATTTAATCCCACATGCATTCTTCCCACGGACCCGGCAGGATACGGTACGTGGGAGCTTACATCCCTCCAATCGGTCCGTATGCGTGGAAGGAGCACTGCAAACGCCTGCACTTCCACCCAGAAAATCTCCAAGTATGTCTTTACGGCCACAGATCAGAGGATACTCCTGAAGTGTCTGTAAGGGCAGCGGACCAAGCCTGATGTTTCAGATCACCCTGAATGGTCATGAGTTTCTGAACAAGCCAGATCCCACTTCAATGCCTTCCCAGCCTCAGTGATATTTAGCACCATCGTCGTCAAAAGTTTCTGGGTCACTGAACTAAGGGCGGAGATAATACGTAATTTACCAACTCCAGCCTGTACCTGGGTTAGCTGTGCTCCAGTAAGAAGACCCGGGGCCTTTTCCAATTGTCCTAATTTATTTATGTGGTTGGCCTTTATAAATATTCCAAATTGCAGCTGCGCTATTGGCACCATTTTATAGGTGATTAGTTAAGTCCTTTTTTTTTTTTTAAAGAGGAAACCCAGGCCCTTTGCTGTGCTAACCTAATGGCAGCTCCTTTTGAGCGATTAGAATATGTAGAGGTGACTTGAAAACGGGATAAGGGCAGTGTACATTTTATAGTCCCTAGTGTAGCATTAATTACAGTTGATTGATATTTTAGCACATTTTTTTCAGTGAAGTACCATACCATATTTGTTGGCTAAACACTTTTAAATACTTTTGAGAGGCATTAGCATTAATAGCATAGGAAGGAGTATATTGCACTATGTTGCAGGTTCAATATTGGTTACTGGGATTATTTTAGGACAGGTAACATTTCCGGCGGCAGAACAGACTTTTTGCGTATACGTTTGATTATTTACTAATTGGGTGACTAAGTAACAATAAAAGCAGCAAAGAGTCCTGTGGCACCTTATAGACTAACAGACGTATTGGAGCAGGAGCTTTCGTGGGTGAATACCCACTTCGTCGGATGCATGGGGTGGGTATCACCCACGGAAGCTCCTGCCCCAATACGTCTGTTAGTCTATAAGGTGCCACAGGACTCTTTGCTGCTTTTACAGATCCAGACTAACACGGCTACCCCTCTGATAAGTAACAATAAGAGTCTTTTTCATTTAACATACTACAAATTTCGGGAACGGCCATTATATTTACCTCGCTATAGAACCCATTCATTTTAATTTTAGATTTTTGGGGCTTACTTGTAATGATATTCTATATTTTGATTGTTATTGACCCGTTTGTTTTTTACTTAATTGTTTGCTTATATGACTTATTTTGAATTTTAAAGAAGAATTTTTTTCAGCAGAATTTTAGTAAAGCACTAAAATGTGAAGGCCTTGGCCAGTGTATTTCATTAGAATATATGGTATTATTTGTATTTGGGTATATTACAGGGGTGGTAGTGGTGGTGGGGGAGATGGTAGAGGTAGCGTTTGTGACAGCAAAGTGCTTTTGGTATTCATCATTTGAAAGCCAATTGGGGGAGGGATAGCTCAGTGGTTTGAGCATTGGCCTGCTAAACCCAGGGTTGTGAGTTCAATCCTTGAGGGGGCCACTTAGGGATCTGGGGCAAAATCAGTATTTGGTCCTGCTAGTGAAGGCAGGGGGCTGGACTTGATGATCTTTCAAGGTCCCTTCCAGTTCTAGGAGATAGGATATCTCCATTAATTTAATACATGCTGAAGGTACTTGTCCAAAAGCACAGCACGCATTACTTGGAATAAACCCCCAAATCCAATGAATACCACATTTCTAAGACTCGTCCCCACAATTTCCTTCTTGCTAGTATACAACACTTCGTTTTTGCCACCAGTGCCAGTTTTTAATGTTCTTTGTGGTCAGAAATCCCTGGACTTTGGCGGTTTCAGAGGAGTGAGTGTTCCTACTTTTTTCTTGGAACAGTCGTGGTTTAGCATTTTGCAGGGGAGAGGTTACTAGCACATCACCCTGTAACGCTTTAGTTTTTTTAGCAAAATCCAAATGCATGGTAGTTCTGTCAGTGGACAAGGGAGCGGTTACTAGCCCTTCACCTTGTCCTTTTTTTCTGCTGTCCAAAAGAAACAGCGGCACCGGAAGGAGAAACAGGCTGATCATCAGTCGGAAAGTCCTCTTGAGGTGAAGAGGCCTTTTTGCAGTGAGAAGCCTGGGTCCAGGCAGTCAGTCCTTGGCACTTTACAGCAGCGTTGGTAGTCAGCAGGACTTGATAAGGGCCTTTCCGGCGTGGAGCCAGGGCGGTCTTTCGCTGATGGACTTTTACGTAGACCCAGTTTTTTGGTTTCAGCAAGTGGCAAGGTTGTTCAGCTATTATCATTATTATCTATAAAAAAAAGGTATAAAGGCTTGCCCCAATTGTTTATCTTTGGAGCCCTACCTGGAGGAAGGGAGATTCCCTGCCCGGGTGTGTAGTTCCCCTCTTGCAATTGCTTAAGAATAAACTGTCTCTGATTTGTTACAACCACCCTAGAAGTAAAAACTCTGTTTTCTTCCACAATTATTGGTGCCGTGACTCGGATGGTAACGCCCGGCTGAGACAGCAGCAGCTACTGTGGACCGTTCCTCTTCGAACCCCAAGGCGCCAATCAAGAGGTAAGAGCCCTTTTGAAATCTCTAATGGGGTATCGAAGGAGGACTGCCCGTGGAGCCGTCTGTCCCTCTTGGGCTCACGCCATCCGAATTTATTGATTTTGTAACAAAATCAAATGCAGAGCAGTACTGAGGAACTGTTGCCGCCCTCAATAAGATTAGTTTGAAGTGGTAAGGGCCGGCTCTAGCTTTTTTGCCGCCCCACAGCCGGCCCTGGAAGTGGTACTGAGGATTTAGTTTTCCCTGATGTGTAACCAGGCCTGATCTGAGTCAATTACATGCAAGCTGCTTAACCCTTTCTTGTCACGTGTCACAGAAGTTTAGATCCTGTGTGGATTCTTCCATGTTTAATGAGGTGTGATTTCTGTGTGAAACTTTTCCCACACTCTAAGCACTTGTGAGGTCTCGCTCCTGTGTGGATATTCCCATGTTGAACAAGGTCTGATCTCCATGTGAAACTTTTCCCACAGTCCACGCACTTATAGAGTCACTCTCCTGTGTGGATTCTCTGATGTTTAACCAGGGTTGATCTCTGTTTGAATGTTTTCCTACAGTCCAAGCACTTGTGGGGTCTCTCTCCTGTATGGACTGCCTGATGTTGAACAAGCTGTGACCTCTGTATGAAACTTTTCCCGCAGTCCAAGCACTTGTGGGGTCTCTCTCCTGTGTGGATTGCCTCATGATAAACAAGGTATGATCTTCGTATGAAACTTTCCCCACAGTCCAAGCACTTGTGGGGTCTGTCTCCTGTGTGGATTGCCTGATGTTGAACGAGCTGTGACCTCTGTATGAAACTTTTCTCACAGTCCAAGCACTTGTAGGGTCTCTTTCCTGTGTGGACTGCCTGATGATAAATAAATTCTGACCTTCGTATGAAACTTTTCCCACAGTCCAAGCACTTGTGGGGTCTCTCTCCTGTGTGGATAGCCTGATGTTGAACAAGGTGTGACCTTCTTATGAAACTTTTCTCACAGTCCAAGCACTTGTAGGGTCTCTCTCCTGTGTGGACTGACTGATGACAAACAAGGTCTGACCTTCGTATGAAACTTTCCCCACAGTCCAAGCACTTGTGGGGTCTCTCTCCTGTGTGGAGTGCCTGATGTTCAACAAGGTTTGACCTTCTTATAAAACTTTTCCCACAGTCCAAGCACTTGTGGGGTCTCTCTCCTGTGTGGATTGCCTGATGTTTAACAAGGTGTGACTTTTGCATGAAACTTTTCCCACAGTCCAAGCACTTGTGGGGTCTTTCTCCTGTGTGGGTTGGCAGATGATTAACAAGCGCCGACCTACATGTGAAAGTTTTCCCACAGTGTAAGCACTTATGGGATCGCTCTTGTGTGTGGATTGCCTGATGGTTAACAAGGTTTGACCTCTCTGTGAAACTTTTCCCACAGTCCAAGCACTTGTGGGGTCTTTCTCCTCTATGGCTTTTCTTAAGTGACTTTCGTGCTGACTTTGAACTGAAACATTTCCTTTCAGCTCTTCCCACAAAGGTCCCCTGTGGTTGAACTTCTCCAGGAACTTCCTCATGATGATTCCCCTCCTCGTTCTCACTCCCTCGCTCAGCACCTGCTGGGAGAGACACAATCCAGATAGGAGTCATTGTGCTGGGGAGAAAGAGGAATAGCACAAAGGGAAAACCCAACACAGAGACTGAGCAATTGGATTCTGCCTCCACATCCCACCCAAATACTCACAGGGAAGGAGAAATGGGAAGGAAACTCCTGCAGAGAAGAGGCTGGGTGGAACGGTGTGAGCGATATCTGCTGACTACGGCCCTGTCCTGGCTGAGATGAGGAAGAACTGAGGGCGCTTACTCACACCATATTTTGGGATTCTCAACTTTTTCCTTCATCCCCCAGAAGGTTTCTGTGTCAGTCCTCACCTGTACGGGTGCATCTCAGAAGCCTTCTTTCCTCGCAGGCCTGGAGATCGGACACCCACGGCTCTTCCCCGCGTTCCAGCCGGGCGATCAGCTCAGGTTTGGGAATGGGAAATCCTGTGCAGAGGGTCAAATCAGACCAGATCAGGGTGCGTGGAGCATTGGTGGAGTATTTGTCAGAAAGGACATTCCGTGAGTGGAACCTGTCCCTGTGCTCTGCTGGAGGAACGTAGAATCCAAGAGGATGGGAAAATGGTCACTGAGTCCCTTGCACAGAGGAAGTTGTCTGGGGAGGTGAGTTGAATTATTACTACACCCTCACTAGGCATTCCCAGGATCTGTGTGCTCTGGGGGCCTTGCTGACTCACACACAGCTCTGCACTTAAACCCCTGCCTCTTTCTAAACCTGCAGAGCCCAGAGCCCTCCCCATGGCTGGAGCTAGTCCCAAGGAGGGAGGTGAACAGGGATTGTGTGTGCAGCCGAGAAACGACACAGACAGGACAATGCTGGATTTATGCCCCTTTGAAAGCTGGAGGGGTGGGGATAGTTTAGCTTGTCCATTGGGTTTTGACACCCATGTCCCAATAGAGAGGGCATGGAGATGTAAGTCTTTCTCACACGGGAGCTGTGCGTTATGGAACACATTCGCCTCTGATCTAACTGACCGGGGAAGAACCTGAACACATTCAGACACGCAGACCCCACGACTTCTAATAACCAAGGAGACGGGAATCCCTTACCCAGCGAGGTCACCATCTCATAGTTCTCCTGCATGACGTCCCTGTAGAGGGCTCTCTGAGCGGGGTCCAGCAGAGCCCCCTGCCCCTGGCTGAAATACACAGCCACCTCCTCGAAGGTCACCGGCATCTGAAACACCAAGAGTCCATCACTCAGCTCCTGCTGCCCCAGATACAATCCCAAACGTGAAGCTCTGGGAGGGCCAGACTAGCAGAATCCCTCCCCCACCCTGCTCAGAGCAGCCAGGAGGCTTCAGGGTGGGGAGAAGTTGAGAGCTCCTTGTCCCCCCCAGCAGACAGAGCAGGGCAGGGATTTCTCATTTCCCACACGCCTGCCAGCCACAGGCTGATACGGGAAGCCGAGGTCTGAGTCGGGGACAGGGACAGGGACAGGAATCTCAACAGCTTCCCTTCGTATTTCACAGCAGCCTCAGGCTAGTGGGTTCAGGCTCCAGCACTGGGAGTCTGGAAAATGTTCCCAGCCCTGCTGAGGGGGTTATATCCTGTTTGAGAAATGGGGGAAGGTCCCATCTCCCCTCCCCCACCACCAATGGGCCTACTCAGAAAATCAGCAGGTTTATCACACCCTGTCTCTGCCCTTCCTCTCCCTCCCTCTGCCCAGCAGCTCCCTGAAATTCCCCTACCTGAGCTGGCTCCATCACAGACATTTCCCTTCCCTGTCTCCTGGAAGACGGGACGATCTGGAGCGACATGTGAACGTGATTCCTCAGCCTGTCGGGGCGATGGGGGAGGTTACAGAAGGGGCTTCAGTCCATGTCACCCCCAGATTCCTGTGGAAGAAACAGAGTCTTCACTCTTGTGTTTGTTAGCAGCAAGTCAGAGGCAGTTTATTTCAAGCAATTGCAGGGGGAGCCTACGGACAGGGGGTTCCCCTTCCTTAGGCAGGTCTCCAAAGTACAACAGTTTAAAGCACGTATTTATAGGTTCCCCTCAGTATATCAACGGATACAGCTGAATCCTGTTTATACATTTTCCTTCCCATTATCTTAATCAGCAGTCCATTCTCCTCTTAAAGCTAGGTTAGAAAACAGCTTCCCATGTAGTTTTCCCATCTGCCTCGCACAATCCCCGCTTCTACAAATCCCGCGGTGTTAGGGTTAAGGTTAGCCTTGTCTTGGAAGAATGACCACGCGTTGTGTTTGGATCAGAACAGCCTACGGCCTTTTATTGATTACAAGCGCACAGGAGAGGACCGCTGTTGGAAACGGCCTCCCCGAAGCTGGTTACAGACAAGCTTATAAAGCCTAAAACGACAAACTAGTTACACAAGGTTGCACACATTTCCTTGTTATTTCCTTACTAAAAATATTGCAAAATCAATACAGATTGGAGCAAACTTAAATTCTTCCCATATTAGGCCTTTCCTGTTATTTACTGTCTGTCCTTTTGCGGTTAAACGGCGACTGTAAGGGATATTGCACAATTGGTTTTGGCCAGGGCTGGTGCCTAGGGTGCGAAACTTCCACCTTGTGCCACCCACCCCCAGCCCTGCGGCAGCTCCCCGCCCCCCCTCCACCCTGAGACGCCTCCCCAGAGGCACACCCCCCCGCGGCAGCTCCCCACTCCCCAGCCCCGGGATCCGTGCGGCAGCTCTGACCCGGGGAACCCCTGGGCTGCCGGCAGCACGCTGACCTGGGGAACACCTGGGCTGCCGCCAGCGCGCTGACCTGGGGAACCCCTGGGCTGCCTGCCGGCGGCTCAGACTCCCTCTCCCTCCCAGCGCAGCGGCCACTGTAAAAAAAAAAATGGGGGCGCCGCTTTTTGGCACCCCCAAATCTTGGCGCCCTAGGCAACCGCCTAGTTGGCCTAAATGGTAGCACCGGCCCTGTTTTTGGCTAGGGGACTGTTGGGTACTTTCCACTGCCTCCTCTGTGCCCCCATTTAAGCGAGCTGACCGTGGCAGCTTGACATGAGGCTTGGACCTATAAGGTTTGGATGCCACTTGATTTTCCCTTACAAGGAGCTTGGGGTGCAGACTGCGGTGGGGAGAGGACATCCCCCAGCCCTCTCTCACCACAGCAGCTTGGGGCCGGGTGAAAGGCACCTCTCCCCAGCTGCGGGGTCTCCTGTGGCTGGGGTGAGGGAGGGGTTCCTCTCCCCAGCAGCTCCGGTGGACCTGAGCCAAGCCTGTGGAGGGGATATTTTCCACTCCGACTCCTCCTGCCCCTTGTACACAGAAACAAACAGGATCTTAGTTCAAGGCTTGAAAGCAAGATTGACCAAACTCAGGACCTTGAGTAAAGTTTAAGACCTGCTAAATTTTCCCTCACAGCCTTTCTGCTCTGTCTGTTAACGACACTAAGATGGCTGCTGCAAATCCCCTTTTTACACTTCCCCTTTTTACACTTCCACCATTCCCCCCAGGCTCTTCAGATCCTTCCAATAACAGCAACTCTGAGCCAAATGCTAGAAAAAGAGAAGAGAAAAAGGGGCCACTTTGGGGGATTACCCCCCATTGCAGTGTAAACCCCTCTCCCTTAGCAATAGCTGGAGCCCTCTGGTGGCATCACCTGAGGAATGAGCTGCCCTGGACATCCCCAGCAGCCCCCAGGGACAGGCAGGCAGAGGCTGATCCCATTGGCCCATCAGCTCTCCCTACCTGCCAGAGCCCGCAGTGACTGAGATCTGAATCCTGGTGTGGAAGAGATCTGAATCCTGCAGGGAAATCAGACCAGGGCCCCGGGCAGACCCCAAAACTCATGAGACACAGACCCCACCAACACGGGTGTGTCGGACAATAACACACTGGGAGCCGGGAGGCTGGGTTTTTGCCTTGTACCCTCTGCGCCCTGGGAGGTTAGTCCCTGATCACTCCCAAAGCTGGTTTGACCAGTTCCAGGAGGAGAAGGGCTTCTCTCCACCCCCCACCCCCCATCGTGTCCCATGGGGCGGAGAAGCTGCCTTGGCATCTCTCCCCCTTTCCCCACCAGCCTCCCCACCCCCCTTTCCCTCGCTGTGCCCCCCACTCACATCTTCCCCCATTCCAGCCTCGCTCCCCTCAGCCCCACAATCCCCCCGATTCCCCCGCATCGCCCCATCTTCCCTTCAGTGCGCCCCCGCATCCCCAGCACCCGCCTCCCCCCGCCTGCCCTCACCCCCTGCCTCTCTTTATCCTCCTCCCCCTGCAGCCCGGGGGTGACAGGGGCGGGTCTCTCTCACCTTCCCTCCGAGCGGGGCCCCCTGGGGCAGGGGCCGGGGCCGGGCCGGGAAGGGGCCTGGCCGGGCTGGGGGCTCTGCCCTGGGAGAGGCTCCTGGGGAGCAGCGGGAAGGGCCCTGCTGGAGATTCCCCTCTCCCGGCTGCAGCCAGGGCTCCGGGCTCCCAGCACCAGCCGCCGGGGCTCGGGGATCTCGCCAGGAGCCTGGAGCCAGAGTCACCGCAGCGGCTGCCGGGCCTGAGCCCCGCGATCGCTCCCCCCAGAGCCGCCTCCCAGCTGCTCCTGGGTCCTAGCGATCAACCCATCGCTCTGCAGCATCTCTGTGTCCGGCTCCTGTTACACTCACAGGCTCTAAGGTCAGAAAAGTATCTAGCCCAGGGATTCTCACCACCAAATTTGGTGGCCTCCGCGTGTGGCCAGCAACTCTCACTGGTGGCCGCTCTGACACTTTCCCCTGTAATCCTAACTAACTTTACGAGAAACCAATAAATATGCACAGAGGTAAGAGGGGGGAATGTTCTTGCCTCACTCTTTGCGGGGAAGAGGGAGTGGAGGGGGGCAGCCCAGCGGGGAATGGGGCCTAGATGGGGAGCAGTTCACACAGAGCTTGTAGGGCAGCCACATTCCTGGGAGAGAACTGCTGCTGGAGTTGAGTGACCGGGCTCTCAGCTCCCCACACTGCCCCCCTTTAGGTCAGTGGAAGTGCTTCTGGTGAGGACGCGCCCCACCAACCCAAGAAAGATTGTGTGGACATCGTCTACCGCAGTCATTACTGGAGTGGTTATAAGTCAACCTCATACAGGTCAACTTAGGTTTGGCGTGTTGACGTACCCTTACAAGCGAAGGGATTTCTCTCACCCAAAAGCTTTCAGCAGTCCATGCTCACTGGGTAGCCTTCCAGCTAGGACCACTCCCCCAGCTCAATGATGCTCCTATTGTCTTTCAAGAGATCTTGCTGCCCTGAGTAGAGATGAGGGAAGGGAGGGGAGATGGCCAGAGTCCTTCCCCCCCTGCTTCTTATACTCAGAACCTTTATACTGGAAAAGTCTTTAGTGGCTCATGGGGTCAGGGAACTCCATGGCATAAGTGAGCTCCACCCTGTGCTACAGATGAATTGTAAGTTTCTTTGTTTACCCTTTTCTTCCTATTGGTGGATGGCCAAATAAGAGTTTTCTAACAGGGACAGTCAGTCCTTTGTTGTCTCTGAGGAGTTAGTCTGTGGGCATTCCCCAGAACTACGCCATATTTCAGTAACAAACAGGGTTACCCTACGGCTGGGCTTTCCCAAAGGGAGTCTCTTTTTTGAGCCTGCTCAGTGGAGATTTCCGGTAACAACAAATGTCCCCGTAATTTGCAGAGCAGACACGCTGCAGCTCAAAAAGAAGCCCTGATTGGTCCACTTCCCAATTGGTCCATTCCTCTGCATCCATAGCCAATTGGTGCATTCCCCTGCATCTGATTGATTGCTGCAGTGTCCTCTTCAAGGTACAGTCCTCCGGCTGTGCCCCAAACTCCGTTCTCTTCCTTCTGGGGTGTAAAGGTTTGCTTTAGTGGGACACTACTGAGAGTATGCAATTCAGGATGAACTGCTGAGAGGAGGGGAGGCACAGCCCAAGACTGGTAGTCCTTCACTCACAAGATACACCAAAAAGCCAACTTCTGTGCCATCACTCTGGCTAACAAAGTCAGAGAAGCAATTCCCTCAGATACTCCAGTCCCCTTGTATCACTACTAGAAGCATTGCTTATAGGGATGAGTGGTTATTAAAACCAGTGTCCCCTGTTATAGGTTCTCCTGATCCCAAAGGATCAGCTACACAGCCAGGTCAATATACAAATCAGATCTTACCCAGAAATCATGCTGTTGCCAATCCTTTAGTATCTAACATTTAAAGGTTTATTAATAAAAAGAAAGGTGAGAGTTAAAATTGGTCCAAGGAATCAAATACATACAATAATCACAAAGCTCTTGCTTCAGGCTTATTGCAGTGATGGAATAAACTGCTGGCTTAAGTCAAGTTTCTGGTTACTTCCAAATCATTAGAAGGACCTCCGTTCCCTGGTTGGAACGCTCCCATTCGTATAAGTGCATAGTCCAGAGGTTTGAGGAGCAGAGAAGCTGGAGCAGGAAAGAAGATAGATGGAGACATTTCCAGGGCCTTTTATATCTTGCGTCATGTGGAGGGAATCCCACTGTTCTTACTGTGGAAAAGAACAGTAACAAGATGGTGTCCAGTCACATGAGCAAATCACCCATCCATGCATGACTCAGTTCTTTACAGGTAGAAGCCATGGCCCACATGCTAGTTTGAATGTTCCCAGGCAGGCTCATCAGATGTGGATTGGCATCTCCCAAGGCCTATTGTCAGTCATGTACTTCTTGATGGACCTCTCAATTTGAATAGTCCCATCACAATACGATGGCCAAATGCTTCACTGGTGCAAACATAGAACAGTGGTTGCAACAACGATCTATATGTTCATATTTTAATCAGATCACGTCATACAGGGGAACCAGCAGCCCATAGTCCTTGCTTCCAGCCTCGGACCATGGTGACAAACTGCAGCCCCTAGTCTGGTCCTTCCCTCAGGGGCAAACTGCAGTTCTTTGATGGGCCGCTCTCTTGGGCAGCAAATGGGACAGGATCAGGCCCGCTTACTTCTCTGGGCCCCACCCCCAGGACCCTTTAGCAGCAGCACTTACTGCCTCTCCTCCAAGTTCTGCTGCTTACTTCTTTATCCCTGGGCCACTTCCCCATAGCCCCAGCACCTTCCCTGCCCCCTATCAGGGCTTCAGTCTGACAGCCAGTCAGGCTAGAGCCCCGCTTGCTCTCCTGTCCTGTCCTGACCTAACCTGACTCCCGCTGTTCCTGATGCTTCCCTTTATAGACAGCTAGTCCTTTTTCCCTCCGGCTGGAGAAAGAGACTGCTCTCTGCTCTACAGAACAGTCCTCTTTATATGGCCCTCACTGGCCCTTATTGGCTGCTCCATCAAGCCTTCTTTCCATTGGCTCGCTCTGCAAGCCCTCCTCTCATTGGCTGGGCTTTGCACAGCCTCCCCAAGGGCTGCTTTAACCCCTCTTCTCACAGAGTGGGAAACTGCACCACTACACCTCACCTTGTGAATACCCCCGCAGCATCCCCTCTAGCACCCACAACTCTACCCCCTCCCCCCCAGCTCACCTCTCCCCAAGCTCCCACCTTCATCAGTGTCCTCTTTTTGGGCACCTGGGATATGGTCACCCTAGCAACAAACATACAGTAAAATCTCACCATTCTACATGCACTGGTGTCACACGCATTTCCACGGCAGATCGTGAGTTTTCCAAGGATCTCTCATCAGACCTACATTGTACACAATATATCAGAACCATACATAAGTGGTGAACATGGGGTGAGGGGGGCAAAGAGAGTCTCTGTCATCCCAGCATAGGACACTGAGGTAGATGGGGAGGGGGTGACCAGCTGGGCTGTCAGGTTCCTCATCTCCCTCTGGCCTCAGTGATGGGGGTCAGCCTGGCTTCAAGGCTGCCCTGGTCTGTTGACATCCCCGGCTCCCTTCTTGCCTGAGCCCAAATTTGGCATCTCAAGAACAGGGAGACGCTACCGCCTCCCCTAGCATTGTTTGGGGTGTCATTCATGGACCTTTAGAGTTCAGGGGCAGCTTCACACAACACTCACAGTCCAAGTCGAGTCCCTCTCTGGTACCGATACAGCGAGTTCAGTTCTCAGCCTCAACTGTCAGGGTCGGAGGAGCAAACCCAGCCGTTTCCCAGCTCGGTTCCCCCAACTTCTCCCCGTCCCAACAGCATCTCTGCAGGGATCAGGCAGTGTCATGGAAATTAACCACCCCTTGTGTTTGGATCAGACAGCCTAAGGCTCCTTTATTGTAATACAAGCATGTAGGGAGAGACAGCTGCACTGAGCTGCTCTGCAAAGATGAAAAAAAGCTTATATAGATTTGTAACAATATTCAGCTAAGCACACTTCCTCATTCATATTTCCTTATTCGGAACACAGCAAAAACAAGTTGTCCAGTTTTAACAAGTTCTTTTGCGGTTAACGGCTTTCTTAAGATTAGCTGTTGCACCTGTGTTTCTCGGAGCTCCCTCGGCAGTAACTTCCGTTTCAGTCTCGGCCTGTCGCATTCTGAATCTAGCTCTCACCATCAGTGTTCATGCTGAGAGATACTGATCACTGTCACTGTTCAAACCACACACAAAAATCTCACAACAAAGGGTTAGATAAACATTAACAACTAGACAGCTGCAGTGGCACAGCCTGGTGTAATGTGAGATTATCTGGGAATGAAAAAATTTGGCCCCAAAGGGGGAACTCAGGGACTAGCAAGCACTCTGCTAATGGGAGATCGGGGGGTCAGAAACTGTGTTCCCTGCAGACTATGCAGCTGCACTGCAAGCTATCGAGGGCCGTGGAGGCAGGCAGGGTGAGGAGCCCCTCCCCAGGTTTGGCCCAGGTCCACCAGAGCTGCTGGGGAGAGGAACCCCTCCCTCAGCCCAGCTCAGGACCACAGGAGCTGCCACGGCTGGGGAGAGGTGCCTCTCACCCATCCCCGAGCTGCTGCGGTGAGAGAGGGCTGGGGAGAGTCCTCTCCCCACTGCAGTCTGCACCCCAAACCCCTCATCCCCAGCCCCACTCCACAGCCCACACGCCTAGCCAGAGCCTTCACCCCCTGCACCCAACCCATTGCCCAGCCCTGAGCCCCCCACCCACCCCAATCCCCTCATCCCCAGCCTCACCCCAGAGCCAGTACCTGCATCCAGACCCCTCATCCCCCCCCACATCCCATCCCTCTGTCCCAGCCCTGAGCCCCTTTCCAAACTCCGAACCCCGCGGCTCCACCCCCACCACATGTATTTTATTCTGTGCACCAATGTGGAGATGATGCGTCACATATTGAATCATAGAACCAAATTCATTCCGAACATGGATGTAAAAAATGAGGGAACACTGGTCAGAACGCATAAGATGCTCAGAGTGAGTTTACACTAGGAAATCTGATGGAGAGTCACAGAGATCTGCTGGCTAATCCCAACCACACCTCCTAGCCTAGCCAGAACTTCAGAGGCTGATGCTGCTGGGGCAGAGGTGGGATCTCCAGGCCTCCCACAACAGGCCCTGTGGGAATCAGCCCCTCTCAGTGGCGCTGTCTGAATGCAGAGGGGACAGGGGCAGAGAGGCTGAGTGAGGAGAGGCAGCACCTCTCTACCCCTGTGCTCTCCCTCACTTCTTATCCCATGATCCCCAAACACTCGATACCCCAGTACCCAGCTCCTCCTGATTTCAAGCTCCACCAGCCTAACCATCCAATCCCCAGTGACCTCCCCAGAACCCAAAGCCCTGGTCCCTTAACATTTGATTCCCTCAGAAGCCAGCGCCCTGGGGAATGTGGGGAGGGGAGGAGTTACCAGCCCCCAGGGACACTTGCCCAAAAGGGAACAGCTCAAATCAGTGGGGGAGCCCAGCCCAGGGGCTGGTGGAAGATGAGGGATGGGGACAGGTGTCTAGAGTGAAGGTGGGACCTGGCCCAAGTGTCCTTCTCCTCATCTCCATGGCAGGGGGATCCCGGCTGGGAGGGGAAGGGAGAGGGGAGAACTTCAGCCAGGCAGAGGGAGCGGCTGGAGCAGTTTCTCTATCTCCCTTCCCCCACCTGTGGCCCATCAGCTCAGCAGCTAGGGCTGCAGCAGGGGGAAGGGGCTGATCGGGGCTTCTCCTCCTCTGACTGGGGTTTGCTTAGACCAGGCAGAGCCAGTGGGTTACTGACCAGCTGATTCTCGGCTGATGCTGGATCCTCACCCCAGCGATGGGCAGCTAGATCCTTGGGAGCCAAAAGCTCCTGACGTGTGTGGGAATGAGGAAATGGGGTTGTTCCTATGGCCTAGTCAGGGCCCTGAGAGAATTTCCCTGCTGTGTGGGGGAGTCTCTGATGTCCAACATTGTGTTAGCTCCACTTGGAGCATTTTCCGCACTGAGAACATCTCAGCGGTTTCTTCCCTGTGCAGATTTCTGGATGCTTGATACTCCGGGAGCACCTAATGAAGCGTCCCCCGCATTCGAGGCCTCTCTTCTGTGTGGGTCACTAATGTGTGAAGTCAAATTGAATTTTTTTCTGCAGTCAGGCTATTCCTAGGCTCTCTCATACCTCTGTGGATTACCTTGGTTACTGAAGCTTTTCCAACATGCCAAGCATTTATAAAGTCTCTCTCATGTGTGGCTTGCCTGATGTGTAACAAGGCCTGATCTGAGCTTAACCCTTTCTTGTCATGTGTCACAGAAGTTTAGATCCTGTGTGGATTTTCCCATGTTTAACAAGATCTGATCTCCATATGAAACTTTTCCCACAGTCCAGGCACTTGTGAGGTCTCTCTCCTGTGTGGATTCCTTGATGTCTAAGAAGGTGTGACTTCTGCTTGAAACTTTTCCCACAATCCAAGCAGTTATGGGGTCTCTCTCCTGTGTGGATTACCCGATGTTTAACGAGGTCTGACCTGTGCTTGAAACTTTTTCCACAGTCCAAGCACTTACAGAGGCTCTCTCCAGTATGGATTGCCTGATGATTAACAAGGTCTGATCTCCGTCTGAATCTTTTCCCACAATCCAAGCAGTTATGGGGTCTCTCTCCTTTGTGGATTGCCTGATGTTTAACAAGGTTTGACCTCCATTTGAAACTTTCCCCACATTCCAAGCATTTGTGGGGTCTATCTCCTGTGTGCATTGCCTGATGTGTAGCAAGAGATGATCTCCATGTGAAACTTTTCCCACAGTCCAAGCACTTATGGGGTCTCTGTCCTGTGTGAATTGCCAGATGTTTAATAAGCGCTGCTCTCGTTATAAATTTTTTTCCACAGTCAAAGCAGTTATGGGGTCTCTCTCCTGTATGGATTGCCTGATGATTAACAAGGTCTAATCTCCGCTTGAAACTTTTCCCACAGTCCAAACACTTATGGGGTCTCTCTCCTGTGTGGATTGCCTGATGATTAACAAGGTCTGATCTCCGCTTGAAACTTTTCCCACAGTCCAAACACTTATGGGGTCTCTCTCCTGTGTGGATTGCCTGATGATTAACAAGGTCTGATCTCCGCTTGAAACTTTTCCCACAGTCCAAGCACTTATGAGGGCTTTCTCCTGTATGGATTGCTTGATGTCTAAGAAGGTGAGACCTCTGCTTGAAACTTGTCCCACAGTCCAAGCACTTGTGAGGTCTCTCTCCTGTGTGGATTGCTTGATGTCTAAGAACATGTGACCTCTGCTTGAAACTTTTCCCACAGTCCAAGCACTTATGGGGTCTCTCTCCTGTGTGGATTACCCGATGTTTAACGAGGTCTGACCTGCGCTTGAAACTTTTTCCACAGTCCAAGCACTTACAGAGGCTCTCTCCAGTATGGATTGCCTGATGATTAACAAGGTCTGATCTCTGTCTGAATCTTTTCCCACAATCCAAGCAGTTATGGGGTCTCTCTCCTTTGTGGATTGCCTGATGTTTAACAAGGTTTGACCTCCATATGAAACTTTCCCCACATTCCAAGCACTTGTGGGGTCTCTCTCCTGTGTGCATTACCTGATGTGTAGCAAGAGATGATCTCCATGTGAAACTTTTCCCACAGTCCAAGCACTTATGGGGTCTCTGTCCTGTGTGAATTGCCAGATGTTTAATAAGCGCTGATCTCGTTATAAATTTTTTTCCACAGTCAAAGCAGTTATGGGGTCTCTCTCCTGTATGGATTGCCTGATGTTTAACAAGTATTGACTTCCCTATGAAACTTTTCCCACAGTCCAAGCACTTATGGGGTCTCTCTCCGGTGTGGATTACCTGATGTTGAACAAGGTGTGACCTTTTTATGAAACTTTTCCCACAGTCCAAGCATTTGTTCGGTCTCTCTCCTGTGTGGATTGCCTGATGATTAACAAGGTCTGATCTCCGCTTGAAACTTTTTCCACAGTCCAAGCACTTATGAGGGCTTTCTCCTGTATGGATTGCTTGATGTCTAAGAAGGTGAGACCTCTGCTTGAAACTTGTCCCACAGTCCAAGCACTTGTGAGGTCTCTCTCCTGTGTGGATTGCTTGATGTCTAAGAACATGTGACCTCTGCTTGAAACTTTTCCCACAGTCCAAGCACTTATGGGGTCTCTCTCCTGTGTGGATTACCCGATGTTTAACAAGGTCTGACCTCCGCTTGAAACTTTTCCCACAGTCCAAGCACTTATGGGGTCTCCCTCCTGTGTGGATTGCCTGATGATTAGCAAGATCTGACTTGCGTGTGAAACTTTTTCCACAGTCCAAGCGCTTATGGGGTCTCTCTCCTGTGTGGCTTTCTTGATGTGAAATTAGTGCTGACTTAGAACTGGAACATTTCCCGCACTCGAGGCGAGTGGGCTTCTCTCCAGTGTGGCTTCTCCCATGGTTATTAAGATCTGAGCGGTTACTGAAGCTTTCCCCACGGTCCAAGCATTGAAGGAGTTTCTCTCCAGTGTGGATTGTCTGATGTGTCACAAGCTGTGATCTCACAATGAATCCTTTCCCACACTGTAGGCAGTGCCACGGTGTCTCTTCCTTGGGATTTGTCTGCTGCGCTATGGGATCCTTGTCTCCTCCCCCACAGTTAATAGATTCATCCTCTTTCTTCCCTGGGTGGCTTTCCAGCAGCTTCTCTGACCTGTGCCAACTTCCCCAGGCTTCTCCCTGTTCCACGCACTTGGAAAAATTCACTTCAGCTCTTCCCACAAATGTCCCCTGCAGTTCCACTTCCCCAGGAACTTCCTCATGATGATTCCCCTCCTCGTTCTCACTCCCTCGCTCAGCACCTGCTGGGAGAGACACAATCCAGACAGGAGTCATTGTGCTGGGGAGAAAGAGGAATAGCACAGAGGGAAAACCCAACACAAAGACTGAGGAATTGGATTCTGCCTCCACATCCCACCCAAACACTCACAGGGAAGGAAACTCCTGCAGCTAACAGAATGGGTGGAAATTCGTGAGCGATATCTGCTGACTACAGTCCTGCCCTGGGTGAGATGAGGAAGAACGGAGGACACTCACTCACACCATATTTTGGGATTCTCAACTTTTCCTTTCATTCCCCAGACGGTTTGTGTCAGTCCTCACCTGTGTGGGTGCCTCTTGGGATCTCTCTTTCCTCGCAGGCCTGGAGATCAGGCACCCATGGCTCTTCCCCTCGTTCCAGCTGGGCGATCAGCTCAGGTTTGGGAATGGGAAATCCTGTGCAGAAGGTGAAATCAGACCAGATCAGGGTGCATGGAACATTGGTGGAATATTTGTCAGAAAGGACATTCCGTGAGTGGAACCTGTCCCTGCGCTCTGCTGGAGGAACATGGAATCCAGGAGGACGGGAACATGGTCACTGAGCCCCTTTGCACAGGGGAAGTTGTCTGGGGAGGTGAGTTGAATTATTACTACACCCTAACTAGGCGTTCCCAGGATCTGTGCACTCTGGGGGCCTTGCTGATTCACACACAGCTCTGGACTTAAGCCCCTGCCTCTTTTTAAACCTGCAGAGCCCAGAGCCCTCCCCATGGCTGGAGCTATTCCCAAGGAGGGAGGTGAACAGGGATTGTATGTGCAGCCCAGAAACAACACAGACAGGACAATGCTGGATTTATGCTCCTTTGAAAGCTGGATGGGTGAGGATGGTTAACTTGTCCATTGGGTTTTGACACCCATGTGCCACTGGAGAGGGCACGGAGATGCAAATCTCTCTCACATGGCAGGTGTGCATTATGGAACCCATTCGCCTCTGATCTAACTGATCAGGGAAGAAACTGACCAGATTCAGACACGCAGACCCCACAGCTTCTAATAACCGAGGGGACGGGAATTCCTTACCCAGCGAGGTCACCGTCTCATAGTTCTCCTGCATGACGTCCCTGTAGAGGGCTCTCTGAGCAGGGTCGAGCAGAGCCCCCTGCCCCTGGGTGAAATACACAGCCACCTCCTCGAAGGTCACCAGCCCCTGAAACAAGAAGAGTCCCCCACTCAGCACCTGCTGCCCCAGCCACAATCCCACTACCCATGGGAAAGGAAAAAAAACGTGAAGCTCTGGGAGGTCCAGAGTAGCAGAATCCCACCCCCACCCTGCTCAAAGCACCTAGGAGGCTTCAGGGGGTGGGGAGAAGGTGAGAGCTCCTTGTTCCGTTCCGCCCCCAGCAAACGGAGCAGGGCAGAGTCTTCTCATTTCTCACACACCTGCCAGCCACAGGCTGATATGGGAAGCAGAGCTCTGAGCCGGGGACAGGGACAGGAATCCCAACAGCTTCCCTCCGTATTTCACAGCAGCCTCTGGCTAATGCAGTGGCCCTCAAACTGGTGACCCTTTCACATAGCAAGCCTCTGAATGCGACCTCTCTTATAAATTAAAAACACTTTTTTGTATATTTAACACCATTATAAATGATGCAGGCAAAGTGGGATTTGGGGTGGAGATTGACAGCTTGCGACCCCCCATGGAATCACCTCGTGACCCCCTAAGGGGTCCCGACCCCCAGTTTGAGAACACCCGGGCTAGTGGGGTTAGACTCCAGCACTGGGAGCCTGGAAAATGTTCCCAGCCCTGCCGAGAGGGTTATATACTGTTTGAGAAATGGGGGAATGTCCCCTCCCCCATCCCCCACCACCAATGGGCGTACTCAGAAAATCAGTAGGTTTATCACACCCTGTCTCCTCCCTGCCCCCACCCAGCAGCTCCCAGAAAATCCCCTACCTGAGCTGGCTCCATCACAGCCATTTCCCTTCCCTGTCTCCTGGAAGACGGGCCCATCTGGAGCGAAATGTGGACGTGATCCCTCAGCCTGTCGGGGCAAGAGGGAGGTTACAGAAGGGGCTTCAGTCCATGTCACATCCCGATTCCCCCCAGGCTCTTCAGACCCTCCCAGTAACAGCATCTCTGAGCCAAATACTAGAAAAAGAGCATAATCAAAGCGGCCACTTTGGGGGATTGTCCCCCATTGCAGTGCAAACCCCCTTTCCCTTAGCAACAGCTGGAGCCCTCTGGTGGCATCACCTGAAGAATGAGCTGCCCTGGACTCCCCTGGCAGCTCCCAGGGACAGGCAGGCAGAGGCTGATCCCATTGGCCCATCCGCATTCCCCCCCTGCCAGAGCCAGCAGTGACTCCGGCCTGACACCGGTATGGTTGAGATCTGAAACCTGCAGGGAAATCAGACCAGGGTCCCGGGCAGCCCCCAAAACTCAGGACACACAGACCCCACCAGCTCGTGTGTGTCTGACAATGATACACATGGAGCAGGGTATATGTGGGCGGGGGGGGGGGGGGGGTGGGGGGGGGGGAGGGGAGAAGGGCTGGGATTTTGCCTTGTAGCTTCTGCGCCCTGAGGGGTTAGTGCCCTGATCCCTCCCAAAGGCGGTTTGATCAGTTCCAGGAGGAGAAAAGCTTCTCTCCGCCCCTCCCCCCTCGTGTCCCATGGGGCGGAGAAGCTGCCTTGGCATCTGCCCCCCTTCCCCCGCCAGCCTCCCCACATCACCCTTCCCTCGCAGTGCCCCCCACTCACATCTTCCCCCATTCCAGCCTCGCTCCCCTCAGCCCCACAACCCCCCCGATCCCCCTGCATCGCCCCATCTTCCCTTCAGTGCGCCCCCGCCCCATCCCAGCCTGCCCCCCGCATCCCCAGCACCCGCTTCCTGCCCCCACCCCGCTCCCCCGCCTGCCCTCACCCCCCTGCCCCTCTTTATCCTCCTCCCCCTGCAGCCCGGAGGTGACGGGGGGGGGCGGGTCTCTCTCACCTTCCCTCCGAGCGGGGCCCCCTGGGGCAGGGGCCGGGCCGGGAAGGGGCCTGGCCGGGCTGGGGGCTCTGCCCTGGGAGAGGCTCCTGGGGAGCAGCGGGAAGGGCCCTGCTGGAGATTCCCCTCTCCCGGCTGCAGCCAGGGCTCCGGGCTCCCAGCACCAGCCGCCGGGGCTCGGGGATCTCGCCAGGAGCCTGGAGCCAGAGTCACCGCAGCGGCTGCGAGTCACTTCCTGCTGCCGGGAGTGACCCCAGCGATCGCTCCCCCCAGAGCCGCCTCCCAGCTGCTCCTGGGTCCTAGCGATCAAACCACCGCGCTGCAGCATCTCTGTGTCCGGCTCCTGTTCCACTCACAGGCTCTATGATCAGAAGGGCCCATCATGAGCATCTAGTCCAGGGGTTCTCACGACCAAATGTGGTGGCCTCAGTGTGTGGCCAGCAACTCTCACTGGTGGCCGCTCTGACACTTTCCCCTGTAATCCTAACTAACTTTACGAGAAACCAATAAATATGCAGAGGTAAGCAGGGGAAACGGTCTTAGTATTGTGGGGAACTCTTCTGGCTTATACACCACCCTGATAGAATCGAATAGCAAAAGGAGCTGAGTCCTCGCTCCCACTCCCTTTACCTGGAGACCTGCCAGACCTCAAGGACTCCCCTTCCACTCTGGTATCTGAAACCCCGACAAGGCTGGCCCCAAGATTCCTGCGGGGTCTGCAGCCCAAATTTTGTTGTGATCAGTCAGGACAGAGGCTAGGATGTCGTATCCGCACTCTGGGGTGCTCTTTTCACTCCGGACGCATCCCTGATGCCGCTATTCAGCATTGCGTAAAGTTCAGAACAAATACGATTTATTAAACAGCAAGTAATAAAAAAATTAAGGAAAAAATGGGAAAGGGGAAAGGAAAACATGATGTCATCCCACGCTGCCCAGGATCCGCCCCCCCTCGCTCTCCCCAGCTGCTCACCACACCCAGCTCCAGACTGCTCCAGCCCCAGCTTCCCTCTGCATCAGTGCTTCTACTCCTCTGCCTCCAACCCAGCTCTCGCTGCTCCTCTCCCCTTAGCTCTGCCCTTCTCTGGCAGGCAGCTCCAGCTCACACAGAGAACTGGCACCTGACTCCCTCATTGGCCTGCCTGCCTCAGGGTTTTCTTTTCTCATTGGATCTTCCTGTCTTTTGGTACTGGGAGAAGCCAACCAACCCCTCCCCTGTGCACTAAGTTTCAGTAAGGGGCCAACAGTCATGGGGTCAGGCAACTTCATGGTGTGTGTGAGCTCCAAAGCATCCTTCAGGTGAATTATAAATTTCTTTGTTTACCCCTTTCTTCCTGTTGGTGATGGACGGCCAGATAAGGGTTTTCTAACACCCACAGTCGGTCCTTTCTCATCTCTCAGGACTTTGAGTGGGACAATCCCTTGAACTATGACATATTTCAGTAACAAAAACTTTGACATATGTCTGGGTCCTTATGGACAGATCCTCTTGTTTGAGCCTGCTGAGGGGTTTTGCCATAACAACAAATGTCCGGGGGTGTTTGCAGAGCACAAGTGCTGAAACTCAGAAACATCCCTGATTATTCACCTTTCCAACTAGCCAATTGCCCTGCATCCACAGCTGATTGATTGCTGCGAGATCCCACTCACCCAGGCCCAGACTCCCAGTCCTGGGGGAGTGTCCCGCAGGTCGGCGCTGACTGACAGCTGTTGCCAGCACTCTGCCACTGTGACAGCTGCCAACACTGCCCTCACCTCCTGAGTATCCCCACCGCACCCCCTCCAGCACCTCTAACTCTACAACCCCCCATCAGCTCCCACCCCCCATCAGTGTCCTCTTTTGGGGCACCTGGAATATGGTCAGCCTAGCAACAAACATACATTAAAATCTCACCATTCTACATGCACTGGTGTCACACGCATTTCAACGGCACAATATTCAGCAGATCATGAGTTTTCCAATGATCCCTCACCAGGCACACTTTGCACACAAAATATCATAACCCTACACAAGTGGTGAACATGGGGTGCAGAGGTGATCACAAGAGGGATCAGTGTGGGGTGAGTGGGGCAACTCTCTGTCATGCCAATGCAGGACACGGTGGGACAGGGGGAGGGCGTGACCAGCTGGCTATCGAGGGCCGTGAAGGAAGGCAAGGAGAGGAGCCCCTCCCCAGGCTTGGTCCAGTTTCACTGGAGCTGCTGGGGAGAGGAACTCCTCCCTCGCCCCAGCCACAGGAGCTGCCACGGCTGGGGAGAGGTGCCTTGCACCCAGTCCCAAGCAGCTGTGGTGAGAGAGGGCTGGGGGGAGTCCTCTCCCCACCGCAGTCTGCACCCCAAACTCCTCATCTGCAGCCCCATCCCACAGCCTGCACACCTGGCCAGAGCCCTCACCCCTCTACACACCACCCCTCTGTCCCAGCCCGGAGCCCCCGCCCACACTCTCCAAACCTCTTGGCCCCACCCCCATATGAACTAGTATGGAGATGATGTGTCACATACTGGTGCATAGAACCAAATTCATTCCACACATGGATGTAAAAAATGAGGCAACACTGGTCAGAGCACATAAGATGCTCAGAGTGAGTTTACACTAGGAAATCTGATGGAGGGTCACAGAGATCTGCTGGCTAATCCTGACCACACCTCCTAGCCTAGCCAGAACTTCAGAGGCTGATGCTGCGGAGGTAGAGGTGGGATCTCCAGGCCTCTGACAAAAGGTCCTGTGGGAATCAGTGCCTCTCAGTGGTGCTGTCTGAATGCGCTTATCCTATGATCCCCAAACACGCACCCAGTTCCCCCTGATATCAAGCTCCACCAGCCCCAGCCAGTCCTGATCCCTTAACATTTGATTCCCCCAGAGCCCAGCACCCTGGGGGATTTGGGGAGGGGAGGAGTTACCAGCCCCCAGGGACACTTGCCCAAAAGGGAACAGCTCCAGGTCAGTGGGGGAGCCCAGCTCATGGGCTGGTGGAAGATGGGGGATGGGTACAGGTGTCTAGAGTGAAGGTGGGGTCTGGCCCAAGTGTCCTTCTCCTCATCTCCATGGCAGGGGGATCCTGGCTGGCAGGGGTGGGGAGAGGGGGAACTTCAGCCAGGCAGAGGGAGCGGCTGGTGGAGTTTCTTTCTCTCCCTTCCCCCACCTGTGGCCCATCAGCTCAGCAGCCAGGGCTGCAGCAGGGGGGAGGGGCTGATCGGGGCATCTCCTCCTCTGCCTGGGGTTTGCTTAGACCAGACAGAGCCTGTGGGTCACTGACCAGCTGATGCTTGGCTGCTGCTGGATCCTCACCCCAGCGATGGGCAGCTGGATGCTTGGGAGCCAAAAGCCCCTGACATGTGTGGGAACGAGGAAATGGGGTTGTTCCTATGGCCTAGTCAGGGCCCTGAGAGAATTTCCCTGCTGTGTGGGGGAGTCTCGGATGTCCAACATGGTGTTAGCTCCACTTGGAGCGTTTTCCGCACTGAGAACATCTCAGCGGTTTCTTCCCTGTACAGATTTCTAGATGCTTGATACTCCAGGAGCACCTAATGCTTCCCCCGCATTCAAGGCCTCTCTGCTGTGTGGGTCACTGAGGTGTGAAGTCAAATTGAATCTTTTTCTGCAGTCCGGCTATTCCTAGGCTCTCTCATACCTCTGTGGATTCTCTGACTTTTAATGAGGGGTGATCGCTGAATGAAGCTTTCCCCACAGTCCAAGCACTGATGAGGTCTCTCTCCTGTGTGGATCCTTTCATGTGTTATAACGGCTGACTTTTACAGGAAACATTTCCGACAGTCGAGGCAATTCTGAGGTTTGTCTTAAGAAGGAATGTGAGGTGTGCAATAAGACGAGAGCTCCAATTAAACTTTTCCTACTTTCAAAATATTTATAGTGTCTTTCTCACATGTGGGTTTTCTCATGTTGAGTGAGTTTTGAGCTACAGTTACAATTTTCCCCACATTCCAAGCATATATAAGGTCTCGCTCTTGTGTGGATTCTCTGATGTCTAATAAGTTGTGAGCTTAGTATGAAACCTTTCCCACAGTCGAAGAACTTATGGGTTCTCTCTCGTGTGTTTATTTTCTGATGCTTATTAAGGGCAGTAAACGATCTAAACTCCTACACGCCACAGGGGGTTCAACAAGGGTACCCTTAACTCACCCAGCAATATTGTTAATCTATCCAACCACACCCTTAACCCGGCAGAAGAGTCTGTCCTATCTCGGAGACTCTCTTTCTGCCCCACCACCCACCCGCACATGATACAATTCTGTGGTGATCTGGAAGCCTACTTTTGTCTTCTCCGACTCAAGGAATATTTTCAACACGCCATTGAACAGTGCACTGACCCAAAGGAACCCTCCTGTAGGGAGCCGTATTGGCGAACCAGGAAGTGGGCGGGCTCAGCCGCCCACTACGAAAGGCCCCTCACCCAGCCTAGCGGGAGGGACCACTGGACCCAGTACCAAATGATTACGTGGGACAACTAATAAAAAAACAGGGAGCGAGGTAACGGTCATAGATTCAAAATCAGGGAACCAGATGGGGACACCGAGCAGAGAACCCCGGACAGCGCCCACTGCTCCTCGAAGGTGGCAAGGGAGCCAGCGGACGCTGCCCAGTGGAACTCCGCCCGGAGACGTGAGACCAAAGAGGTATAAAAGTAGGCCCCACAGTCGCAGAGCACCCCCTCGTCCAACATCTTCTCCCTGGTATTATAGATGGTGAGTTTGGCCAGGGCCAGGAAGAGGTTGACGAGGAGGTCCCGCGACTTAGTGGGGCCACGTACAGGGTGCGCATAAATAAACAAGTGTGGGGAAAAGTGTAGCCAGAACCTCAACAAGAGGTTCTGGAGAAGCCGGAAAAGGGGCTGCAGCCTGGCGCACTCAAAGTAAGCGTGCGCCAGGGTCTCCCTAATGCCGCAAAATGGGCAGGCCTCAGGAATAGAGGTGAACCGCGCCAAGTACACGCCCGTGCTCACGGCCCCATGAAGGAGCCGCCAACCAATGTCCCCGGCAGGCCTCGGAACTAAGGTGGAATAAAGGCTGGCCCACCGGGGCTCCTCACCCTCCACAGGTAGCAAATAGTCCCTCCACTTGGTGTTGGGGCGGGACACGAGGGTGAGGTGATGCAACGTGTGGAGCACGAGCGTGTACAGGTGGTCTCTGGACGCGGTCCGAAACCGGACCGGCTGCAAAGTGTGCAGCCGGCTCGGATTATGGGAACGGGGGAGCCGGGGGGGCTCACGGAACAAGGGCCCGAGAAAAAGGTCCGGAGGGCCCGGGGTGAGGGGTGGGCGGGGAGCGCCCTCCCGCAGGGCCCGCCACAGGAAGCCGAGAGCAAGAGGTGACAATGCAGCGCCCACCTCCTGGAGTACACGCAGAGGGGTTGCGAGGGTGGAGAGCCCCATGCGCCGACCAAGCGCGCGGGGATCCACCCAGTCCCCTCTGGTGTAGTCCAGGAGGTCTCTGACCCTGGTGGTTTCCGCCAGGACCAACCTCCGGCTCACCGAGGGTGACTCCGCCACCTGCACACGGAGATCGGGATTGTGCAGCAGGGGCTCCGCGAGGAGATCCACACCCTCGGTGGCCACAGTGGACCTGGTCGCCGAAAAAAGCTTCCAGGTCCGGAGAAGGTCCTGGTAGAAGACCGGCAGCTCCGAGAGGTCTCGCGGAAGACCTCTCGGGTGAAGAAAAAGGAGCTGCCGGTCGTATCGGAGCCCTCGGAGGCGGCGGAGGAAGGCGTGCGCTAACGTGCTCCATGCCGGACTACCCGCACCGTAAAGGAGCCTCTGCAGGGCCTGGAGGTGGAAGACATGGACCTGGCTACGAAGGCAGACCAGGCCCTGTCCCCCCTCCTCCAGGGGAAGACTCAGAACCCCTGCAGAGACCCAGTGCAGTCCAGGCCAGAAGAACTCCAGGGCTATCCTCTGGAGCCTGGCCAGGAGTTCCGGGGCCGGGCTCAGGGTGTTGAGCCGGTGCCAGAGCATGGACAGGACGAGCTGGTTCAGCACCAGCGCCCTCCCCCGCAGGGAGAGACACCGGAGCAGTCCCGTCCATCTCCGCAACCGCTCACGCACCCTGGCCTCCAAATCCAGCCAGTTCTCCGACGGAGAAGGATGCGTGGCGGAAAGATAAACACCTAGATAGAGCAGCGGACCCACGCTCCACCGAATGGCTTGAAGCGCGGGTGGGAGGGAGCCCGCCTGCCAACCGTCCCCGACCACCAGGCCAGAGCTCTTGACCCAGTTGACCCGGGCGGAGGAGGCGGCCGAATAAACGGCCTGGCAGGCCTCCACCCGCACCAGATCCGCTGGGTCCTGGACCACGAGGAGCACGTCGTCGGCGTACGCCGACAGGACCAGCCGCAGCTCCGGCTCCCGGAGCACCAACCCTGCCAACCTCCGACGGAGGAGGCAGAGGAAGGGCTCGATCGCCAGAGCGTACAGCTGGCCCGAGAGGGGGCACCCTTGCCATACTCCCCGCCCGAAGCTGACCGGCTCGGTCAGGGTCCAGTTGAGCTTGACCAGACACTCCGCCTCAGCGTACAGCACCTGGAGAAAGCCCACAAACTGGGGCCCGAAGCCGAACGCCCGCAGAGTGCCCAGGAGGTATCCATGGTCCATCCTGTCGAATGCCTTCTCCTGGTCCAGAGACAGGAGGGCGAACGACAGACCATCCCTACGTCCCAGCTCCAACAGGTCCCGGACCAAGTACAGGTTGTCAAAGATGCTCCGGCCCGGGACGGTGTAGGTCTGGTCGGGGTGGACCACGTCCGCCAGCACGGACCCCAGCCGCAGCGAGATGGCCTTCGCTACGACCTTATAGTCCATGCTGAGGAGCGAGACGGGACGCCAATTTCGTAAATCGCGGAGGTCCCCCTTCTTCGGCAACAGGGCGAGCACGGCTCGCCTGCACGAGAGAGGGAGGACCCCGCCCTGCAAGGACTCGGCCCAGACGGTGACGAGGTCTGGGCCGAGGACGTCCCAGAACACGCGGTAGAACTCCACGGTCAGCCCGTCCATGCCCGGAGATTTGTTAGTGGGCATGAGCCGGAGGGCTGCCGAGAACTCGGCCAGAGAAAGAGGCAGCTCCAGCCGGTCTCGGTCGCCCGCGCTGACCGTCGGGAGCCCGGTCCAGAGCACCCTGTGTTGTACTTAAAGTACTGCACAGGATCTTTTCAGGGGGAATAAGGCAAAATGCCACATTTATTAGTAATACATGTATTCATTAACACTGTATTATATGCATATAATATATTACACTTACACTCACACACACACACACAAACCCATTCCGTCTTGTTGTTACCAATTAGTTGCTCCCCTTAACTTCACTGGCCAGGTGAGTTAGATGGGGGAGGGGGTGGAGCCGGGCTTCTGCCGATCCGGATCGATGCTCCCATGTTGACAAGACGAGACCCGGGGTCCTCTGCAAGACACCTCACTTTTATAGCAGCTTTCCTCTTATGCAAATCTATACTGGATTCAAACTCTGTGTCTGTGTCCATTGGTCCTTTGTGCTGCTTTCTTTTGAGTGTTGTCCCAATGCTGCAAAGAGGGTGTTTCCAAAAGAAGGTGCTTGCTTCTAACCCCCGAGGCCGTCAGTATGTCTGCTTGTCTTTAATGAGCCCACTTGACACGTTTTATTGTCCTTGGGTCTGGCTCCCAGCCCCTCTCCAACAGTTGAGGCTGTCTGGAGGTGCTGCCTTCCATGCCTTCCTCATTCACACCTCATTCATTCAACAGGGCAATTGATTAAGAGTGGGGGGAGAGCTCTTGTTCTACTGCTAGCAAACAGAAATTTTTCTTCTATCTTATTCTATCCTTAGGGGCTATAATATTATACCAAGGGCAATGCAAAGTTTCTAAATGAAGCTTTGATACAAAGTCCCATGAAAACAGAGGTCACACGTGGGTAGACCCACCACAAGGTTATATGAAGAGGCACAATGTAAAGTCATATGAAAATTATCAGAGATTGATCTACATTGTCCCCCTTTTGACCTCTCAAGAACAATTCTTGAGTGGTCACCATATAAATCTTTTATATTTGTTGCAAACAAACCAAACAATTATAACCAGGTGAATATAACTAAAACCATTACAATTGACTAAACACCAGATATAACATAAACACAAATGCAAACAATTATAATTATAATAATTGGACTTAAACTAACATTCAGTTGCTAAAATGTTGTAGAATTCCCTATTTTTAACAGTTGTTCTCAGAGGTTTCTGGGGACCTGAAAGATGGGGCCATACAATTATGGGCCAAGGTCTTACAGGTTATGGGGGCCCAAGAATTACCCTTTAGGGCTTGGGGAAATAGAACCAGAGTGCATAGAGGAAAGTGTGGAATTAATAATAATACAAGCAAATGTAACTAACAATACAAATGTATCAAGAACAAAAATCAACAACAAAATGATTATTAGAGAACCTAACAAAACAAAATAACCCTGATGCACTGGGGACCCAAGTCTTTTGGACACAAGGGGTGATTGATAAGTTGGATGGAGATGGGGGAAGTAGAGAGAGGAAAAGACATTTACCCTGTCTAGTGTAGTATCCCCTCTCATTCTGGACTCAATGCTAACACAGGACACCACTAGAGACAGACACAGAACATGCAACACAGAACACTGAACACAGACTTTGTCATGACACTATAACCATGGTATTTTATAACTCTTCAGCTGGTACCAGCTCTCCTGATGTTCTGGTTCAGAGCCTGAAAGATAGAAGCTTGGAAACAAATTAGCACAGTGCTTCCACCATGGCAGAACCTGCTTAGTCCCTGCCACAGTGTGTTTGGTACTTGGGGCTGCACAAATGCTAATTAAGTGGTGCATTTCTTGTGAGTATAAATCCTCCCTTTCTCTCAGTAAAAGGGCGTTAACACTCCATCTAGAAAAAATTTTCTATTTTAAAATCTCCAGCCATTTTGCCATGGCCTGGAGATCTGAGGCAGAAGCAGGCACTATTGTTAACTGTTTCAATGGCATTTTGGCCCTGGGAGGAGGAATTTACCCAAATATCCCCCTTCCCAATCTCCAGAGGGGTCCCAAAGGTCTGCCCCCTTCTGGGGTCTCAAATGTTTCTTCTCCTGATGTTACTGCTGCTGTAAGATTTGAGAGTGCTGTTTTAACTCTCTGTACCCAACCTGTTTTTAGTTTCTTTATCTGTTGCTTGCCTGGGCCCGATCCTGCTTTTTTTAATAAACAGTTTCTTTCCATGGGCACAAGCCTTGTTTCACTACCAATTTAGCAAGGAGGGTGGGTTTTTTAACTAGCCCCCACCCTTCCTGGTTCCGTTTCTTAAACATTTTCTTCTAAATTGTGAAATTACCACAATATTACTTACAAAAAACAAAACAAAACAAACAAACATAAACCACACTACACTGCCCAAACTCCTATATCCTTCAGAGTTTGGTTTAACAGAACAAGATCTGCATCTTATGTTTTTAACCCACTCTGGGCCAGAGGGAGAGACGCTAAGCCTCCCTCTGTATTACTCGGTCTGCTACCACCGAGGGTTCATACACCAATTATACAAATCCTTCCCCGGATCAGAGTGAGAAACACTAAGTTCTCCTCTTTAGCTCAGTCTTGCTACGGCTGAGGGTGTATGTACCTCTATTACACAATTTAAACCTAAACTCCTATATCCTTCAGAGTTTGGTTAATCCTTCCCCGGATCAGAGTGAGAAACACTAAGTTCTCCTCTTTAGCTCAGTCATGAACACAATTTAAACCTAAACTCCTATATCCTTCAGAGTTTGGTTAATTAACTGAAAGTTTACGCTCTTTTTCCTATAGTGCCAGGCTTGCTAAAGCTGGCGGTGTGCACACCAGTTTTGTAATAACTGTGGATTCTATGCTTGCTCCCCCTTTCGCATTCTCCACCAAAATGTTGTACTTAAAGTACTGCACAGGATCTTTTCAGGGGGAATAAGGCAAAATGCCACATTTATTAGTAATACATGTATTCATTAACACTGTATTATATGCATATAATATATTACACTTACACTCACACACACACACACAAACCCATTCCGTCTTGTTGTTACCAATTAGTTGCTCCCCTTAACTTCACTGGCCAGGTGAGTTAGATGGGGGAGGGGGTGGAGCCGGGCTTCTGCCGATCCGGATCGATGCTCCCATGTTGACAAGACGAGACCCGGGGTCCTCTGCAAGACACCTCACTTTTATAGCAGCTTTCCTCTTATGCAAATCTATACTGGATTCAAACTCTGTGTCTGTGTCCATTGGTCCTTTGTGCTGCTTTCTTTTGAGTGTTGTCCCAATGCTGCAAAGAGGGTGTTTCCAAAAGAAGGTGCTTGCTTCTAACCCCCGAGGCCGTCAGTATGTCTGCTTGTCTTTAATGAGCCCACTTGACACGTTTTATTGTCCTTGGGTCTGGCTCCCAGCCCCTCTCCAACAGTTGAGGCTGTCTGGAGGTGCTGCCTTCCATGCCTTCCTCATTCACACCTCATTCATTCAACAGGGCAATTGATTAAGAGTGGGGGAGTGGGGGGAGAGCTCTTGTTCTACTGCTAGCAAACAGAAATTTTTCTTCTATCTTATTCTATCCTTAGGGGCTATAATATTATACCAAGGGCAATGCAAAGTTTCTAAATGAAGCTTTGATACAAAGTCCCATGAAAACAGAGGTCACACGTGGGTAGACCCACCACAAGGTTATATGAAGAGGCACAATGTAAAGTCATATGAAAATTATCAGAGATTGATCTACACCTGCGGGCCTCGGCGTCGGTCGGATCCGGGGAGAAAAGAGCGGCGTAGAAGGCTCTGGCCCTGTCACGCATCTCCTCCGGATCCGTGAGGGGGACGCCGTCCTCCGCCAGGAGGCAGGTGACATGCTTTTTGGCCCCCCTCCGTTTCTCCAGGGCGTAGAAGAAGCGGGAGCCGCGATCCATCTCCCGAAGGAGACGGATGTGGGATCGAACAAACGCGCCCCGGGCCCGGTGGTCTTCCAGGGCCCGGAGCTCCTCCCGCTTCTCCCGGTACGCCGCGCAGAGGGGTGAATCCTCGGGGCCGGAGGCCAGACGCCTCTCCAGCTCCAAGACCTCCCGCTCCAACTGCCCTATCAGCGCATCTCGCCGCCGGCTGGCGCTCCGGGCGTAGTTCCGGCAGAAGAGCCGCGCGCGGACCTTCCCCACGTCCCACCACCGCCGCGCCGAGGGAAAGGCGCGCCGCTGCCCCCGCCAGGCCAGCCAGAACTCCCGGAAGGATGCCACGAAGCCCACGTCCTCCAGCAAACTATTATTAAAATGCCAATAGGCCGGCCCCGGCCGCTCGGAACTGAGAGAAGCCGTCACGGTCACCAGATGGTGATCCGAGAACGGGGCCGGCCGGACGCTGGAGGCATGGGCCCGCGCCAGATGAAAGCGGGACAGATAGATCCGGTCCAACCGGGAGTGGCGCGACCGGTCGTCCTCCACCCGGACATAGGTGAAGGTGGTGTCGTCGTCCGGGTGGTGTTCGCGCCAGACGTCCACCAGGGAGTGATGGTCTACGATCTCCCTGAGGACGCCCGCGGCTGCCTGGGAATTTTCAAGCCCGGAGCGGTCCCGGTCCTCGAGGGTGGTGTTAAAGTCCCCGCCCAGGACCAGGCACTCGCGAGAATCCAGAGTGCCGAGGAAGGCCGCCGCCCGCTGATAGAAAGGCACTCGTTCCAGGCCCGCGTTCGGGGCATAAACGTTGACCAAGTTCAGAACCAGCCCCTCCACACGGGCCCGGACGTGCAGCAGGCGGCCCGGCACGACCTCGGCGACCCCCAGTACCTCAGGCCGCAGCCCCGGGGAGAACAGGGTGGCCACCCCAGCCGAATGGGCGCTGAGGTGGCTAAAATAAACCCCGTCTCCCCACTCCAGCCGCCAGCTAGCCTCGACGGCCGGAGCCGTGTGGGTCTCCTGCAGGAAAATCACAGAGTACCCCCCCTCCCGAAGGAAGGAGAGCACCTGGCTCCTGCGGAGACCCACCCTACAGCCCCGAGTGTTCAGCGATGCAAAGGTGGTAACTGTCATGCGGAGGGCTGGGGCAGATCCTCACGGGCGGAGGGACCATCGGCCCCCAGCGGGCCCCGCAAGATCCCGGTTTCGACTCCGAAGGTCAAAAGGGAGTCGCGGAATCTGCGGGCCCGCCGATAGGCCGCGATGTCCCACCGACCGGACCCCCGCCCCTCCCCCAAAAGCGCCTGCACGGCCCGGAGGATGAGATGGAAGTCCCCCCAGCGCTGAAGGGCGAGCTGCACCTTACCCTGGGAACCACGGGAATCCGATAGAAAGAGGCGCAGCTCATCCCGCAACGCGGAGGGGGAGGCAGCGGCCAAGCCGCCGCCATCCTCCGGCGGGGCTCCTGAAGGGTCCTCGCAGCCCACAGTGACGGACATACAAGGGTCCGAGTTCCAGCGCTGCTGCGCCGGGCAGCCCGTCCCCATCCCCGGCAAAGGAGAGGGCGGCTGAGGGAACAATACAGCCCCCACAGTGGCAGGAAGGGGAGACACGAAAACCGCCCCCTGAGGGTTGTCTGCAGGCAACGGAAATGCGACAACCCCGGGGGCGGCAGTAACACCAGAGGTGGCAGAAAGAGACACCTCGGGGACAGGATCTGGGGCAAGGGCGGGAGTAGGGGCGGGGCTCGAGGGACTTGGTCAGGAGAGGGGACAGGATCAGGGACGGGAGCGGGAACGGGCTCCTCATCTCCCGCTGCCAAGCCGCTAGACTGCGGCTTCCCTCGGCCAAGGTCAGCATCCGAGGGGATGGAGGCAGCAGGGACAGGGGAAGCCTCAGGGGCAGGAACGATGGAAGGGGCAGGATCGGGGGCAGGAACCGGCCGCTCAGCAACGGCTGTCGCCCCGAGGGGCTCGGCGGCCGTGCACGAGATGGTAGTCGCGGCCGGGCTGGCAGGTAGGGCTAAGGGTTCTCCCAGGACTAAGTCGGGAGCGGCAGAGTGGGGCGAGGAACCGGGAGCAGGAGAAGGGGGCGGGACTAAGCCAGCACCCGGATCGGGGCCCGCTGGCGGAGGGTCGTCCTCCCCCTGGGTAACCGGGGTCAGACCCAGGGCCTCGATCTCATCGAAAATGGAGGCGAAAGCGGTCCCCTCGGCCCCGGCCACCTCCCCGCCAGTCACAGGGACAAAGGCCGCCCCGGCATCGGCGGCGGCGGCAGGGGGCACAGACGGAGCAAGGGCCGGGAGAACCGCTGCTGAAGCCTCCTCAGGCGTGGGCCCAACAAAAGGGACAGAAGTTTCCCCAGCCGCTGCCACGGCATCCACGGTCTCCATGGCCGGCACCTCCTGCCGGGCACCGTCCGGGGGCGCGGAAACAGAACTAACAACGTCGGCCCCCCGCGGCATCTTTCGGGGGGCCTGCTCTCCCTCCTCATCAGAGGGGAGGGAGAGAGCCCGCGACCTGCGGGCGCCACGCTTCCCCCGGACGGTCACCCAGCCCCCCAAGGTGGAAGAGGAGGTGGAGGGCCGGTCAGCAGGGGCGGGGCCAGAGGGCAAGGGCGATGGCTTCGGGGCTCGGGGCGGCAGGGGCGGAGGGACAGCAGAGGGGAGGGAAACCTCCCCCTGGGGCGGGCCCTTCCCCGCGGCCGGCGGAAGCCGCCCCGCCCCCTCCTCCACATGCCCTGCCGATCCAGGGTCGACGACGGCAAGGCCCGCCCGCTCGGCCGTCTCCACGGCCAGAGCGGGAACCGCGGCAGAAGGAGGAGGGGCGGCGGCAGCAGCAGTGTCCGAACCGCTAGGGTTGCCGGCGATGACAGGGCCGGCACCCTCCCGGGCCCCGGGGGTCTCGGACGCCCCTCCAGGCCGGGCCAGGGGACAGTCCCTCCGGACATGCCCCTGCGCCCGGCAGAGGAAGCACCGGGCCTCCCCCGTTGAATAGTGGACCCGATAATGGGCCCCCCGGTAGGGCACCAGGAAGGACCCCTCGAGCGCCACTCTGGCACCCGCCGCCGGCGGCAGCTGGAGCTGGACCTGCCGGCGGAAAGACAGGATGTGCCGGAGGGCGGGGTCCTTACAGCCCAACGAGAGAGGGCTCAGAATGGAAATGGGCTTCCCCAGGGTGGAGAGGGCAGGCAACAGAGCGGCGTTGGGGAGGTAGGGCGGGACGGAGGTCAAGAGCACCCGTACGCCCAGGTCCTCCAGGGGCTCCAAGGGGACAAACACGCCTCCCACCGCCAGGCCTCTTTCCACCGCCTCCTGCGCGGCGGCCTCCGACGCCAGGAAGAACACGGCCTTCCCATACATTTTGGAGGCCGCCACGATGGCCGTAGGCCCCACCACCCTCGCCAACGCCCGCACATACGTTTCAATGTGGGGCGAGGCAGGCACCAAGTGGCAACGGACGCCGTGCCTCCTCGTCAGCGAGGGGAAGGGGCCGCGGTCACCAGGGATGGGTCCGGAGGCGGTGGTCGGGGCGGACGGCGTGGCGGCACGCAAAGAGGCGGCGGCCACCTGGGCGTATGCTCTGGGGGCCGGAGGTGGAGCGCCACCAGAGCTGGTGGAAGGGACGGCAGGAGAGGGAGGGGCCGCGGCCGGTGTCGGGGCCGCGGCGGGGATTGCAGCCCCGCCCGCAGGAGGCTTGGCTCCACGGGCGGGGCCCTTGCCCTTCTTCCTCCCTTGGCCCTTCCTGCCGGTGGAGGGGGCAGCCGTGGCAGCGGCGGTGTCCAGGACAGGGCCAGCCGAGGGGCCGGCCACTGGGGCGGACGGGGGTTCAGGGGCAGGGGCAGGGGCAGGGGAAGGGACAGGGGCAGAGTCCCCTGCCATTACAATCTGCAGCTGCTCCGCCCCTCTAAGCAAAGGACAGAGGAGGAGGGTCCAGTAAACGGGCCAGGGAAAGCGGGGAAGAAGGGGGAGGGGGCTAACCACTCCCTCCTAGAAAACTACAGGAAGGGGAGGAGGGCGCCCCCGGGGTGGGTAATGGGGGAACGAGGAAAAAGCAACCACTCCTCCCCGCTAGGCTGCAGGCTGGGGAGGAGGGTGCCAATGGAGAGGGCACACAGGAGCGAAAAGAGAGGGGCGGGGCACAAGTGCCAAAAAAAGAAAGCCGGCTCCCCCGGCTGCACCGGGGCGGGGGGGGACTACAACAACAGTAAAGGGGGGGGTGAACAGTGCAAAAAGGGGGGCAACAAAACGGGGGCACAAGCGCGCGCGGGGGGGCGAAGGGGGGGGGGCGCACCGGAGCAGCGGCTCAGAAACAGAATGGAATGTCCAGCCAGCTGCAGCCCAAGGACAAGGAGGGGTAGGAGGAAAAACTCCAGCCAGCCGCAGCCCAAGGACAGGGCCGGGAACACAGCCAGCAGGCTAGGAACCGAGGGGGGGGGGGAATGGGCACCAAAAAAAATAAACCGAAGGGGCTTAAAAGGAGGGGGGTAGGGTAGGGCCAACCAATACAGAGGGGGCTACAGGGAGGGGACCCCACCAGCTAAACGCAGTTGGGGGGCAGGAGAAGTCCAGGGCGGGGGAAAAGGTGCACCCACAGCGCTCGCGAAGTGCAGGCTCTGCCGTTCACTGCTGCAAGTAAACAGTCCCGGACGATGGAAGAGGCGGGGGGAGCAAACAGCCCCGCCGAGGGGCGAAAAGCAGGTCCAGGTGGCACGCGGGGCGGTGGAGGGGTCGTCGGCAGCTGTCGGCGGTGGGGGTGGTGGCAAAGGGGGAGCAGATGGACGAAGGGGGGGGCACCGCACCCCCCCCCCCCGCGCTCCCTTCAACAGTCCGCTATGGGGGACGGGACAGCAGGCTCCCAAGTCGACCTCGGAGTTTTCTGGCAAGCGACGGCTTCCACTCCGAGGAATCACGAGCGAGAGGCTCAGGTCCGTCCGCACTCCTAACGCGACCGGGGGCACCACCACCCCAGGAGTAAAGATGGCAAAGTCACTCGAAACACAGTTCTCAAACAACCCCCTCCACAATCTCTCGAACCAGGGACGCAGTCTCTTCGCACTCCGCGACGGAGGCAGCGGCTCCCACACAGGAACAACAGCAGCAGCGAGTGGCAGTCAGCCGGCCGGGCAACCGGCCAGGCAGGCAAGCAAGCAGGCAGGTGGGCCCCCAGATGGTATCGGTGTTGGTGTTGGGGGGCCGGTGCTTCTCCCTCCGGAGGCGAGGGCGAGGGGGGGGGGGGGCAGGCCGGCAAGGCCCCCCCCTCCGCACTCACTCACTCACGCAGCAGCAGCGGCAGCGGCAGCAACAAGGAGAGCAGCAAGCAGCAGCAGGGGAGGGCCAGGGAAGGACGGAGGGAGAAGGGAGCAGAGAGAGCTCCAGCAACCGATTCCTCCCTGTAGGGAGCCAGGGTGGCTTCCCTCCGAACCTGAGGGTAAAGTGCCTTTCTCTCAGCCTGAGTGGGCGGGGCCAGCCCAAGCTCGCTCCACCCCCTGGAAGGGGAGGGGTGGAACAGGAGGTATAAAGGGCGGGGCCCTTAGCTCAGTTAGGGCAGCACCAGGGAGGGAGGCAGACGCAGACCGCGGGCTGCTCCCTTCAGAGCCTGCTGCTACACAAGGGGAGGCCCTGGATCCGTGGAAACCTCACCTGGAGGACGGACTGGGGCTGCCAGGACTGCCTGCTGCCGAGTACCCAGAGGAACTGGAGGAGCCGGAGGGGGAGCGGGAGCTGCCAGCAGCTGAGTACCCAGAGGAGCTGGAGGAGCCTGAGCCTGAGGGGGAGCTGGAGCTGCCAGCAGCGGACTACCCCGACGCACTCACGGGACCAGAGGGATTCGGGCGAGCAATCGGGTAGGAAGTAGCCCAGGGACAGAGCTGCACAGTGGTGAGTCTATGTAGCGGGACGACCCCGCTGACCCACTGGTGGGACCCTCGTTCTGCCACTGTCGGGGCCCTGGGCTGGAGCGCAGTGGTGTAGGGTGGGCCTGCGTTCCCCTACCCAGCCGAGCCACGCCGGGACCTTTGCCGGCGCTCCCCTGCCTGAGGGGCGCGCTATTGACCTTTGCCGGTGCTCCCCTGCCTGAGGGGCGCGCTATTGACCTTTGCCGGCGCTCCCCTGTCTGAGGGGCGCGCTACAGACCCTGGCTGGCCGCCGCCCCGCCGCTAATTCCCCGCTGACGGAGGCGTGACCCAGGCCGGCCAGTGACCTCGTAGCTCCCCACCGTCCCCTAGCGGGTAGGTGGGCCGACGCCGATCACACCTCCTATCAACAATACGAGAAGAAGAATTCTGCGTGGACTCCTTCTGACGGTCGAAATGACAGAGTGGACTTCTACACAGAGTGCTTCCACAGACTTGCACAGGCTCAGATTGTGAACAAACAGCATCACTTGCCCCATAACCTCAGCCGCACAGAACGCAACGCCTTCCACGGCCTCAGAAACAAGCCTGATATTCTAATCAAAGGGGCTGACAAAGGAGGTGCTGCAGTCATCATGAACAGGTTGGATTATGAACAGGAGGCTGCCAAGCAACTCTCCAACACCACTTTCTACAGGCCACTATCCTCCGATCCCACTGAGACTTACCAAAAGAAACTACACCAACTGCTCAAGAAACTCCCTGCTATAGCACGGGAACAAATCTACGCAGACACACCCTAGAGCCCTGACCAGGGGTATTCTATCTGCTACCCAAGATCCATAAACCTGGAAATCCTGGACGCCCCATTATCTCAGGCATTGGCACTCTTACAGCAGGATTATCTGGCTACGTGGACTCTCTCCTCAGACCCTATGCTAGCAGCATTCCTAGCTATTGTGAAAGTTACTAGTGACCCCCCACCCCCCCCCCACCCCCCCCCCACCCCCGTTAACAGAGCAGCCTTTATGTCAACCAGTGGCCATTAGGGGGAAGCAGACACTTCAAGTACACAGTAGCCTGAACTTTTCAACTGTCTTCCCTTCAATGCCTTAAGGTAGTTGGAGCTGGTCCCAAGCTGGTTTTCACCGACCAGATAGCAAAAGCAGGGGTCTGACCACCACCAATCAAGTGTTAACACTGCAAGGACCGTGGTCTGAATGTGTATAAAGGATCTGGAAAATGTGTGTAAGACAGAGTTTTTGTACCAAGGTGCAAAGCTCTCCTTTCTTCTGCAGAATAAAGCAACTCTTCCTTATCCCTGTCTGGCAGTTATTGGCTCTCAGCTAGGTGGACCTTATATTTCAGTAACACTATCTTCAAGACACCACCGACTTCCTGAGGAAACTACAATGCATTGGTGATCTTCCTGAAAACACCATCCTGGCCACCATGGATGTAGAAGCTCCCTACACCAATATTACACACGAGGATGGGCTACAAACTGCCAGGAACAGTATCCCTGATGAGACCACAGCACACCTGCTGCCTGAGCTTTGTGACTTTGTCCTCACCCACAACCATTTCAGATTTGGGGACAACTTATACCTTCAAGTCAGCGGGTATCCACATGGCCCCACAGCATGCCAACATTTGATGGCCAACTTAGAACAACGCTTCCTCGGCTCTCATCCCTTAGAGCCCCCTCCTCTACTTGCGCTACATTGATGACATCTTCATCATATGGACCCATGGGAAGGAGGCCCTTGAAGAATTCCACCAGGATTTCAACGATTTCCACCCCACCATCCACCTCAGCCTGGACTAGTCCACACAAGAGATCCTGGACACCACAGCAAATAAGTGATGGTCACATAAACACCACCCTATACCGGAAACCTACTGACCGCAAAGTTTACCTACCTGCCTCCAGCTTCCATCCAGATCTTGGGAGGCAGACTAGTCCTCGCTTACAGACAGCCCCTAATCTGAAGCAAATACTCACTAGCAACTACACACCACACCACAGAAACACTAACCCAGGAACCAATCCCTGCAACAAACCCCGTTGCCAACTCTGTCCCCATATCTACTCTAGCGACACCATCACAGGACCCAACCATATCAGCCACACTATCAGGGGCACATTCAGGTGCACATCTAC